>NC_072490.1:19580781-19885625 GCF_027574615.1 Eptesicus fuscus
ATATACATACTTCAATTTGCTCATCTGAAAGATAATGCTGTGAAGCAAGATTCTATTCCAACTTCAAGTTTTTGTTATTCTATAAGAATATTTAATCAATAGCATTTTGTAAACATAGCTTTCATAGATATATCTATCATCTCTATCATCTAATCATCTATCATGACCTTCAAGAGACACATTTAATCAAATTCACTAAAAATATTCAATTCTTAATAATTTATGATGAATTATCATAAGAATATGTATCTGTATGGAGCTTTTATTTGTGTTTTCACATTTGATCTCCATAATTATGAACTTGGCACATCTTTCTTATATCACCTCATGGTGTGAAAAGGGGCTTCTTTTACAGATAATAAAGCTGTGCCTTGGGAAGAATAAGTGACAAAGTCCTAAATTACATAACAAGTAAGTGAAGAAATTAGAGCTCATTTCAGACCACATACACATTTTCTCTAGATCACACTTCCTTTGTAATCCTTTAGAATCAGAAACAGTTGTAGTTTGCTTTGAAATTTTTTTAATGGAGACTACTGTTGTGTATGATTCAGATTCCAGATGTTTTGAGTTTTACTTAGTGATTTTTTTTTGTGTGTGTGTGGTTGACCTAGATAATAGAGATCACCAGTGTCTTCTTTCTTCTTCTTTTTTTCCAGGAGAGTAATACATTTTGCCCCATCTCATCAGAGGTTTCTCTTGGCCCTATTTCTCTGTGTGTTCATTCTTGGCTCACATTAACCCTTCCTGTTGAGTCATGGTGGGTCTTTGCCAAGCTTTTCAACCTAGCTTCTGTGTGACCCTTGGATAGGTAACAACTCAGAGTGGCCCGTCACTGAGACCAAGATGCTCCAAAGAAGAGCATGGGAAGATGTAACATCTGTACTGAATCAAAGTAATTGGTTGTCAAAATGCACTCCACATGATTTCCACTTTTCTTTCTGGGTTATGCTTTCATCAGGCAGCATTTAACAGCTAAGCTGTTGAATTGTGTGGTGAGCTTTGTACAACTGGTATCTTTTACTATTGAAGAATCTTCAGATAGCTTTACAAGACACTTATAAGTAGAGTGTCATGGCAAATGATTTAGAAAATTACTTTGATAATTCTATCATTTTCCACTTAAAAGGAAGTATCTGGTTTATTTGATAACTCTCATGAAGTTCTTTTGAATTAGATGGAGAAATATGAATTCAATGTCAGGATAGGTGGATACTTACCCGGTTAAAAAAAGTTAACTAATTGTGTCAACCAGATTACGAATGCTGGTCTAACTTGAGACTTGTTGTGTTAAACATTTTAATTATAATTTGAATGAAAGACACAGGGAATTTGCTTAACAACTTTGGATGTCACAAAAAATTAGAAGGACAGATAATATATTAAACAATAAGCTGGTCATCAAAAACTTTATTAGTAGTCTACAATGATGACCTGAAACTAAAAAGACAGAATTCCTTAATTTAGGCCTGAAAAAAACAAAACCCTCCATGAATGTTCATAAGAGGAAGACTTGGTAGCACTTTATGTGCGGAAGATTTCAGTTGATTACAAGCTACAAATAAGCCAACAATATAAATGCAGCTGCTGGGGAGGTTAATGTACTAGGAGGGCAGTGTAAAGAGAATATGATGTTGGATTTATGGTGACTGTGGCTTCATTGTAATGGGCACTGGTCAGAACTCAGCAGGAATATTGTGTTATTTTTGGTGCCATATTTTAAGCGGGTATTGTCAGATGAAGAATATTTGATACTGAAGAAATACGAAGTTCAAAGAATTGGGGATGTTTAACCTGAACAAGAGAAGTCATGATGAGACATTGTAACCAGGGTGACCATATGTTTGGGTTCACCAGGGTCATTCCCTGTTTATTTCTGTTTCTCAGTTTCCCATCTGGCTTAGCATCTGTCCCATATAGGTTATTTTCACATTTTGAGAAAGACATTTCTTTTTTAAATGCGTTGGGATTAGAACATTTTTATAGCTCCCCCAATATACTAAACCCTAACATTAAAGTAATAAACACAAATTTTTAAAATTATAATTTAAAAATTATTTTGGTACCATCTTTTACTTTAAAAATTGTCCCCCATTTTGGATAGTAAATTATATAGTTCTCTAATAACCGTCTCACTGTTTAAAGGATTCTCTTATTGAGAGATTTACTTTTGTGTAAAGAACTGCTTTTATGTAGTTCACAGGAGATGACTTTGATTAATTGGTGCACATTGTAAGAAGTTGAGTTTCAGCTCGATCTGAACTTCATGATGTGGTAGGATCTCACCTCTGGGAAAATTCAAGGGAAGCTTGATGACTCCTTGCATGCCATGGATTTAAAAATACCACCTCACACCTGCCAGAATGGCTACCATCAATAAAGCAACAAACAACAAGTGCTGGCAAGGATGTGGAGAAAAAGGATCCCTAGTACACTGCTGGTGGGAATGCAGGCTGGTACAACCACTATAGAAAACAGTGTGGAGTTCCCTCAAAAAATTAAAAATGGAACTGCCATTTGACCCAGTGATCCCACTTTTAGGAATATATCCTAAGAAGCCTGAAACACCAATCAGGAAGAATATATGCACCCCCTATGTTCATAGCAGCACTATGTACAATAGCTAAGATCTGGAAACAGCCCAAGTGCCCATCAGTAGATGAGTGGATAAAACTGCTGTGGTACATTAACACAATGGAATACTATAAAAAGAAGTATCTATTACCCTTTAAGACAGCACATAAAGGGACCTGGAGATGATTATGCTAAGCAAAATAAGCCAGGCAGAGAAAGACAAATATGATCTCCCTTTATGTGGAATCTAATGAACAAAATAAACTGACAAACAAAATAGATTCAGAGACATGGAAGCATGCAACAGACTGAGGGATCTCAGAGGGAAGGGGGGCGGCAGGAAGAGATTTGACCAAGGAATTTATATGCATATATGCATAACCCATGGACACAGACAATAGTGCGGTGAAGCCTGGGGAGGAGATGGAAGTGGGGAGGAGGGGGTCCACGGGGGATAAAAGGGGACATCTGTAATACTTTTAACAATAAAGATAAATTTTAAAAAATACCGTATTATGGAAAACTTTCAAAGATAACACCAAAGTGGAGAAAATAATATATGTCAGGAATGTTTTGAAGATGGAATCCAAATTCCCAAGCAACTATAGTAACGCAAGTGACTGGCTGCCATCAGAAGAGTCATCTTTGTGAAGGCAGGAGTGCTGGGCAGGCTGAGGGTAAATGCTTAATATGTCACATCACAGTCCACATGATGCTAATAGCAGGGCTTCCATTGTCAAGTTTTTACCAGCATCTACTGGGGGTAAGGAGTCTGTTTCTTTGATGTGCAGTCCCTCAGGCATAAAGGAGAGTTACCTTTTCATTCTGGTCTTGATATTGGTGTGGAATGTCACTGCCTCAATCTGACCCCAATCCAGATGACCATTTACAGTGTCTAACCCATTAACAGGTGCTTAACACACATGTGTTGACTGAATGAATGAGCCACAGACAGGCTGCCTTCTAGCATCCCTGGAATAATGGAAACCTAGCATAGTTCTCTCCCTATTAGAAAATGGGGTTTGGAAGAAATTAGAAGTTGTTCTAACCATGGAGAATTGAAGAGGCTGTAATATAAGATAACACTTGGATTTGATGCCACCCTAGGGAGGTAGTTTCTGGATTCTTCACTTATTCAACAAATTCTGATTAGGAGCTAGACACAGTCTGTTCCCACAACCTGTTGTGCAAACCTAAGGCGGTTTCAGCCCACTCTGCAGTTGGACACTGCAACCATCAGCTGGCATTTAAAGTTTACTTTTGGCAGAGATGACAGTATTCCTGAGGAGGAATTATGTATCCTTATAATTGGAACCAGATAACAAAAAAATCCCCTTAATCAATGGTTGAAACAGAATCTCTTATAGAGCAAGAGTTGGATGTCATCCCTAAAGTTGTCAAGCTAGAGGTCTTAATCGATTCTTACTTCCTCTTCATGAAAGGGCAGAGTATCTCTCAAACTTTACCTAATCCACATGTCTTTAACATTTAGTGATTTCACCAATGAAAGTAACTGTTACATTCACATGGCTTGAACAAGCCACAGATTTTACCAATGAGAATCCATTTCTGACACTGTGCTAATGGTCAAATATTTGCTATTTATCAATATATGGTAATTATCAAGATTGATGGGTATTAATCACAAACCACTTGTGTAGTCACCACTGGAGTGTGGTATTTCTTATAGAATGCCTGTTTACCTTCCCTAAAGTGTGAATTGTGAGGGCAACTGGCTACCTATAGATTTAAACTTTTAGACACCATAGCACCAGTATAATCAGATGTGAATTCCATCCAGTAGGCTTGGCCCTGCCTCTTTTGCGTGACTCATGTTGGCTCCATTTTCAATGTTGGCCATTGCCTTTGGTTTTCCTGTATCTTGTATCTGAAGTTGCTCTTCTTTTGGAAGCTGTGTCCCTATCAAGACTTCTTAGGTATGACCTTGAGGTGGATTTTTGTATACATTTATTGAGATATGATATGGCTGTGGTGGGTTACTGGTTTTCACCCTTCCTGTAGATGAGTGTCCAAATGCTTTCCAGTTGTATAACCCTTGTTCCTGTTTTGTATATGGTATATACTAACCCAGATGTGATAAGCGTGTGATGGGGAGAATGTATGGGACAAAGTCTCCTCCAATGAGATGACACTGTTTGAGATGCAGCTTTTAGTGTCTTAAGAACTATTTATTAAAGCATAATTCACATAAAATGAGCTGTACACATTTAGAGTGTAAACTTTGTTCACTTTTGACCTATGTATGCACCTGTGAAACTTTTGCCACAATCAAGATAATGAAGCCAGCTATCATGCTCCAAAGTTTCCTTACGCCTCTTTGTAATCTTGCTCCTCCATCTCTTTCTCCAGTCAACCCTGACTCCATGCAACCACTGATCTGCTATATATTCTTTCTCAATTCCAACAGTTTTATATAAATGGAATAACACCCTTTGTTAGAAGTGATGCTGGGGCGGGGTGGGGGGGGGGGCGTATTAGGGAAGGATCTAGGCCATTTAGGCTGTGGGAAGGTGTAGTTGGGGTAATCAGCAAAGCAATTATGTATAATCTGGTAGGAAAGTATTTCAACATTTTAATAACTATACCATAGCTGTTCCAGTACCTATCCATGAATATGCCAGTATACAAAGCACAGAAAGTGCTCTAAAATTACAGGGTTACCTTTGCATGTTCAAATTTGTGGGTGGGGCTTCCTCACCCAACCATCTATTCACCAAAGGTAGGCAATGTAAGTTTGTTTTTTGGGGGCATGTGTGTCCGGACTCAACTTATCTAAGGAGCACTGCCTTCTTCCTGCTCTAATTGCATGAGTCACATGAGTAATCAGTTATAGTGCCTTTTAAAAATGATAGCAATTGAAAAATAAAAGCTATGCAATGATGCATCAAGTCTATCATTTGATATCTTCTCCTTTATCAAGAAGTCCTCCAATCTTTAGAACACCACCTAGTGGTTTAATTTGAATTATAATTCCTACATATACTTTCTTCATTTAGGATAAAATAACAATAAGAAAAACTATGAAAGTAAAGCTATTTTATTCCATTTTTATTTTCTCGTTTAGAAGTACATTAGATTATCTGAACTAACGTGTTACTCACAAAGAAGTTTACTTTTTAGCAAGTTCCTGGGATTTAAAAAAAATATTGCCTCATTGACTTTAATTTTTCATCATCCAGCATTTTCTAGGAGTAGGAAATGAATTTTTATAATTAAAGAGGAAATTCTTAGGTATTGGTGTGAAATATTTCTTAAATATTCTGGTCTCCAGATACTGCCTTAATAGATGCTTAAAATGACAGCTGTTGATTATCTGAAGACATGGAAAGATTACTTACCCAAGAATATAATTTATTTGAACCTACAGATTTAAACGCATCAATTTGAGTAATTCTTCAATCTATCTGTTCTACCTATTTAAATTTCAGTTCCTGGTGCATTTTGACATCACTAAGTTAGACAACTCATAATCTTATTTCAATATCATCTGTTTTACCTCTTAATTTTTCTTTTAGCCATTAAAGTTCTATATTCATGCAAAAATTGTAAGTTCCCAGAATTTTTCTAATTTCAGAAGAGAGAGGACTTTGTGATCTCTGGCAACAATTCTAGAGTGTTGTTGCTTTTATAATCACCAAAAGCTTTTATTTACTGGAAAATGATGATTTCTGTTCCTTAATGATGTGAGAAGATGCAGCCATAAAGTTAAAGTTCATTTATACTCACACCAGTTTTTGATCATTCCTTGGAGTATGCTCTATGCCTTCTGGGCTCTAATATCAGAAGTAAGTGCTGTAAATTTGAAAATAATGGCTAAATTAATACATTTATTATGTTAAAATCTGTTTGTCTTGTACTGTGCTTGAAAGGGAAGTCTAACAACAGCATATCTAATTTTACAACTTCTATCAAATTGATGGTGTATGCCATTACTCCCTTCTGGGGTATGTATACACAGATCAGTATTTAATATGCATTTAAAATAATATTCTACGATTAAAAGTTTGCCAAGGGGAACTATAACTTTAATAAATGAGCCAGCTTGCAGCTAGTACTCGAGGTAAATAAAATCACAAGGCAGTCTGGTTTTGTGAACAGTTTACTCTATACAGTCAGTCAGTAAGGGATACATTCATAACCGCAAACGTGTTTTCAAGGTCACGATCATAAACTAAAAGTAGTGAGCACAAAGCAATAGGACTTTCATAAACATAAGACAACTTCAAGTGAATGTCATCTTCTTAAAATATTTGCCTCAGGAGGAACTCAGAATTGTGACATGGGTACCACTGAGCATATTTTGTGACTGGTCCCTGAGATGCTGTCTTCTGAGCATTGCCTCTCCCACCCTTCATTGTTTAGAATAATCTCCAGTGGTGATAAAGTTTTATCCTTTGCAGGTGGGCTTATCTTGTGGCAAGAGCATGCTATTAATCAGGACCAAGTTCATAAGCTTGTAAGCCTCTTGAGGGCCTTCATCTTATCTTCTGGTGGCCTTTACATTTTGGTATCCTTGGAGTGGTGCCTGGAAAAGCATGCCTCCCTCCACTCCCCCCCCCACACACACACCCACACAAGCTTGTGATACTGTTAGCAGTGTGTGAAGTATTGCATTGGATTGGCTTCATGATGTGACCTGTAAGACTGCACAGTGAGGTGACGTGGCAGAAGAAAGACAGGTGCAGATACCAGCTTCTTTTCTCGCCAGCTTGTGATTTAGGACCTTTCCGCATTTTGAGTTCCATTTCCTTTGTGAGCCTCAGCTTTTCCCGTCTGGAACATGGTGCTAATAACACCCACCTCATGCAGCAGCTGTAAAGGATCACAGTAGGCAATGTGTGTAACATAGTTTGTGTAGTGAATGGCATATTGTAAGAGCTTCATCATTGGTAGTTAACTGTTATTTGTTCTGATGATCGTTCACAAACAGGACTTATAAAATATTCTGGGCCAAAGCTATAGCACAGGCATAATAGGCCTAGAGAAGATGCATTTTAAAAATTGAGATATAGTTGTTTTAGTTTCAAGTGTACAACAAAATGATTCAATATTCATATATTTTGAGAAATATCACCACAGTAAGTTTAGTTAACATTCCTTACCACATATAGTTACAGTTTTTTCTTATGATGAGAACTTTTAAGAACTATTTTTCTTAGCAGCTTTCAAATACACAATAGAGTGTTGTTAACTATTGTCATTATGTGGTACATTGCATCCTCAGGAACTATTTATCTTAAAACTGGACGTTTGTAACTTTTGACCACCTTCACCTATTTCACTCACCCACTTCCCCTGCCTCAGATAATCACCAGTCTAGTCTCTGTATCTGTGAGTTTGTTTTCATTTTTTTTTTTAGATGCCACATATAAGTGAGATCATACAGTATTTATCTTTCATTGTCTGACATTTCACTTAGCATAATTCCCCCAAGGTCCATCTATGTTATCACAACTGGCAGAATTTCCTTCTTTTTTTATGGCTGGATAACATCACACACACACACACACACACACACACACACACACACACACACACACACACATTTTCTTTACCCATTCAAAAATGAGAGGAGACTCATTTTTATGTGTAGCTTTTGAAATCAGTTTTACTAAGTTGGAGTCATCCCTGTGCGGCCTTCTTGGTGCTCTTTAAAGGAGCACTGACTTAATTGATTATATTTTGGAATCAGCTTGTTAAAAAATTAGCTTCATTCTCTTTTAGCAACAGCATCATGTTTTCCAGATGATTTATTTTAAGTCTTATATTGGTATAAGCAAGAAGTGTATATCTCCTGTTGAAGGAAGAATATTTAGAAAAATTTCTGAAAACTTCTCTTTATCCTAATATACTGTGGTAAGCTGTGTAGTTTATTGTGACTAATTCAAGTTTATTGGCTAGACATTGATTTTTCCTCTGTCATCTGTTGTTTCTGGAAAGCCCTATTGTGTGCAAAGTATGACCATTGTGTTTTTAGAAACGTTGCAATGCCCTTGATTAGTGATGGTTTTGACAGCCTTCTCTGACTCCTGGTCACCTCTCATGTACTCAGGATGTTGGTTTTGATATGTGGGTGCAGTTCTGCAATTGTGAATAGTAAATATTCTCATTGCTACTCTGAGTTTAGTCTTCTAAACTTCGTAAACTTTTTACTGATGAAATGTTAGGCCAGAGAATTAGGCGTGAAGGAAGAAAAGGTATGGTAAGGTGGAGGAGTGGAAAGGAAACACTGAGCTTTTATTGATTTTCATCAGTAAAAACCTATAAGTTCCTGCTGAGTAGTTATAGGGAAAATAGAAAGTGGCTGACTCTGAAGAAGAGTTCTAGAGGTGAAGCTAAAACCCAGGAGCTTTCTATAGAGGCAAATGGAAAGGAGGAGACATGGTCATATATCTTAGGGGCAGGGTGATGCAGTACAGCATGCCACCAAGACTCACTTGATAAATGACATTTATATGCCAGACATACTCCCATAGGCTTAGCAAAGCCCCAATCCTTCTTTTTCCTGCGGTAGCCATTTCCTCCTACTGGAGAAAGCATTTCGGAACACAAATGAGCAAGTGATAGATTTTTATGCAGGCTACCCCTCCTTATATGTAAAAGTAAATCATTTGCAAGCCTCACATGTTATTTCTCGTAACAAATGACTTGTGACAGTCTCACAGTGGAAGGCAGTATCATGGTTGACATCTGCTGGTGTGATGTTAGACATGTCTGTGCTCAGAATAGCGAGACTGAGGATTCATTCTTCTTGCTAGCTGTGTGATGTTGAAAAGGATCACTTAAGCTCTCCGGGTCATAGTTTGTACCTTTTAAAGTAGAGACAGTTATAATTTTCAGCCATTTTACAGAGTCATTGATAAAATACAATATATGTGAAAGCACTTTATAAACTCTAAAGCAAAGACATCAAAACTAGTTAGCCCAAAGGGACAAATAAATCTGCAGAATCCTGTATATTTTGTGTGTCCAAATTTGCCAGATATTTGCTGACTCTTCAGCATGCTTCATACTATAAACATTGCTTAACCCTTTGCACTCGCTTGCTTTTTTCTCGATTCCTTTATTCTACTCGGGATTTAATTTTTTAAATACCCCAGATTTTACAAAGCGCGGCAGTAGAATAAAAAACTGGAGTTTCTTTTCATACAAACTTATTTATTTGGATTTTTTTATATTTCAAATTATTGATACATTCAAAGAGTAATTTTAATCTTGACATCCGAGTGCAAAAGGTTAAGATGCATTCCTAAGTGTAATAACGAAAAAAATTTTTTTTGCAGTAACTCTGGACATATTTCCCCTTTCTTCCTCATTACTTTCTAAAAATAACTCTTCCATTTTTCATTCTTTTTGCAATGTGACCATTAGAGCAAAGGAAGAGATATAGCACATATTGAATAGTTTTGAGAATAAAAACTTCTGGGTTAGGGGAAAGACTTGTATAGGAATAATGTATGAGAAATAGGGGAGCATCATTTAGTCTTTACCTTATAGAATTAACACATGCTCAACAAACCAAACCAAACCAAGCCAAACTTCAGTGTGTAATGGAAAGAACATTAGCTATATTGGTATTTAGATCTAGTTGCGGGTACTGGACTGAACCGGCTACAATCTCTACTTCAGAACTGAAGGATTTATTCCCTTGGTTGCTGGGAGGGTTGTCTGCAGAGAGGTCTCCTCAGCCTTTGAGAATTGCCTCCACTGAAGAGCACCACCTTGCCAGAGGGTGCCTGCTTCCCAGGACAGCGCATATTCAGTGACTGATTAAATTCAGGAGTATAAAGGTCTGGTTCCGCCCTGAGGGCATGCGCAGGCCCTCCCAGCCCCAGAGCTCCCGATGGGCTCAGGGCCTAGTCATGAATGCATTGCAGTCCAACTTTTCCCACTGCCTCATCCTCCTTCCTTCTTTGCCCCTACAGGTGTCACTCCTAAGAGTACTTCTTACAAATATCCTGCTCAAAAATCTTGAACCCAATCAGAGGTTCTGACCTCTCAGGTTGTTCTGAAGGTTCTTTAGGCAATTGAACTTAGTTTTTGATTGAACCTGTAAGAGCTTGGAAAAGGAACTTGGTGTCATACAGATTTGGTACCGTAGTTTCAGAGGTTCAGCCAAGGGGGTGGTATAAATTAACTTGTATTTTATAGGATTCTCAACTTTCTTGTGAACTTGGTTTATTAAAAATTTTTGGTTTTTTGGTCTGATTAAGGGAGAAAAAGTACAAAAATTGTTTAAAAACCAACCCTAGGCCCTAAAAAATGAATCAATAAAGCCAGTTTAGGACATTGAGATTATAATTTCTTTGCATTTAATTCATTCAGCAATTAATTATTGAGGGCTTATTATGCTATAGGAGAGAGAGCAATATATAAAGTATTGTTGCTGTCCTCTCATCCTGTGAGATAATACATGTATTTATTACATAATTAAGGTTAGTTGTGAGGGGCCAAGTGTAGATACCTATAGGAAATATACTATAATGGAGATATTAAGGGGAGTGAGTCATTGCTCAGTTATAGAAATCAAGGATTAATCTGTTGACCCTGAGCTGGGGACTAACTTTGAAAGCAATACAGGTGATAAAACAAGGAATTTTTTTGAGGAAGGAGACAATGGGCTTAGAGGATAATCAAGATTGCATAAAACTTCATAAATCATACTCTATTTGCTCCATACTCACCTGGGACTTACTAGTAAAGAGATTACCCCCTTACTCAGATAGTGGGTGAACAAGATTTGTAATCCAGGCCTTCTATCTCCTGATCTGATTCTCTTTCCTGTTTACCTTGGTGACAGTAGTAGACTGAGTTATTTATACTACTTTCCCACTCCTTAGTAGAGTTTTATATATCCATATTCTTGCTATCACTGCATGATGGGCCGAGTGTATTTCCCTTACCCCTGACTTTGGGCTTAGCTGTGTAACTTGCTTTGACCAATGGACTTCCTTGCAAGGTTGGGCTTGCCTTCTTGAGCTTCTTACATTTCCATGAAAATTACATACCTCCAGCCTAGGCTCCAGAATGAGGCAGGTAGTCCTGACACCAGGACATTCATCTGAAATGTCTTGTGATTAGTTGGCTATTTGGAGCTGCAGTTTTTTTAATGACTTCTGAAATGTGTAATTATTGAGTCACCAGAGTGAATGTGATCATCACAGGAGGCAGTGTATTCACTATAAGAAATCCTATATAATAAAGAGCTAATTATCAGACGGCAGAACGACCTTCTGGATTGACTTTCTGGAATGACCAGTGGGCGGTGGGCGGGGCTGTGGGGCTGCAAGGGCTGAGGCAGCCAGGGCTGCAAGGGCTTGAGCCCCTTGCACGAATTTCGTGCATTGGGCCTCTAGTTTCATGATAAAATGTATAGGTAGGTTTTAGCTTTGTTTAAATTGCTGTGTCATCATTGCATTGGCAAATGAAAATACTAGATTTAGATTGGTGGAAAACCAGAGACAGTTTGAGTGAATGAGTGAAATAATGTTTATTTCAAGGATAGAGAAGGAAGTCCATGTAGTTGGATACTTAGCAGAGAGATCAGCTATACTATCCATAAGTTTTAAGCTCCTGGACACCAAGCGCCTTACCAGGAGAGCCCAGTTGCACATGATAACACCCGAGTTAGTGAAGGTTATACCAGAACTGGGAGCTAAAGTGCCTGCCTCTGAGACTCCCGGAGCTGGAGCAATCATGCCTGAAAACTGCTCTGCATATATGCTGGGTACCACCTCACAGAAGGAGGAGCACCTCAGTCATCTTAGTGATAGAAAGTGTACAACTACAGATATTGCTTCAGTGCATTTAGAAAATACCACTCATTTTTTTTTTTCTGTTTCTGCTAATTATCTCTGGAACTCACCATCTATTAAGAAGAATGACTTTTGGATGTGCCAGGTTACTTGAGTTCAGCTCAGGCTGGGAGAATTGTGCTTCCTTCAGGGATTGTTTGCTCTCAAAGCTCATGCACCATCCAGCCTCCTGGTGCGTCTCAAATTCAAATAGATTCTGCAATACTAGTACTATCGAGAATATCCATTGGAGGACACTAGAACACAACAAATAGATGAGAATGTAGGAATACACACGTAACTTAAAGTAAATCCTTGCAGAAAATCGGACAATTTGCTCTCCACAATTAAATCTAATTGCTTCCCGCCTATAAAAAAGATGACTGGTTATCAATATTTCCACTGGAAAATGAATTCCATCACTGTGCTCCTAGTCTTAGACAGTTGTAATTTTAGAAAGGTGATGGATGGCCTCCACAGGAGGTAAAGGGGTAAGTTATTTTAATAACCTGGATGCTTATATAGGAATTTGCTTGGAAATTCTGCTTAATTGCCTAGCCTTAATCAAATCTTCATTGACAGAGAAATAAAGTGCTTTGCAGGTTGTTAACTGGGTATGTCTGACAGTTCCTTTGAAAACAGAGAGCTTTATGACTCATGGAAAAAAACCCCAAACTCAGGGGTTCTCTTTACTGTGAAAGGCAGCTATTTCAGGCACATTAATTTATGCAAAAGCCCCGATGACAGAAAATCCTTGATATCCAGAGAGAAGGTTTGTACACTTTGTCATAATATGTTTTCAAATGTTTGAACATTCTGTTAATAATTTTAATGATCAAATTATAAGTTATTTATAAGCTGTGGATATCATTTAAATGCTTGGGCCTTTAGTTTAGAATAAAATGAGGCTTGTGTTTTAGATTTGTTCCCATTTCTGAGACTTCCCTCAACATCAACTATAAATAATACATAATTTGCATTGGAAACAGTGATGCCTAGGGTTCAACAATTTATTAAGCATATTTGTGCTTAAAGACTGTCACCAAAATTATATATTTTTGTTGAAAAAAAAATAAGCTCTCAGAGATAAACTTATGTTGGTAATAATGTCAATAGTAAGTATTTATTTCCACCTTATACACAGGGGGGCACTCTGGGTTCTATTTGGAAAGGAAGAAGATGAAAAATTGTGGGACAGACTTCCTTCTTGGGAGTGGGAATGACAGAGCAGCAAACGTTTCCAGCGTAGGATACTATTAATTTCAACTCACCTCACCTTTTGCAGCCGTGGTGGTCAGGCAGGGAAAGCCATCATTGATGTTAGTGAACCAATAAAGGTGTTAAATCAGGCATATCAAAGCTTGTAGGCTGTAGTTCTAGTGAGATGCAAAAGTCACCGAAACCACTGAGAATTCATGCGGTGAATTTAAATCCCCCAAATGGGGCTTCTAGTCTCTTGTGAAATACTTTCCATATCATTTCATTGTTTTGGGCCAGAGCTCAGGTTTTATTTTTTTATTTTTTTAATCTCTTTAAGAGTGGCTAATATCTGTTTTAAGCTGCTTACATGTTTTGGGCGTGGAGGTGTAAATGACTAAATGATATACGGGCTCAACAAAAGTATTCTGCAAAATACACTTGTTTCAGAAGCATGGAATAATTAGTGTATTCTTGGTGTTCATAATAATTTAGTGTATTTCACTGCATAATATTAACTTGTTTTTTTGCACTAAAAATGATTGTGGGGAAGAGGTCTGTGAGGCTCTTGACGTCTGTGCCTCTTGCTTATTTTGACATTGCACTTTTCTTCCTGTCTTCCTCCCTGTCTTAGCCGGCTATCAATGAGACCTTCACATTGGGTCATTTGATAACATCCTAATAAAGGTGTGGGCAGGATTTAGGGAAACAAACAGTGTAGTACCCTGAGGCTAGCAGTTGGGGAGTCCATGTCCACCTCTGGGCAAGAAGGGCAGGGCATGGTGCCTGGAACCGGAGCAGGCTGCCCCAGGAGCTCAGCCTCAGCTAGAGAAGTCAGGGTGTCCTCGCAAACTGGGAGAGTGGAAGCCAGAGGCAGAAATACCTGACTTTACCGTTGCCCTCTTCCAGTCTCCTGCCCATGTCCCCCACCTGGCTAAAGCTATCTGGACGCAGATGCTGTAGGTCAAGGGAGCCCTTTGATGAAGTCTATGCGGGTCGAAGAGCCATGGAGAAGGGCAGGGCATGGGGAGGACCAGAGGGGCAAACAGAAGACTCTTCATTCCCCTGCCCCGCGCCTCCCTACCCCCCTCTCTTCCCCAGGAGTGAAATCACTGCAGAGCCATATGTTGCTGATGGGATTGTGGCTTCTGCGACCCATCTCTCTACAGTCTGCCAGGTACTCATTCCTGCTCATTGTGGCCAGACATGTGACCAGCAATATTAAATAAGCTTTCTGACATTCTCCCTCCTTACATTTACTAAAGAATAGTGAATTAAAATAAACAGAAGATGGCAGCTAATCTACTAAACCTTGCCCTTTATTTTAATGAAGCAGTCTTACCAGTATTGTTCTCAAATCTTGACGCTGATGAATGTTCCCAAATTTTTAGATGACAGTTAGTATTGCTGTTAAAAAAAGAAAAATATTTTAAAATATTAATAGGTGACAGACATATTAAACAGAGAAATCTTTATTTCCTTTTCATGCTAGAAAAGGGAAAAGTTAAAAAAACAAGCAGATATACAAGTAAATATATTTTCCTTACCATTTTTTGGAGGATATTTATAATTTATTTTGATTTATCCTTCTTTTTATTTTATGTTACAATCATGTACATTTCCATGTTCTTGGTTTTATTTGTTTGTGAACCATCTATTTTCTTGTGCTTTTCAATGATGTGATGATAATAATAATACCAATGGGAAATATTTGTACTTGTATTAGTGGTTAACATGTATTCTTTTAAAAATATTTTTATTTATTTCAGAGAGGAAGGGAGAGATATAGAAACATCAATGATGAGAGAGAATCTTTGATTGGCTGCCTCTTGCATGCCCCCTACTGGGGATAGAGCCTGCAACCCAGGCATGTGCCCTTGACCAGAATCGAACCCAGGACCCTTGAGTCCAGGCCAACACTCTATCCACTGAGCAAAACTGGCTAGGGCAACATGTATTCTTTAATTCTTACTATAATGGTAAGAACACACCCAGTTATTATTAATATCATTTAAATGTTGGGCAAATTAAAGCTTAGGGATAAACACAGTCTCCATAGCAGAGTGTTTTTTTTTTCTTTGTGATAAAAACAGGTAACAAGAGATCTAAACTCCTAAGAAATGTCTAAGTGTACAGTACAACATGGTTCAGCACAATCAGATCTCTAGAACCTCTTCAAGTTATACCCCTTGAACAGCAACTCCCTCCCCCTAGCCCCTGACAACCACCATTCTACTTTCTGTTTCAACACTTTCAAATGAGTTTTCTTTAATTTTTAATCTGCTTTTCAAATGCTATATAATAAAACCCTAATATGCAAATTGACCGAATGGTGGAACAACTGGTCGCCATGGCGCTCAAATGCAGGACCTGCCCCCTGGTGGTCAGTGAGCTCCCAAAGCGGGAGCACTGCTCAGCCAGAAGCTGGGCTCTTGGCTGGTGAGCATAGCGGTGGTGGCGGGAGCCTCTCCCACCTCCGCTGCAGGTGGGCGTTAAGGAGCCAGGGGTCCCAGATAGCAAGAGCCCTGGACTGCAAGAGGGATGCCTGACTGCCGGCTTAGGCCTGATCCCACCCAACAGGCAGACATCCCCCAAGGGGTCCTGGACTGCGAGAGTGCGCAGGCTGGGCTGATGGGACTCCCCCCCACGCCAGTGCACCAATCTGTGCACCAGGCCGCTAGTCTATAATAAGCCTTGTAGGCTCTAAAGTACATCCTAAAATGTTTGAATACTGTTCTAACATTTAATTGTAAACCATTCTCTGCATGAATCGTATTAATCAGCTTTAAAAAAGTAAAATAGTTCGAGCATTCGGAAAATACGGCAAACACCCACATATCCACCATCTGGCTTTATCAAATCTTAACGTTTCACCATATTTTGCTCAGATTCTTTTTTTTCCCCTTTAACAGAATAGCAGATCCTAGATATCGTTGAAACCCTCAGTTGTCCTTGCTTCTTTCTCTAGAAATAAATACTCTTTGAATTTAGTGTTTATGAGTCACGTATGTTTCAAAGTTTAACCGCAGCCAGCTTTCTGGGCACGTCACCTGTGCAGTCGCATAGGGCCCTGTTCAGAAGGCTTGGTATGAGGCTCTGCTGTGAATCATTTTTGAACAAGGCAAATGGCCTCTGTTTGCATGACTTGAGGTTCTTTCGGTGATGCGTCACAACCACACAGATACGTGGATAGATGACAGGCAGAACTCTTTGTTACTTACAGCTGCAAATGAGAGCAGGATGCCACGCAGGACCACACAGAGGGTCGCCCCCAGGACAGAGTAACAGCAAGCTGGACCTATTTAAAGTAACTGCTTATGAAAGGCAAGCCAGTGGGTTTAGCTAACTTTCCTGGGGTCCCTGTGGATTGGTTACTTTTAATAATTTCACAGGCTCCAGGGGGGAGGGGCTGTCCTCAGTTGGCTGGTACCTGGCCTCAGAGTGTTGGGTACTGATAAGGGAGACAGTTGGCATGTGTACACAGTGGCTCTTGAGAGTGAGAGTCTGACAAGGGAAGTGGTTGGAGTGGGGGTTTAGCAAACTGCTGGTGAAGGGAAATTGAGGTTTTCAGCATGACTTCAAAACTGGGTCTTGGTGCCTAGGGAAGATCATTTAAAATGTATCTTTTGTGTATTTTTTTTTTTAAATCCAGTAATTCTCTGAGTTTTCAATATGTATAAGAATTATGAGTAATTGACCTATTTGTTCCCTGGGTGGGGGGAGTCTTATAAAACTGGTGTTTGAATCACTTCTAATTAACCAAAAGACTAATAAAAATGTGCTTATTTAAAAAAACAACTGGGTTGACAGCACTTGTGAAATATTATGTTACAGCTCCGCATTTTCGTTTGTACTAAGTCCTACAACTTATGGAGCCAGTCCTGATTTAAGCTATATATCCATAAGCTTCATATAATACTATTTTGCATGCATTTAAAATTTCATGGAGCATTGGGTTGTTTCAATTTTTTTTTGGCTATTATAAATGATGCTGTAATAAAATTCTTGAAGATAGCTTTCTAGATACATGTGTTTCTTTAGGGATTACAACTATGAAGGCAGTTGCTTGGCACAGAGTATGCACATATTTAATATTTATGATCTGATGTCCCTGTAATCCTCACATTTATTTTAATCTTGGTCTTACAGTTAAATACATTTAATGTACACTATCAGTCATTGCGCTGTGGTTTTCCCAGTCCTCTCTCAGTTGGCTGGAATTTGTTACCTAGACATTTCCTCCTGAAGGGCTCATGAGAAAAATATTCCTGAGTTATACGATGTGCAACACTGTTTTGTGTAGTCTCTATTCAAGGACAGCTTGGCTGGCTATAAAATCCTTTGCTCAGACTCTCCCCATTGAGGATCTTACAGGGAATGTTCTACTCTCTTGGCTTTGAATGATGTGGAAAAATCTGATCCAGGAGAGTTTTTTCCTTTGTAAGTCTTCACTGATTTGCTGGACAAATGCAGTGATTTCCTTTAATTAAAAATGATTGAATTTATTGGGGTGACATTGGTTAATAAAATTATATACATTTCCAGTACCTATATAATTCCAGTGTGCAATTCTAAAAACATCATCTGTCTATTGTATTGTGTGTTCATCACTCCAAGTCAAGTTTTCTTCCATCACCATTTATCTCCCCTTTACCCTCTTCTACCTCCCCCCCACTCCCTTTTGCCTCTGGTAATCACTATATTATTGTACATGAGGTTTTCTTTTTTTTTTTTTCTTAATCCCTTCACAGTTTTCACCCAACCCTCCCCTCTGACAGCTCACAGCCTGTTCTCTGTGTCTGAGTCTGTTTCTATTTATTTATTTTGTTCATTAGATTCCACATATAAGTGAAATCATTTGGTATTTATCTTTGCCTTCATATATATATACATATATATACACACACACATTAATGTGTATGTGTGTATGTATATATATATATATATATATATATATATATATATCTGATGGAAAACATACAAGCTATCTCATTATTATAAGGAAACTTGACTTACATGCACAAATTTTTTTAGATGATAAGCAGCCTGTGGAATCTAATGACAGCCAGGATAGAACTAATCTGTGTGTCAAAGAAACATCCAGCATATATTTTTATAATAATATGATTTGAGCTGAGAACATTCATCAGTCATTGGTACATACTTTCCTGGTAGTTATTTTTAAATTCTCACAGGCATTGACTGTTTTGACACAGATTTATTAACAAAGCCCCAAATAGTGGCATAAAAAGGTATCAAATATATCTTGGCCTTAAAAATCAATCATCCAACCTATGTAATACTTTCAACAATAAAGATTGAAAGAAAAAAAAATCAATCATCAAGGGTTTCTTTGATTAATACAAGTCCAGCATTGGGTTAGGTGGCAGTAGCAGAGAGATGTGTTCTTGCTCTCAAGGAGTTTGGAGGCCAGCCTCGGGCTTCTCACGCAGGGTCACTACCCTTTGGGGGCTGTGAAATCAATTTAGTAGATCACCAGCAGATTAAAATTAACTGAATAGAAAATACCACAGTGCGTTTTAGGTAATAACACCCAATATCATTTTAAGTGACACACACACACACACACACACACACACACACAGATATTTTGATTACTGAGTTTGCTGTCAAAAAAGTTTGAAAAACATTGACTTGTAGGTAGAAAAACAATACAAGTCCATCAGGAAAAATTGGCCACTAAGAATCATATCTTAGTTTGCCAGAGCTGCCATTATAAAGTACCACAAGCAGAATGGCTTAAACAAACCATAGAACGTTATTGTCTCACAGTTTTGGAGTCCTGAAGTCCGGATCAAGGTGTTGGCAAGGTTGGTTCCTTTTCAGGGCTTCGAGGGAGAGTCTGTTCCATGCCGCCCCGCCTAGCTTCTGTGATTTGCTTGCCACCTGTGGTGTTCCTTGGCTTGCAGACACATTGCCTCAGTCTCCGCCTTCACCCTCACATGGTATTCTTCCTGTGCACATGCCTGTCTCTATGTCCTAACTTCCTCTTTTTATAAGGACACCAGTCATATTGGATTAAGGCCCACCCTCATGACCTCATTTTTAACTTGATTACCTCTATACAGTTCTTATTTCCAAGTACGGTCACACTTTGAGGTATTTGGGGTTCGGGCTTCAGTGTATCTTTATGGGGTGATACAGTTCAACCCATAATAATCATAATGCCGATAATTTAAAATGTATATGCCTTATTAGTCTTTACAACCACTCTGAGAAGTAAATTTATGATGTCAGTTTTACAGAATAACAGAGGTTCGGAGAGAACCACTGTTATATTTTGGGTCTGTTTTACTCCAAAGCCTGTCTTCTTTCCACTCTGCTTGTTGATTTCTGGGAGGCTTGAGCTGGCAGGGCTCTTGGAGGCCATCTGGTAAAACCCCCTTCCCATGATAGTGGGCCAGGAGATGGAAAATGGCACAATTTATTAAATTCTGTTGTCTTTTCCACATTTCTGAGAAGCAAGAAAATTAATCTATGGAGCATGACCATATTTCTACTTTGGGAAACTCTGGTATGGTCCACAGATATTCCTTCTTCCCCATCATTCCCCCAAAGTTGGGAAAACTTGGGAACATTTGGGTCATATATAGAGGTAGAAACTAAAATACAGAGATGCTAGGTCTCTTGCCCATGGTCCCCCACCTTGTATAAGGTACTATTTATGTGATATGATATGAAATCCAAGAGCAATATTAATGACAGAGAGAGAAAAAAAGAAGAAAAAGAGGAAGTAGAAGAATGAAAATGAATCTAGACTGCCTATTTGCAAGCTTCAGCCAAAAGATAACATGAGCTAAGTGTATATTTGTCTCTTTTCCGAAGATAAATATGAAGTATATTTTTATTACGGTACATATATATTTTCTCTTTGATTGGTTTGAAGAGCAGAGCATTGGTAGTTCTTTGCAGAAAATATATCTGAAATCTGAGAAGTTTTGCTAGTGTATGATAAACAAAAAGTATTTTGATCATGAATCCTGTTTCTCATTGCCAATTAAAAAGGGAAATGAAGGAAGAAATATGGTCTGATAGCAAATCAGTGTGGTTGTAGGAAGGGGCTGTGTTGTAGCTTTGCATTTATTAGCAGTTTGAACTTGGGCAAATTACTAACTTCCTTGAAAATTTTTTTATTTATATATTTGGGATTATCACAATACAGTCTATTGCAGACAGATGTGGATTAGATTTAACAAGAAAACATACATAAAATTGCCTAGCATAGAGCCCAGAGCATAGCAGACTTAATTAACACGTGCATTTTGTTATTAATTCAGTCTGGCTTTCCACTTGATTGTTCAATTCTCAGTGACTGCCACTCATTCACTCAACAGGTGTTTGCCGAGCTCCTGTTTTAGGCAGGGCACTACTTTTGGGACTCCATAGTTAATGGGGACAGAGACAGGCAAGGTTCATGTTCTCTCATCACATACATTCTAGTAGGGAAAACAGACAATAAGCAACTGGATAAATAAAGAATAAAAGCTATCAGGTAGGGGTGAGGGATTTGCAACAAATTACAATAAGAAGACTTGATAAAAGTTCCTGGCGGCATTTTAATTTGGGATGCTCAGAGAAGGCATTTTTTTGAGGAGGAGACAGGTAAGCAAAAATTTGAGTGACGAGAAGGAGCTACCGATGTACAGACTAAGGGTGTAAGCAATCTAGGCCGAGGAGAGAGTCAACAAAAGGCATGAGGGTGGGAGTGATCTGAGATGATTAGTGTGAAGAGCAGAAAATAGATAGTTGAGGAATAAAAGGAAAGCCAGTGGGGCTGGAGCATCAGAGGAGAGGAGAGCGATGTGGGGGTTGGACTAGGGAGGTGGTGGTAAAGATGGAAATTAGCACTTGGATTTACAGTGTGTTTGGAGATTAACTGGGTATAGGGAAAAATGGGAATCAGATTTTTCATTTGAGCAACCAGGAGTAAGTTGGTGTCATTTGCTGAGATGAGGAAATCCAGGGGAGAAGCAGGTTTTGAAGAAAAGTTAAGCATCATGCAATATTTGAGATGCGTAGTTGATATCCAAGTAGAACTTTTAGTAGGATGTCCATATATCACAGGACAGGATATGGATGTAGATTTTGGAGTTATCAAAATATAGATGGTCTTTAAAGTCATAAAGGCAACCTCTTAGCCCAGAATAAAATCTTGTCAAAGCTGTGACCAGGTAGCCACCTTTGATTTCCCATGTCCCCTCACTTCACACCCATTATCACATCAGGACTCTCAGCCAATGAAGACGTTAACTTAAACAGAAGGCAAATTCCAAGTGGTTCAGATTCTGTCTTTTTTCCTAACAGAATCTCTATTTGTATTTTTTGCCTTGAAACAATATGAAACTTTCATGAAAATATTCAATTAGTCACTTTCTAGGTAGATGCAAATGTATATTATCTTACTTATCTTTCAGAACAGACTAATAAAAATAAAATTTATCTCTTCATCAAGAATTATGGTTAGTGCCAAGTTATCAATATTAACCTCACTAGAGAACTAAATTTAATTATCTGGTCACATATTTAGCTTTGATTTGCATACACCACTCCAAGTGATGCCAAGAGCAATGGTATGTGTCAATTTAAGACAAATTAGAGCCATAAAGTCTAACCTGCTGCTACAGTTTTTTCTATTTATGAGTTAGGTTCCATTTCATATGTTTTATGTCTAGTTTTATAGCAACACACTCATCACCAGCACCTCTGGGCACAAAACACCACTGAGGAAAACAACAGATTGGCAAAAATCGGGCTCCATGGCTAACCCCCATCGCCCTTTCTCAGGCACAAGATCCAGACAATAGATGCATCTCCCTCTGTGAGCCCTAAGGGTCTATGTACTTGGATTCTTAATGAACTAAGGCAGAAAGAAAGTGTTTGATTCATGGACCTTATAAACCTGAACTTGTTTGTGTTTCAAAATTAGGGTCCCTTGGAAACTTGTCTAATCTTAATAATCAATGTAAGTTGTATAAAATGAAATAAGAGTCAATTTGCTACTGTGTGTTAAATATAAGAGTAACTGAGAGTTAAATAGCACTTACCATATACCAGATGCTGTTCTGTTCTAAGCACTTTACATAAAGTAACTCATTTAATCTTTATACTATTACTGTGAAGTAGGCCATACCATGATCCCCCATTTTATAGATGAGGAAACTGAGGTACAGAGAAGTTGAGTGACTTGCAAGATCTTGCAGCAGGTGAGTTGGGTGCCCCAGGAAGCTGATTCTGGCATGGAGATTTGCATTCAGAAAATGCATTCGGGAGTGCTTCCAGAATCAACACCCAGGAGGCAGAGAAGGAAGCAGGATTGGGCAGATGGGAAAGTGCAATTGGCTGTGATGCGGTCTCAACACAGCTTCTGTCAACCCCATGGGGAGTTGTGGAGTAAAGATGGCCCTGCATAGTTTTCCAGAATTGGGATGAGGGACATGGACCTTTCCTCTATATCATGCAAGTTGTCCCTGCAAAGGGGTTGTGACCCTGGATGTAAGTCAGGTGCCTTCAGTAGAAGACTTCCTGGAGAGCAGTCTGCTGGTAACACTCCCTAGAGCTGGGGGAATGAGCCCTTCAGTTCTGAAGGGGCATCTGGGTGGCATATCACAGAATCTGCTATATGAGTGGAGCTGGAATTCAAAGCTAGGATGTCTGGCCTCAGAGTTTAGTTTTTTGGCCATTAGATTGCATTGGAGAAGGCAAATCATATTGAGTACTATTAACACACTTGGTTGGGTGGTTGGAAATACTTCTAGAAGATTAAAGTAGGATCGGACTGAATGATTCTTACGTGGCATATTTTTCACTTAAATAACTGCTAAGACAGTAAACTGAACTATTAAGTATAAGTTAAGGTTGTTTAGGATGTATGCAACTCTGGCTGTAATGGACTCTGGCTGAGTTCAACAGAAACAACAGCAACGATAGCAGCAGCAGAAAGATAATGGGGGTGTCTCACAGAGTCAAAAGAAGACCTGACCAGTAAAGCCTTGGGAAGAGCAGCTGGAGCCAGGTACTTACTTGAATGCTAAGTTCCTACTTCTGCTTCTTACTTCAGCTTCTTACTCCACACAGGCTCATCCTATATAATAAAAGGCTAATATGCAAATTGAGTGAATGGTGGAACGACCGGTTGCAATGATGCGCACTGACCACCAGGGGTCAGACGCTCAACACAGGAGCTGCCCCCTGGTGATCAGTACGCTCCCACAGGGGGATCGCAGCTCAGCCAGAAGCCAGGCTCTGCTGGTGAGCCCAGCCGCCGGAGCCTTTCCCATTTCCGTGGCAGTTGGACATCCCTCCTCCTCCCTTCCCCACAGGGCTCCTGGACTGTGAGAGGGCCTGGGCTGAGGGACCCCCTCTCCAGTGCACAAATTCTGTGCACGGGGCCTCTAGTCTCATATAATGAGAAACCGGAAGTATCAGAGTAACAAGAGAGAGATTGCTTTCAAGTTTTTTTTCTTCTTATATTAGCTCAGTTTGCCTGGCCAGCTGCTCTTGGATCGAGTTGTTGAGGTGACCTTCTGTGAAGAGAGCAGTTCTGTGTTTTATTATGCTGATGGGGAGAGACAGTTCCTAGGAGAGGGGTGCTAAGTAGATAACCCCGATACCACAGAGATGTTCAACGTAATGTGTATGAAACACTACTTTTAAGTAGCCTCAGGGAAGCATAGAGCCCTGAACTGTACCAACTCTCACAGATGACATGAATAAGGCAAAAGATCAAGGCTTTCTCTCTCTGTGCTTTTATTGGTCTGTGATTTGTTGGGTGGCTGCCTCAATGACTGGCTCTGTCTACATATTAGAGGACTATTATATAGAAGACTGTGGTCCTCATTCTCTATCTTCTCCTCGGTCAGACAAGAAGAAATAAATGTGTACAGTCTTTGGGGTTTAATGCAGTCAGAAGCCAGCACTACAGATGAGAGTTGTTAATGTATCAGGAGGGGCTATGAAAAGTCTTTGAAATCTCCATACCATAAACTGCTATTCTGGTTTATTTAAAAAAATGTTATCAAGATAGAAGGATAATAGTTTGTTCTACAGGGCAGTTGGCCACTTGATTAATAAATAATGTGATAAGGAATATAGAACATTGTTTGAATTTTTTGCATGTGCTGGAAGCTTTATATACATATGAAATAATTTTCTTCACATCTGACCCAGTTTGATACAAGTCAGGATGAAAATGATACAAAGCTCAGTACCAACTGCTGTATTTTAACCACCTTTCCCAGCTTCTTTATTTTTTTGTGGTCGTCAGTCCAAACTTAATGGATGCTTTTCTCACTATTGATGTGTTTCATACTGAAGTTCTCTAGGTCCCATTTAGCATTTTGATATGTCTGGCTGCTCAGGTAACTCCTTCTGCTGAAATCTGAGCATCTATCTGATTGATGTTCTTAAGTTTGAAAACATTTCCATTTTTCACTCTCTGCTTTGTCTCTTCACACTAACTCTGTGCCAGGGGCTGAGACATGGCTGGTGGAATGGCGCAGCCATTAGCATAAGCCAGAGACTTAAGGTCTAGGGCAGTTTACATGGCTTTTGTTTGTTTATTTATTTTTGTCTTTAGTTTCAGCACCTACACAATCACAGAGTACATTTTAACATTCCCCAAACGTGCTTCTATCTGTCTACACTTCTATTTGCCCACCACTCTTCTCTTCCTTCCCAGTAAGTCACCAATCTTCTGTAGACAACCCTGGGCCAATTTGATTCACCAGAGAACTTTCCCTTTCCCTTTTCCTTTTCCTACTTAACTGTTTTCCCAATTTTTAAAAAATTCTCACCCGAATATATGTTCATTGATTTCTAGAGAGAGGAAGGGAAAAAAAGACTGAGAGAGAAACACCCATCAGCTGCCTCCCATAGGTGCTGCAAGCGGGGATCCAACCCACAACCTAGGCATATGCCTTGATGGGGAATCAAACCCACATCCTTTTAGTGTATAGGATGATGTCCAACCAACTGAGCCAGCCAGCCAAGGTTATCCTAATTTTTATAACAGAGGAAACGAGGTTTAAAAGAAGTGAGCAATTAATAAGTGGCAGAACAAGGATTTGATGGCAAATATACGAGTCCTAAGACTTGCACTATGAAAGTAACTTTCTCAAAATATTTGAGAAATACCTCAACATTTCTTAAAATCTACATTGTTTAAATATTGGCATACTTCAAAAAAGAATAAGAAAATCGCCTGTCATGTTATCAGAAACAAGGATAGTTATCATCTTGATTTTTCTTTCCCTCCCTTTTCTTTGCATGGATTCTGTTAACAACCTCGTGCCACACTGTCCCCCTATTCCCCCTCCCCCATCACCCTCTCCCCAGCACCCAACAGAGTTACAGACTGGCATCCTGATATTTTTGAAACTCCTGAAAGTCTTCCAGAATTATAAGCTCATTCTCTAGGAGCTAATTGCCAAATGGGTACCTCTGTGACTCTTAATATTTTGTGCATCAGAATTACCTCTGAGGCTTTCAAACCATGTGTGCTCCAGTATCATCTAGAACCCACTGAATCAGGGGCCCCAGGGATCATACTAGGCCATATATATTTTTGTTGTTGTTGTTGATCCTCACCTGAGGATGTTTTTTCCATTAAAAAATTGTTTTTTAGAGTGGAAGGGAGAGATGTGGGAGAGAGAGAGAGAGAGAGAGAGAGAGAGAGAGAGAGAGAGAGAGAGAGAGAGAGAGAGAGAGAGAGATGAGAGATACATTGGTTGTACATGTCCCAACCAGGGCTGGGGATCGAACTCTGCAACTGAGATATGTGCCCTTGACCAGGAATTGAACCTGCTACCCTTCAGTGCATGGGCTGATGTCTGTTATCCTTTAGAACCATTGGTGTAATTTTCTTTAACAACTGTTCTCCACCTCCCCAGCGCCCCCCCCCCCCCCCCCCCCCCCCCCCCCCCCCCCCCCCCCCCCCCCCGCCCTCCCCCCCCGCCCCCCCCCCCCCCCGCCTCCCGCCGAGATACTTGGCAAGCCATTGGCAATTTGAGGTTGGTTAATTGTGACTTTGGGACTGATGCTGGCAGAGAGCATGGATGAGAAGTTGTCAGAGGTGCAGATGCTGCTTCTGTCATCTTCTCCCTAGTCCTTCTTCTCTGTGGCACTTTCAGATTTTTAAAAAGATGTCAGATGTTTCCCTTGGCAAAAGCCCCCTTCTGCGGAAGGGTCTGTTTTGTAGAACTTGGGCATCCAGATAAGTATTAGAAGATAACACAAAAGTAGTGACTGTGTTTCTATAAACAGTAATTATTTTCCTGGGCCTTTGGCATGTGCATAGAAATTAACAGCTCAAGCCTGGTGAGATGGCAGAATTAGTAGGAAGTAAAGGCACAGTAGCAAGAGAAAACAGGCCATATTATAGCCCATAACTGAATTTTAGGGTGTGTTTGTGTGTTAGGAGGTGTGCATCTGCAAGTGTTTATAGATATGCACTCTTAAGACTTCCCAGGGGAACCTGATGAATAACAAAAGCTGCTTTTAAGAGGCAGACATTTGTGCCTGCTGGAAAGTATGAGGAAGCAAGACAGGAGAGTCCTGACACTCCTTTTAGAATTTGGGCTTCTTTTTAGAACACTGGGGAGATGTTAAGAATTTTAGCAATGAAATCAGGAGAAAGATCATTTTGTTTGCTCTGGAGAAAACATGTTGGGGAAGGACCTGTGTTGAAGAAGGACTCTAGTGAGGAGGCGAATGCAGTGGCTTGGGCTAGGATGGAGGCAGGTGAGATGGGGAGAAGTGGACAGAGCAGGGAAACATTTTGTAAATAAGATCTAGAAGACATCAATTCAGTGAATGTTGGAGTTGAAGAAGAGAGGGTGGAATTTAGAATGACACGTAGGTCTCTGCAATTGAGGGAACCCAGAAGGAAGAGTGGATTTCAGGTGGAGGGAAGACGACCATCAGTGGGGCCATGTGGAGCTTAAGAAATCTGTGGGATATGCAGGCAGAAGTTCAAGTTGGCAGTGAGAGACCTGGGCCTGATGCTTTGGAGAAAGGTCTGAGGTAAAAATAGAAATTTGGGAATTATCAATCCTGGGAAGAATTGACTTTTCCTGGAGGAGAACGTGTGGAAGGAGAAGAGAAGATGATTTGTGACAGAGCTCTGACAATAAACATTTAAGTTGAAAGTAGAAAAAGAGAGCATTCTAAGGCAAAATTTCAGAAACTGGGAGAAAATCTGAGGACTATTGTGTTGAGTTAAAGGGAAGAGAATTTTCTAGACGGAATATGCACTCGTGTCATTGGGGATGAATTTCTGTGGTGGGGGTGGGCTTGGGGAGGCAGACCTCACCTTAGGTTGTGAGTTGAGGAGTAATTGGAAGAGGAGGAGTGAAGGAGAAAGCTAATAATAGAGACTTGATGGGCCTCTCTAGATCTCGGTTTCTTTCTGTTATTGAAGGATGGAAGAAGTGATTAAATTTTCCAATAACTCCAGTACTCCGTGATTAGATGTTTTAAAGTCACACTTAAGCAGGTATGAAATTACAGAGCACTCTCAGGTCAGTGTACATATTTTTTTACAGAAGGCAAATTTTATTAACCCCAATTCAGATTCATAATCTTATGTAAATTGGATACCTTGAATTTGTATGCTAAAGCTGAAGGTCTGGTGATTTCCACGTTGTTTTCCCTGCATGCATCATGTTAAACTTCAAAGTAAGTATCTTATATTTTTGTGATGAACTCACAAAAATTTCATTAGTGGAAAAATCACATCAGATAAGCCTTGAGTCTTTCTTAACTTTCCTCGAAGTGAATCCAGATTGGAGCTATAAAATCACTTTGAATACAGTCCTAGTAGAAATTCATGGTTTATAGCATTAAACCATTGGAGCCAACTTCATAGAGGTAATTTTATCCAGTTTTAAGTTCTGGAGTTGCTTAACTATCCAGCTTAATGCTTTTCCAAAATGACATATTTCCTCCTAACTCCAAATGATTAATTGCATTTCCTTCCTTTGCTTAGTTAGAAATCATCTTATAAATAAATAATTGTTTTGTTAATATCCCATTTTAACATTGTACTTTTGTTTGTTTGTTTCTGTATATATGATATTGGAATAAACATCTCCAGGACTTTCTGTGTAGTATATGTCCTCTAGTTTTCCTACTTAATCTGAGAACAGGCATAAATTCAGAGTATATCTGCAGTGGTTTGTGGGAGCAATGAAATGTTAAAGTATCATTTTCTTTGTTACTGACCTTGTCCAGTGAAAATGGAGGAAACCACTGTATACATATCAGAGATTCCCTGGTGGTCAAATAAAGTTTAACTGAACACTTAGCAGAATATCGTTTGGACTGTTGGGTTAGAAGATTTAGACATTGACATCTAGCAGTTATTTTAATTGAGGAAGTTTCTAAAGCTTGTTAACACTGAAATCTGTTATGCCCACCTTTATAAAACCCTGAACTCTGACAGTTTTCCAATATTCTTTCACTGAAAAGATGTAAGAACAGAAAACTAAAAGATGAGCTTTTGATCACTTTTTATGATGAGCGACTCCTTTGTGGTCCTTCCCTGAACTTGAATGGAAGGAGCAGGGGTGACAGGAAGTCACTTGGCTGGTGACCCTATGCTGGGTACTTAACCAGCTCTTGGGACACAGGGCTGACAACATCAGCGGCACGATCTACTCTACGAATCTCCATTCATCAGCAGCCTCTACCATGTTTTAATAAACCTGAGCTTTTGATTCACCCAGGTAGAGTTATTTTCTGGTTTGTTGTCTGCAAAAGCAGGGTTGAACAGAAATGGGAAGATTTCAGATTCAGGAAATATTGGAAATATATGGAAAGTTTGGGAAAATCTTTCAACTTGGGCCCATTGTATAATGGGCTTCTAGGATAATGGGTTCAGGGTTTGAATGTGCATACCAAACTGAAGGTGAAATTGAATTGAATTTGGTGGAATTTGGAAGGAAGTAGGCTCTCTGAATTGATTTTCTTAAAAAAAATTTTTTTATTTATTGATTTTTTAGAAAGAGGGGTGGAAGAAGGGGGGGGGAGAGAGAAGGAGAGAGAGAGAGAGAGAGAGAGAGAGAGAGAGAGAGAGAAGAGAGAGAGAAAGAGAGAGAGAGATTGATTTGTTGCTATTTATGAATACATTGGTTGGTTCTTGTATGTGCCCTGACCGATGATCAACAGGCAACCTTAGCATATCAGATGTTGCTCTAACCAACTGAGCTACCTGGCCAGGGCTGAGATAGAGATTAAGCTCACTTGTCTTTTCCTTTGGAAACATTTTCTCTGAAACTTCTACCTTGTTTTCTCCTCCTGCCCAGCCTGTTCCCATGATCTAGGTTCGACAACTTTAATTTTTAAATACTTAGCACACCATATGATAATTGTTGGCTTATGTGGCTATCTCCACTAATTTGATTTCCTGAGGAAGAAGCCGTGGAGGTGGCCTCGGAATACCACTCTAAAAATACAGTCTGTTGGTTTGTATCAGCTTCTGTCCCTCTCATGTTAGTGGTGATTTTTAAAACACTATGATCCTTGAGTCAGCATGTGTTGGTCATTTCTAATGAAAACTTCAGTTTTTAAAGGTCTCTATAAACATCTCAATATTCTGGGAGGCATAGCTACTTAAACTTGTACTAACAAACTCCCATGGCCAGTGTGGGATTAGGATAGGGACCGGATGTAGATTACACCTGAGAACAGAATCCGTGGATTCAGGGTGAGGTAGACTGGCATGAAGTGGGAGGGGCAGGACAGGAGCTGAAGTAAAGTCACCTACAGTGAAAACGGAGGCACTGAAATAGGAAATAAAACTTTCCCTGGTATTGACATGGGCAAATTCATCCAAAAGGTAAAAGGCAAAGACCCTGAGGGGACGCTGTAAAGTCCCTGCCTGATAAGCAATTTGCTAAGTGGTTTTGCCAGAGCGAATGCTACTTTCTGCTATTTGCCCTGGATTAGTAGTCAGGGTTTTGTGAGGATCTGGTTAAGACGATTGAATGAATCCAGACAGAGGAAATGGGTTTCATTTAGTCCTGGGGAAGAATGTAGCTTCTTTCTGCCGGATCATGTCCCATGCATGCCATTAGGTACTCTGGTAAATATTCTGTGGCTGTGGCCAAGAAACAACACACATTATAAACTAGTGAATCTTTAAAAAGTGCGGCAGCTCATTAACAGTGTGTTCATAACTTGTGTGTATCGTTGCTCAAGAGGAAGTATTCCTATTTCAAAAATAAGTTGCTATTTAACAAAGGAATAATTGTAAATAGTTCCAAGGAGCATTCCTTAAAAAACAAAACAAAAAAAAAACAGCAACTTTCAGATCTATTGAGCAAAACTGAACCTCAGCTGGGAACTTTTGCAGTGCTTTAGATGTGTGTCCACTTGGAGGAGCTGTTGAAGGCTGGTTCACGTTCAACAGGCAATTCCTAGAGATCATTGCACTTGGTCTTGAAATTAACAAGCCAGAGTTAAGTCTGCCTTGGTTAACGATAACTGGTATTGGACATAAAAGGTAGTATAGAGGATTTCACTTATAAAAAGATGCTGCACATTTATTGTGACATCCTAAGACATTAATTTTTGAAGTCTATTCACTCGAGGCAGATATTTATAATTCCTTTTATTCCTAATTTCAAATATTTACTTCTTTTTCTTCTTGCCCTGACATCCTTCTTGCTGTCTTTCTTCTTTCATTATGTATCTTAATCCTGTGCTAGGAATTTAGTGTAAATAAATATTTAAGGTCAGGAATCTAATTTAATAAGACATGTTCTTTGTAAAGGATTGAGACGTGAGTGTGAGCTGTTGGGTTCCTTGTCTCGAGAAGTCGATGAATGAAGGGGTAAGCAAAGGGAAGGATAAGCAAAGGGAAGCGAAGTTTATTATAGTGAAAGTAACAAAGCTCTTGGCATGTGAGAGGGACCCAGAAAAGGGTTACCGCAGAAGCTCACTAGTCCAGGGGTTTAAATTTCCTGCACTTGCCTTCTATTGGCTCTTAAAAAAAAATGCAGCAGCAAATCTTCTTTTCCCCTCATCTTCCCTTTTAGTTCCCACTCTTGGGTTCAGGGGGAAGTGCAGCTCTCTGCCTATCTTGCTCACATCCTGACCATCTGCCTCATCTCCTCTTAATCTACCATCTTCCCTTACCCTAAACTGCCTGATCCCATCTAACTCCCCAGGATCAGTATTGTAAGCAGAACAGGTATTTATATTTAGCTGCAGGTCAAAAAAATTGAAGGGCAATGGACAGAAATTTGTTTGAGTAGACAGTTTATTTTACAAGAAATAAACGGCAAATTGAAAAATGCAGTGCAATTTGTTTTCATATATTCTATAGACACGTCTGTAAATTTGCTGTAGCGAAAAAGAGCAACATCTTTGGCATCAGCCAGATGCGGGCTTGACTCCTGATTCTGCTACTTACTGGCCGTGACCTTGGTTACATTAATTAACCTGTCCGAGTATCCAGTTCCCATCTCCACACTGGTTACTCTGCAGGGGGCTGTGGGGATTCGGTGAGGAACTGGGCGTACGTAGGGATGTCTATAAGGAACCTTGTGTGTCATTGGGAATACAGATGAGATTTCTTACTGCTCTTATGCTTATCTAGACAGATGGACTGTCACTTTAAAAAGTGTTATAAAAATCTAGGTCCAAAATGAATTTTGAAAGGCAGTACAATGCTACATTTAGGAACAGCAGCTTTGGAGCAAAGACCAACCTGGGCTTGAATCCCAGCTTCGTCACTTGCTGTAGGGTGTCCTTGTGTAGGTAACACTCTCTGAACCTGAGGTGTCTCATGGCACCTGGAGTTAGGGTTTTAATACCGTCTTTGCTGGAGAGTAGTGTGTGGGGAGGGAGTGAGGAGTAGGGGTCTTAAGCTGGTTCCAGTCTGTCCTAGCTTGTTTTTCGAACTGTGTTGAGCCAACTCTCAGGGCTTCACTGGGCATCGTTTTGTTCTTGTTTTTTGTTTTTAAATGTCAATTCCAGGGATTTATTCTATAGGTATAAAGGTAGGAAATGACTTTACGTACTAAGTTTTTCATTGCAGCATTGCTTCTAAGAATCAAAGTCGGAAAATAACCTACATGCCCAATCATTGAGGTTAAAGAAATTATCATATGCCCATATTTATATGGTACATGAAAATAAAGGGGCAACTATTTGCATATGTATGTAGAAGGATGGGCATTGTTTTTGGTGGGTGATCAACAAGCGACCTGTGGGCCACTCTCCAAAGCAGGTGCACACTGAGCTGTTCTTGGCACGCTATTGGGGTGCACGGCCTGCTGGCGCCGGGCTGGGCTCATTCTTCATCCGTGCGAAAAGGACCTGTCTGTGCAGGCAGAGACTGTGACTCTTTTAAAGTGGATTCCCCTCTTCTCTCTAAGATCCCTTCTAGCCTCACCACTGTCCTCCTTGGTAGCTGGCCCTCCATTTCTCTTCCCCCTTGCAACTCAAGCAACCCTCATCTACTTTAATCTGTACCCTTTTCTCTTTTCATTCCAATCACTTGCTTAGGGCATAAACTCTAGGCCCGTGGTCGGCAAACTATGGCTCGCGAGCCACATGCGGCTCTTTGGCCCCTTGAGTGTGGCTCTTCCACAAAATACCACAGCCTGGGCGAGTCTATTTTGAAGAAGTGGTGTTAGAAGAAGTTTAAGTTTAAAAAATTTGGCTCGCAAAAGAAATTTCAATCGTTGTACTGTTGATATTTGGCTCTGTTATTATTATTATTTTTTAATATATTTTGACTAATGAGTTTGCCGACCACTGCTCTAGGCCATGCTTACTTTGGTTCTTATCACTTTGGATTCTCAAATTGTTCTTCTCTCTGGAAGTCTGGCTCTTAAATATAAAATGCTTTGCTCTTAAGACTGCTATCTCTGTTATGAGGTAAAGACCCAAACACTATTTACTTCTTTTTGTATTCCTGCTAAGCAATCCACATCCCCCCAAGGGTGAGTGAGACCTCTGAGGGCATTGAGGGACCAGGATAGAAGATCGTGGGGGCTATAAGGAAAACATCACATTTTATTTTGCAACATCTGTTTTAATTTAGAACACATTTTAGTTTGATGTGATCAGCTCCATAGAGAAGGCTTAAAAATAACCTTGACTTAGTTTCTGTGCTTCAAGTGTACTGGTACCTGAATAAGAAATACTGATTCCTATCTTCCTATCTCTCTTGTGAAGACAAACATGCTTTATTATATTGATCTTTTTTATTTTTTAAATTATCTGTTGTTGCAGCCCTAGAATGAATGAAGTTGTCTTAGAAGTAAGATACGCACATTTATTTCTGGACAAAACAATTGCAAAGCTCATGCTCTTAGGTTACTATTTGCTGTTACTTTGCTTCTAACATTCTCAGTCCGCTAGTAAACTTCAGGGAAGAGCAGTGATCAGATGGCAGACATAAAATACTTGTGATTTGCCTCTACCAGGATTAATACTGAGTAGTATAGTCTTTCAATGCTTTTGACTTAAGTGAGAGAATATAAATAGATTAAAATGAAATATCCCATAGTCTAGTGCAGGTGTTGGCAAACTGGCCCACAGGCCTGTTTTTATGTCTGAAAGCAAAGAATGTTTTTTTTTTTTTTAAGAGTATAAACAAAGCAAAACAAAACAAAGAAGAATATGTGAGACATGGTGTGCAAAGCTTAAAATATTTACCAACTGGCCTTTTACTAAATAAACCCTGCTGACCCATGGTGTGGAAAGAAACCAAACCAAAGCGAAACAACCAAATTACCTGGCATCTTACTTATCCTTAGAAATGAGTTATGTAAACAGTGATGCATATGTTAGGCCACAAATCAAGTTACTAAACCTGCTTCTCATTTACAAATTGAAGATAATAGTATCTGCCAATGAAATGGTAGGCATCATAGTGTTCGTTGCAAAGTAGATACTGAAAAGAAAGATACTCTTTATATTATTTTCAACTTTATATTTCTGCAAATTTGCAGAGTGCCTGACATCTAGTACTAAAGAAAAAATCACAAAATGATTTTCCTGGGAAGAAGGTTATCAATAAGAAAGTAAGCTTGAATTTAACACCTTAAAATATGAAGGATTTAACACCTTAAAATATGAAGGATGTAAAAACACCTTAAAATATGAAGGATTTAAACTATTTTTATCATAAACCACTGGGAGGAAGGGCATATGTTTGGAGCTTTGACCTCAAAAGCTTCCTTTCAAAATTGAGGGGAGAAAAATCTATAGCTTAGCAGGCTTATGGTTGCTTTTATTTATTATTATTATTTTTAATATACATATATTTTAAATATATATATTTATATTTATTGATTTCAGAGAGGAAGGGAGAGGGAGAGAGAGAGATAGAAACATCAAAGATGAGAGAGAATCATTAATTGGCTGCCTCCTGCATGCCCCCTACTGGGGATCGAGCCTGCAACCCAGCCATGTGCTCTTGACCTCAATCAAACCAGGGACCCTTCAGTCTGCAGGCTGACCCTCTATCCACTGAGCCAAACCAGTGAGGACTTATGGTTGTTTTTTAATGAAATGAACTTTTTAGACATGTACTAAGAAAGCAGTACTTCTAAAACTTTATATTAAACATACTATTAAGTGGAAATATTTAATCATATATAAAACTAGAAAGAATAGTGTAGCAAACCTAGCTTCAACAAATATCAGCATATGCCCAATGTTGTTTCATATATAACCTCTCCCATTCCTCACTACCACCATTATATAGATTACTTCAAAGCAAATCCTAGAGATTATACCATATCATCTGTACTTTTTTTTCCAGCATGGCTAATTATTTCTCTAAAGGACCCTTTACAAAAAACAAAACCACAATACCACTATCACACTGAAGAAATTAACAGTAAGTCCTTAATGTCAACAGATGTTGAGCACGTGTTCAAATTACTCTGATTTTTAAAAAAAATTAGGACCCATACATGTTCCATACAAAGCTCTGGTTGATTTGTGCCTTAAATCTCTTTTAATATCTTAATTTACCCCTATCTTATTTTTAGCCCTTGAAATTTTAGCCCTTGCTGGATCAATCTGCTAATAGTTTGGTGAGGCACATTGGTGTTATGAGGGATAATGATCTGTAGTTTTCTTTTTCTGTAATATTTTTTGCCCGATATTTGTATTAGGATAATACTAGCCTCATAAACTGAGTTGGCAAGAGTATTCCCCCCTATTCTATTTTTCTGGAAGGGTTTGTGTAGAATTGATTTTATTTGTTCCTTAGATGCCTGACAGAATTCCCTAGTAAAGTCATCTGGGCCTTGAATTTTCTTTGTGGAGGTTTTAAACCACAGATTCAATTTCTTTAATAGATACAGGATTATTGAGGTTATTCATTTCATTTTGAGTAGTCTGTTTCTTTCAAGGAATTTGTCTACTTTAAGTTGTTGAGTTCATTGTCATAAAATATTTCCCATTTAAAAAACATCCTTTATATTTCTATGTTTGCTCAAACTGTTCTGTTTGGCTCCCAGACTTTTCAGATATGTCCTGTTATTAAGAAACCCCCAACATTTCTTTATGAGCATCCGGCCTCATCTTGTACATTTTCTATCACAGACTTGGGATCAGTCATTTCTACAAGAAACCTTAGTTCTTTTTGGTGACTATGGGGAGAAATAATCTCATTGGCCAAAATGTTTAAGGTAAAAATACCAAAAATTATTATTACCAATATGTCTATTAAAAGCATTTTAAAAAAGATATTTCAATTGATTTTTAGAAAGAGAGAGGAAAGAAGAGGGAGAGAGAAAGTGAAACACTGATAGGCTGCCTCCTGCATGCCCCCTACCAGGGATTGAGTTGGCAACCTGGACATGTGCCCTGGTAGAGAATTGAACCTGTGACCTTTCAGTGCATGGGACGACACTCAACCAACTGAGTCACACTGGCCAGGGCTTAAAAGGAGTTGAATGTTAGCTGTAGATTTCTCCTGGATGCCCTTTATTAGGTTGAGAAAGTTCTTTTATATTCCTAATTTTATCAGGTGTGTTGTTGTTTTTTAAAATCATTAAACAGTGCTGGATTTTGTCAATGTTTTTTCTGAATCTATTGAAATCATAATATATTTTGTTCTTTATTCTATTAATACCATGTATTTCATTGTAGAGTTGCTTTGATGGGCTTTAGGAAGAGCCAAGAAATATCCATTCTTAGACTTGTGTAAGGAAGGGGATTATTGAGGAAGATTGATTGCCCTTTTTCTTGAGATTGAATAGAGAGATAATTATGAGAGATGAAAACCCATGACAGGAATCAGAATTAATAAAGTGACGAGTATTATGGACACAGTTTAAGACTAGATAAACCCTTAGAATCCATTCTGTCTTTTCTAGTTAGACAACCATTCATGTATTATATATTCATTCAATAATTTTTAATCATTTTCCATGGGCCGGGATGATAATAATAATTAAGAGGGTTTGGCTACCCACCCATTCCTTTCCTGAAGGAATTCTACCTGGAGCTCAGTTTGAAAGACTTTAGTGGTTCAATTCTGCTACCTTCAGTTGCTCTCTGAAGGGGTTTGTATATATGCTCTACAGTGTTTGCTTTTATAAGATAGAAATCACAAATGCTTTTGTGGAGCTCCTTCCTTGGAAGGGGGCATTGGTAAGAAAGCAAGCAATTGTCCTTCGGTGATATGAGCTTAGAGTGGTGTGAGTCTGAGTGTGCATAAGGAGTGTGCGTTCAGATCTGAGTGGGGCAGGAGTCAAGCTGAGAGCAAATGACTTCTAATCTGAAAATGGAGGATTGTGCCTCTATATTTGGGTACAAGATAAATGATTATCACCTCCTGCTTTAAATAAAAACACCCCTGATATCAAGTCTTTGGGCAACACTTTATATTTTCCTTTCATTTCTATTTTAGCCCCTAGTCCTGTACATTAGGGGGTAGGACTTATTCTGGGTTGGCAGCTTGTACCAGTGCAGAATAAAGAACTATCTCCCCTCCTTCTAAGGCCCTCCACCAAAATCAGTGCATTTTATGATGTACTTTTTACTTCACTGGATGGGTTTCAAACCATTCTTCCTTATTGTGTATGAGAGTGATAAGAATACCTAAAATTACAAAAAAAAACACACACCCCAACTCAATTATTATCATTATTTTTTTTATTTCCTCCTTTCTGAAATCTTAGACCAAAGTTTCCATAAAGTCTTTCTACAAAAATTTCCATAAAATTTTCCCTTGGTATTTTTTTCAGTCATCTTGTCCCTGATTCTTCCTATCAGCCTCCTTTTGGGCACCCATAAATATGTGAAAACCTATATTTCCAGATCTGGTACAAATGCACTGGTGTACCCGGGTATATGATCAAATGGTCTCTAGTTAGGACCAACATTTATTTAGGCCTAATTTAAACCAATCACAGTGTCAGTGGCCTTTGGAAGCAGATATACCTTAACACAATATATCAATATGGCTTTGACATTAACAAAAACAAGCAAACAATTGAGAAAGTCACAACCTTGGGAAACTTTGTTTTAATGAAAATCAACCCGTCTGGCCTGCAGTGTCTAGTAGTCACTCAGAGTGATTTATTAATTGGCTTTTCTCTGAATTGGCAGGCCCCTCTCTCGGCAAAACAGCAACTTTCAATGGTGCTTTTTGGTCTGTTTTATTTACTGCTATCTTCTAGTGCTTGGAACAGTGTCTGCCCATAGCAGCGGCTTAGTAAATCTTTGCTGTATGTGAATAAGTATTCTGTAGTTTTGCAGTGAAATTGAATCTATATCAAGTCAGAAATTTCTAGTTTTTTTTCCTATAATAATTTATTTATGCATCATATAGATGAATTTATAATAGTACTTCCTTCCTGTAGTTCCCCTGAGGGTAAATGCTAAGGCTTTTTAATATTTATTAACTCACCACCATCTTTGGCCCATTCTATACCAACATGGGAAAAAGGCATACCTTATTTTTTTTAAATATGTTTTTTATTTATTTCAGAAAAAAGTGAGAGGGAGTGAGAAATAGAAACATCAAGGATGAGAGAGAATTATTGATCAGCTGACTCCTGCATGCCCCCTACTGGAGATCAAGCCTGAAACCCAGCCATGTGCCCTGGCTGGGAATTAAACTGTGACCTCCTGGTTCGTGGGTCGATGTTCAACCACTGAGTCACACAGGCTGGGCAAGGCATGTCTTATTGATGGTGGACAGCAATAAAGTGCATTTTTGTCTTGTGATACAACTCTGACACATGCTAATTTGATCTTGGAAACCCTTCTTGACAGAGGAAGAGCAAGTGGTGACATTCCCAGTGTGAGAAGGCTGAGGTCAAACAGGGTGAATCCACAGGTCCCATGGCAGCAAGTGGGTGAATGAGGAGTAGGACACGTGCCTTCTGGTTCCTTCTCTAGTTCTTCTATCCCACACTGCTTCCTTTTCTCTCTGAAAGCTGTTTTATTAAGGCTATTAAAAGACAAAGCTTAATGTATATACTTTGTAGGAATAGTGTTGGGGAAGGCACTTATTTGATCACAGATATAGATACTACGTTCTTATGCCATGTTAAATTTCAGTGACCAAAATTCTGGTTATGGCTAGAGGAGTCATTACATAACATTGGGGACTCTACTTTCTTCATCTGTAAAATAAGAAGAGTGGGCTCTCTGAACCCTGATGTACATTATAACTACATCATTTCATCATTCTACTTTCCTCTATTTACATCTCTTTTCTAATGGTGAAGGTCCAAAAATCATTTGTGTTTTAGGGATCAATGAAAATATTGAATTGGATCTATTTTTTTTAACCCATGTATGAATAAATACAATAAAATTAAGTGAGAGAGACAGGGTGAACAAGCTCTCAGGTTCAAAGAAATGTAACTAAGACATTAAAGGAGATGACTTTCATTAAAGGACTTTTCATGAGGGGAAGCTAAACAATTATTAATATCATGACTTATAAGATCATGCTGTTAGGTTGTTAACTATCAGTATTACTATTGTTATTGTTATAAACATGAACTACCAGTCCCTCCCTATACCTTCAGCTTCATCTCAACTACCAAGGTATAAAGCCCACCCTACAATTAACAGTGATATAGCAAAGATTTTATATAGATCATTTGTGGTTGATTAGGTCATTGCTTAGCAAAGAGCCACTTTCTTCTCTCCAACTCCATGTGAGGCTGATATACTTCCATGTCATATAGCCATTGTAACTTGCTATGGCAAATGGGGTGCTAGCAAAAGTTGGTGCAGTTGGGTTATGCCCTTGAGCTTCTACTGTCAGCATGAGAAGAACAAGTCCTAGGCAGCCCACTGGCCCCAGAAGATTAAGAATCACATGGAGCCTGGAGCCATGCCCAGAAACAACCAGCTGAGCTCAGCAGAGGATTTCCATTTGGGTAAGAAGAAGGCTAAGAGGGCATATGTGATTAAAATAATACCCTAAGTTGTGTTGATTATGAGACTAAAATTCATCACCATGGGAGCAGTTTAGCTGTGATATATTTTATGAATGGAGTTTGTTCAACTCTCTGGGCTCTTTTATGACCAGAATTGAAATTAAGGGTGTCACCTTGGACCTTTTATTTTAAAAAGGGAAGTATTGCATGAGGGTGACTGCCAGAGCACGTAACATTGGCTTTCAATCGAGTGATTTGATAGATGCATTGCATTCCACATGGTACTCAATGTTCCACAGTGAAGTATGTCTATCTGAAGAGCACCTCATGAGAGTAATGGAGCTAGAATAAGCATATTAATAGGGAATGTAGTCAATAATACTGCAATAACTGTGTATGGTGTCAGACAGGTACTAGATTTATCAGGGTGATTAACTGTAATTGAAAAATAAAATATTATTTAAAATAAAAAAGACAATCTTTGGTCTAGTGTTGTATGTCAGAAGAAGTTTTAAATTGTTGGAAATATTTATTCTCATATGAAAATGAAAGTAGTAGGTCATCATCATGGGTAACCTATGTGTGTTTAAGTATAGCAAAACCTGTGGTCATGGACAGGGAAGGACCAGAATAGTAATATTGACTTTTTCTTTTACTGTACTGGTTTAATCCACTTTTATTAGGATTGTATTTGGGCATATAAGAGGGCAAGGGCTTAGTTCTTTCCCAGTAGCTATTAGTGATGGAAGGAAAGGAGATTGCCTCTATACTCAAGAGGACATGTGCCCACGGTCCTACCAGGCTTAAAGGCGAGCTGAAGATAATTTTAATATGTGAACCCCTTTTCTCAAAAATATATCTTGATCTGTCTATCTATCTATCTATCTATCTATCTATCTATCTATCTACCTACCTACCTACCTACCTACCTATACTAGAGGCCTGATGTACGAAATTCGTGCAAGGGGCTTGGCCCTCGCAGCCCCAGCCAACCCTTGCAGTCCCTCGCAGCCCCAGCCAGCCCTCACAAGCCCTGGCCAGTCCTTGCAGCCCCTCACAGCCTTGACTGGTCCTCACAGTCCCGGCTTTGTCGGGAAGGTCGTCGGGATGGTCGTCTAGAAGGATATCCGGATGGTCATTCTGTTGTTCGGTCTAATTAGAATATTAGCTTTTTATTATATAGGATATATATAATAAGAGCTTCGAACCATCCATTATGATTTAGGAATAGATTTTCTCATTGATAATATATTCAACAATTATTTATAGACAACATACCATGTGTCAAACACTGGTGGATACAATAATAAGGCGGTTATTGTTTTCAGTACCTGATGGTATAAATGGTGGATAAAGCAAGAAGACAATTAGAGGACAGTTTGAAAAGTTCCACCTTAAGGGCCTTTACCACATGCCATTAGAGCAACCAGGTCCATTCAACCTAGTCTTGGAGGAGGGCAGGGAAAACTTCCCAAAGGAAGCATTTTTAAAAGATGAATGAGTAAGAGTTATGTCTGGTGGAGAATGTGTAGTGCTCTGGGGAGAGCTTTATCAGGCGAAGGCTTGAAAAAGGACTTGGGGTGATAGCATAAGGCCCAGAAGTCATTGTCAACTGATACCAGAGACATCAGCTGACTCGACTCCTCTAACTAAAATAGCCAACCCACACCTTGATAACAACACTGTATCAAAATAAGAAAGTCTTCTTCACATATAAAACTGAATTCTTTGCTCCCCTGAAATATTATGGTAAGTCAATTATAAGAGTTAAATGAGTAGAAAGGTAAGATACAACAGGCCTCGTTTCAAAGACAGTTACCTGAGATACCTAACTTGATAAGTCAGTAGATTGATTTTTTTATGAGTGAAAACCAAAGAAAGCAATTAGGATTTCCAGTCGAGAGAAATGAAAGCCTAGCAGACTGACGTGATGAAATTAGTAAAATAAAAGAGGAGGAAGTCAAAAGCCCTGTGATTCTGGCTGAAACTCTCAGTCACCATGTGACAAATTGCTTCATCTCTTGAGGGTTCAGTTCTGCATCTGTATAAGAAAGAGACCAGAGTAAGGAGTGAATGTAGCAGTGCTCAGCCTGGGTGCTTTCATTACCAATAGCCAGCACCTCTTTGTATTGTCAACTGGTACTAGAGACAGAAGTACCTGGAAATTTAGTCATCATTCATCCCAAAGGCAGCCTCTAAGCAAGGACTAAAAGTTGTGTGTGTGTGTGGGAGGGGCGTGCTAGTATTCCAGCTCTCTCATCCCTTGTTGAAGCAACTCTGAAGTGTTACCAAATGGGCTCATAGCATCCCTGTGGGGTTGAGCCAAAGTTACCCTTTGAAAAGCTTTGCTTGATATTGGACCCTGGACCTCCTTTCATTTACAGTGATACCTCTCACTCTACCTCCTACTCCACTGACCTGGTCCAATTTGGAGAGTAGCTTTGGTATTCTTTAGTATCTTTACTATATTGCTGTTTTTCATACAGTAAAAATGTACTTGTGGCAGACTAGAAAAATATATTTTACATGTAATACTATTTAGAATCATTGAATACTTGTGTACAAACACCCACTAATGAGTTCATTGTATTCAATATTTAGTAATTGGTGTTTTAAATGTTTGCATTCTGTAGAGGTCCTTGGTGTACTGTTATATAAGTATCTAAGGGTTTTAGTGATATTTGGGGAAATGTATTGGGGATTTTGAATGGGTTGGAAATACATTCTTACTTTTCCCATTTAAAATAATGGAATGAAGTCTCTTACTATTTGAAAATTCACTGTCCAACACATTTCTAGGAATATATTAGATTAGAATAAACCATGTTGCAAAAATACCCCTGGGTTACAATGAGCCTGAAATAATTAACCCATGGTAATCTAAGATTCTGTGTTAATGTTAGAGGCTACCAATGAAATCACATTATTCATTGTGTCTGGCTTTCCTCTGAAATAGACTAAATCTCAAGACAGTTTATTTGGTCAGAGGGAGAATGTGGGGTGTAACTCCTTGAGATGTTACTGAGGTTATGAATTTTGAAAATGTTTGCCCTCCATTCAAGGTTAGGGCAGTAGCAGGAGCTGGATTAATTTGATACAAATAAAAACAGGTGGACAAGTCAGGGTGAGCCTACAAGGAAATGCCCCACCAGCATTCTCAAGATTTAACTAAGTCAGAAATGGGGTTTCTCGTCATGCCCACATCGTTACACGGGGTGACTAAGTCTGGAGGACTTCCAGACAACTAGTCCCCTTGGTGGCAAGGTTGACCCCAGATGGAGCTGGGGGGGTCCTTGCTGGAGGCCAGTTTGGCTTTGGAAAACCCTCTACCATTCCCTGGAGTTCTCTGTGACAGAATCTCCCCGACTTTCCACTTCAGGGTTGTCCTGTAGCCTTGACTCTTTCCTCATCTTCTTGTTCCTTCTCTCCAGCTAAGCCTTTCATCTCACTAAGAAAAGCTGGCTCTAAAGCCAGGCCTTTGACCTTTGTTTTGCTCTTAGATGGGTGGTTTCTATGGATTTTTGTTTCAGCCTCTGTGTGAATTTCCTCCTTCCCTCTCTCCTTCCCTTTCTTCATCCTTTCCTTTCCCTAAACAAGGCTGAGGACCAGTTGGGCTGATTCTGTAGCAATCCTTGGTGTACTGTTATATAAGTATCTAAGGGTTTTAGTGATATTTGGGGAAATGTATTGGGGATTTTGAATGGGTTGGGTCTGAAAGGCTTTGGTGGAAGGGAATGATCTGCCCTTGGCCAGGTGAAGCAGATCTGGAGTGGGGCAGGAAGCTGGTCTTTGAGACCTTAGGCAAGGTCTGGCCTGCCTAATAGGGGAGGAGAAACTAAGTCCTTTGGTGTTAACAAGGCATAGATAAGGCTCTAGCCCACCTATGTTAACATCACTTAATTATTTGTTCTAGGAAACCTTTGCCTGTGAAAGATAAATAACTTGACTATTTGCTTTAGGAAATTCCCACTGATCAATTTATCAGAGCCAGCCATCTGCTCACCAAGGCAAACAACTTGCTTATCAAACAATTTACTTATCAAAATTTGCTTTCAGATTGTCACCTCTCTATCAACCAATCCCCAACTATTAGGTTACAGATTTTACCCTATCTCAGTTAGTCCATACCTCAAAATATAGGTCTTAACCTACTTAAGCCCAGACCCTAAAGCCCTGAAAACACCGTACCTCTGATTTCCCCCTAACTAAGACACTGCTGAGCCTCTGTTAAGATGGTGTTCTCCCATACTGCAGCGAGCTTGAATTGACTTAGCTTTGCTTTATTAACGGACTGTCTGTTGACATTTTGGGGAGTTCAACAGAGGCCTTTGACTGTCCTTGCTGTGGAGGGGGACAGAAGGACTGGGGTTCCCTCAGATGAGGCTGCGAGCGGCAGCAGTAAGTGGCAGAGGATGGCTATATCATGTGCTCATCAATATTTAAAAGGTCATGGGCAGTAAAGGTTGAATGATAAAGACACCAGAAGGAAGACTCAGAGTAGGGACTTGTCCCTCAGTGCACAGGTTGCAGGCAGCATCCTGGGACCTTCTCAGAAACAGCTGAAGGACATTTGGGGGAGGGGTGTGAGTGGTAGCTGATATCTGGCAATGTGAAAAGGATTTTGGTTAAATAGATTGGGTATACAAAAGAGTGACCTCATTTTGTAGTCGTAGGGTGATGAGGCTGGGACATCTTGGTTATATAAAATCATTGGGTTATGATTGGAACATTTTCTTTCCTATATAAATTATGACTTACATTTCTTTCACTTAATGGGTTCTGTATACACTTTGGAAATGCAAAATGAAACTTTTTAGTGTGGGGTCATTCAGACGGCACCAGAAATCAAAGTACATACACAATATCTGACAAAAAGAAGATCTGTAAATTGCATTTAGGCATTTTTATTTGCTTAGCAGAAAATTAAATCCAATATGCACAAATTGACTGTACCCTGCATGCAATCAGCAGATTTTTTAAACACAGAAGCATTAACAGGCAGTGCAGTAATAAAAAGTCCCAAAGCATCTCTGTCTGCATACTTATCAGTAAATATTAAAATCCAGAATTGAAACAAAACTCAAAATGTTCACAGTAAAACTGTTTTAAATTAAGCAAGTGAACATTTTCACATCAGCATTAAGACTTTTGGATCATTTGCTGCCAAATTCTATGCCCTGTTGTCTTTGGAGGTTGAAGGTTAAGTTAACAGAGGGCTAGATATTTAGTTGAAGTCTTCAACTCATCTTGTTCCCAAGCCATGACCTTTTTCTTTCTTTTTTTTTTTAAACACATTTTTAGAGAGAAGAGGGGATAAGGGGGGAGGGGAGAGAGAGAGAGAGAGAGAGAGAGAAAGAGAGAGAGAGAGAGAAACATAGATAGGCTGCCTCCTGTACACTCCCTGAGGACCAGGGGTTGAACTGCAACCTGGACATGTGCCCTGACAAGGAATCGAACCCTCCACCTTTTGGTGCACTGGACAACACTCCTGGCCAGGGCTCAGGCTGAAGCCATGAGCTTTTATTATAGATCTTGGACATAGGTTGGATATAAGACAATTTTTAAAAATCCTCACCCGAGAAGATGTTTTATTTTCATTGATTCTAGAGAGAGGGGAAGGGAGAGGGAGAGAAACATGGATGCAAGAGAGAAACATTGATTGGTTGCCTCATGCACCCTCCTGAACCAGATATCAAACCCTCAACCTGCTTATGTGTCCTGATCGGGAATCAAACCCGAGACCCTTTGGTGCATGGGACGACGCTCCAACCACTGAGCCACACTGGCAATTTGTTACCAAATCATAAAAATTCAAAATGACAGATGGTTTTTTCTCATCCCTGTTTTCTCTCTGGGTTAGTTCTGGGCTTTTGCAATTTGATAGGTAAATAAATCAAGTGCCCTGGGTTTCCAGTCATTTGTTGTAATATATGAATTAGGTAAAATTCACAGTCAAAGGTAAGGTGACATGTCAGGATGCTATAAATTACTAAGTACCTGGGATCCAATTCCTCCTCCCAGCTGCACACTTCCCTGGTCTTATTGTCTTCCCAGATCTCTTTCCTCCATCCTCCCAGGCAACCAGGCCTTCTGTTTTCTGACACCACCTCTTCTTGCTTAAACAACAACAATGGTAACAACAGACTGCAGGCTTCATTATTTCCCCCTTCACCCCCCCCCCCCCGACTTTTGTGGATCAATCTTATTTCTTTCACTCAACTGTGTTTGACAAAGATATCCTGGCCAGAGAAGGAAAAGAGAGGTGTACTTCAAGACTTCTTGTGATCCTTCTCTTTCATGTCAACAGTTTTAAAGCAGGCTATAAAAGTTCTCAGCAGGCCTGGTAGACAAAACACTTCCTTTTGATTTTGCCTCCTCTCTGTTTCTCAGTTGTGGCAGTCTTCCTGCTGGTTTTCTTCATGACATTATTGGTGCATTTCTTTCTTGGCCGCAGAAAACCTTGGTATAAATAAATCCTCTTTTTAATCCCACAGGAGAACTGGTTTTTGGTCAGGAATCCTAGGAGGCAGGGACATCCCAGGAAGAAGGATCACAATTTCAGACTTAGTAAGGATCTTGCTTATTCTTTTTTAAAAAAATATATATTTTATTGATTTTTTATAGAGAGGAAGGGAGAGGGATAGAGAGTTAGAAACATCGATCAGCTACCTCCTGCACACCTCCTCCTGGGGATGTGCCCGCAACCAAGGTACATGCCCTTGACCGGAATCAAACCTTGGACCTTTCAGTCCACAGGCCGATGCTCTATCCACTGAGTCAAACCGGTTAGGGCAGGATCTTGCTTATTCTTAATCAACAGCCTCATTGGGGCAAAATGAGTGCTCTTCTGTCATACTCCGCAAATGACATGTCATAGCCCTCAGATGTCACCAGGACATTATATTCTGGCAGCAATTATCCTTCCATGGATGTTGACATTGATGAACTGATATTCATATGGGTAATGATATTGAGGAATATTTGAATTAGGAAGTGTTCACTTGAGGATGAAAATAGAAAGAATACTCTTGAAGCATAATTAAGGGCAATTCTTGCAGAAGTTAGGATGTCTTTTCTATTAGGAAAAAATAAGGAAATAAGAGCACTTGCGGAAGTTAGAGGGGAGTGAGTTATACACAGAGCAAGTAGATATTGCAAGAAAGATTAAAATCTGTGGGAGAGTAAGTTGTGTGTTGAGGTTTATGGGTAGGTGCTGTTTAACATACGCTAGTCACAAAAAGTAGAGCGTGAAACAAGGACTTGTGGAAGTTATTTTGGGAAGAGATCAAAGGAATTGGAGCATGGGGCTTAGAAGAGCGAACTAGAGAAGGAAATAAAGCAAATTAAGCTGGGACAACCCTACCTCTACTGGGAATTCTGTAGGAATCTCATAGAATGAGCCTCAGCATTGTCCATGGAGAAGATGGAATCATTTACCTACCTGCTCCTGTTCTACATTGGTTGAGGGTTTCCTAGGTCAGTTTTTATCAAAGTGATGGTCCCAGGAGCATCAGTATCACATAGAACTTGTTAGAAATGCAGGTTCTCAGGCCCCACCCAAGACCTGCTGAATCAGAAACTCTGGGGGCTGCTGAACCCAGCAATTCTACTTATGGGAATGTATTATAAGGGAATAATGGGAGATTCATAAACAGATTTGTTTGCATAAGTAATGTTGCAGTGTTATGCATACTAGTGAAAAACTGGAAATACTTAAAAGGTCCAACAATGTGAGGAACTAGTTAAATAAATAATGGTATATTCATAGGTGGTTTATTTTGGAAAACTTCATGAACTATTGAGTGAAAAAAGGGGGTTATAATATAGTTGTATAGTATTATCCTAATTATGCAAATATGTCAAATATTGATCATGTTTGTCTCCAGGTAGTGGATATTATGGATGATTTAAATTTTCTTCTCTGGGCTTTTATGTATATTGTACATTTTCTAAAATCACTTCTAATAATTAAAAATGGATTTAAAATGGAAAAATACTTTTTTTTTAACTAAACACGGTTTTCAGTAACTTATTCCTATTTGAATTGCTTTTCTTTTCTCTGCAAATGCTTCTCCCTTGATGACCTCAACTAGTCTCAGCTTTAATATAATCTCTAACAACGATATACCCAGATCATATGTGTAATATGGACCTGTCCTCTATCTCCAGACCTGTATGTCCGACTATCTGCTTGACTTTTCACTTGAACATTTAATAGACAGCTCACAACTAATGTTCCTACCTGAGTGGGAACTTCTTCTCCAGTCCTCCTCGTATCAATAGATGATACTCCCATCCTAGCCGGTTTGGCTCAGTGGATAGAGCATCAGTCTGTGGACTGAAGGGTTCTGGGTTTGATTCCAGTTAAGGGCATGTACCTCGGTTGCAGGCTCCTCCCCAGCCCAGGCCCTGGTTGGGGCACGTGTAGGAGGCAACCAATCCACATGTTTCTCTCACATCAATATTTCTCTCTGTCTTTCCCTCTCTTTCCACTCTCTCTAAAAATCAATGGAAAAATATCCTCGGTGAGGATTGAAAAAAAAAAAAAAAAAAAAAAAAAGACAGCACTCCCGTTCTTCCAGGTGCTCAGGCCTTGAATTTTGGAGGGGGTCTATGATGCCTCTGTTTCTTTCCCTTACCACATAGGATCTGCCAGAGAATTATCTTGGCTCTAACTTTAAAAAATATTCAGAATATTACTATTTTCACAAACTCTACTGTTATCATCCTGGAACAAAATGCCATTTTCTTTCAATGGTATAACTTCTTTTGCCACCTCATTGGTCCTCCTGCTCCCACCTTTGACTCCAATCAGTCACCTCTCAATGCAGCCACCAAAGTGATCCTGTTAAGTTGTAAGATGCATAATGTCATTCCTCTGTTCAGATCCCTGCCCAATTTTACTTGGTGTAAAAACCAAAGTCCTTGGGATGATCTGTAAGGAAAGCCCTCTAGGAATTGCTCACTGCACCCCACCCGCTTTGATCTCACCTCTATTGCTCTTCCTTTGTTCATTCTGATCAAGCCCAACCTAGCTCCTTTACTGGTTCTTGAACAGACCAGGCAATAGTACTTGGTTCATTTTATTTTTAAATGTTTATATACCTTCTTGGGTATTTCAGCAGACATAATTAGTGCCTCACCCATACCTCTTCAGCACCACCCAGGGGCTTCCTGTAGCTTTAGGAATGTCCTTTGCCTATGTGGGCAGGCTAGAATGCCAGGGTGTTAGCACCCTCAAGTGTAGCCCTCAACCTGTGGCAAAAGGATTAAATGGGTAAATACTCAATTTTCCTCACCCTGAGGCATGTTCTACATCCCCTCCCAGAGGCTTCTTGCGGGACTGAATTCTAGTTGCCTGCTGGGGTAACCTGCACATTAAAACCTGGTTAATTTGCTTCCTCCCTTTCTCTGCCTTATTGTCTGTCTTCTTGGTTCTTTCTGGGCTAGCTTCAAAATTAAACCATTTGCATCTAAATTCTTGTCTTAGACCTGCTTCTGAGGGAACCTAACTTTAGGTGGGGATCATCTCAACTGTGAATGCAGATGAGAGAGGAATTTAGGAATAGTTACTCGTAAACCATTGGCCAACGTTACTCTTGATTCTTTAAACAGCAACAATTCTTCACTGAATGCTTACTGTGTGCCTCAATCATGAAGTTCCTAATGTATACTTTTAAAATAAGTTGATCATTGATTTTATGAAGGTCACAGAATAATTTTGTTTCATATGCATCACCTTTTATTTCCTGTCCTTACTAAATGATGACTCATGTGACTAATGCAGGTATCTCATAGTGGAAATGACTGTACCAATAATCCTCACCCAGGAATCGTGGTTTAAGTGTTTAAAGGTAAAGTATGTTTTGAAAACCACAGAGGTATATGAATAATAGACTGGATCCAGTTTAATTGCCCTAAAACCTTGTTTGTGAATTTGAATGTCCCATTCCTTTAATTAAGGAAATTGCTTTTGAATGCCAGCTTCTTCCTTTATACATTTGAAATGAAAGAGCAAGTTGAAACCATTGATTTTAATGTATTTGTAAATTACGTGCCATCAGCAAGCCATTTTAGAATACAAATGAATACATTTTTGTTCAAAAGAGACCTTAAATGGGCATGATAAGAGGCCTTAAGTGAGTAATGATGGCAGTTAAAATTTGTTGAAGGCTTATTTTGTGCCAGGAACTGGGTCAGCTATTTTATGTGTGTTTTGATGTATTATTACAATTATTTATAAAATAGGGTTTTTGGTATTTTTTTAACCTTCATTTTATAGATGAAGAAACTGAGTGCAGAGACACTGTGATTTTCCCTGGTGTCAGAGTAGAAATTAAAACCGAGGTCATTCTGATTTCAAAGCCTGTGTTTATTACACAACATGGTGAAGAAGTCCTTAGGTCCTACCATTCCCTCTGTGGTCCTTGTGGTTCCACTAGTATCGGTTCTACTAGTGTTCTATTCTGAAGGAAATTTATCTTTGAATCTATTCTGAGCTGTTGATATATTTCACATACCATCTCATAAAGAATTTACTTTTATTATAAATCCTCATAATTCCTGGTTGATCTCTATAGCCTGTGTTCTCTGGAGAGTAAAAACCACGATGCTAATTGCTTTGTGGTGAAGTTTAATTGACAAATAGGTCGTTTTGAAAAAACTGGTCTGGGCCATTTTCCAGGAGCACTTACGTCTGTGTTAGTGCCTCACTTACTTGAGAATACCTGAGTTCTGCTTCCTGCAGGTGGCTGCTTATTACTGCTTCAGAAACAGATGCTTTTAAGTAATTTTATCCTGCCAGTGCTCTTTTCAACATCCTTTCGTGGTTCCTTTATGCCTTTTAAAGAAAATCTAAACACCTTAACAGGGTGTTCACAGACAGCTAGCTGTCCACCGAAAACCTGTTTCCTTTTCTTCTCAGACACACAACTGGACTACATTCCCCAGTCTTCTCCGAAATTAGGAGTGGCCATGTGATTGAGTTCCAGCCAATATTTGTAAAGAAGAAGTGATGTGTGTCATTTGGGGCAAGGCTTTTAAGAAGGGGCTGAAACCCCTCTATATAATTTTTCTCTTTGTTACTGGTGCTTACAAAAGACAATGAAGCCCAAGACAGGAGTTGCCAAGCTTTTAACAGAAAGGACCAGAGAGTAAATATTTTAGGCTTTGTGGGATGGTTTCTGTCAATACAAATATATTTTTTTAATTTTTTTACAACTCTTTAAAAGTGTAAAAGCCATTCTTAGTTCAGTGAAGTACAAATCCAGATCTGCTTTTTGCTCTCCCCTGCCTTTGGGAATGGTAGAGCCATGAGATGGAAGGAGCCTGGGTCCTTCAATTACCATGTGAAGGACTGATACACACCACACTAGTAACTTCTGTTGGCAACTGTTACATGAATGAAAAATAAGTATCTATTATGTTTGAGTCATTAGGCACATTAGGATTACTAATCACAGCTTATTCTATCACAACTAACTTTTTAGGATTAGGTCCTAACTGGAATACTATTTCTAATTTCTCATCTTATATAATAAAAGGGTAATATGCACATTGATCAAACTGCAGAATGACCGGTTGCTATGATAGGCACTGACTACCAGGGGGCAGATGCTCAATGCAGGAGCTGCCCCCTGATGGTCAGTGTGCTCCCACAGGGGGAGCGCCGCTCAGCCACAAGCCAGGTTCATGGCTGGTGAGTGTAGCAACAGTGGCGGGATGTCTCCAAGGCAGCGCTAAGGATGTCTGACTGACAGCTTAGGCCCTGAGGGCTCCCGGACTGCAGAAGGGTGCAGGCCAGGTTGAGTGACACCCACTACCTCCGGGTGCATGAATTTCATGCACCAGAGCTCTAGTTTTCATATATTTATCTATGTTATTTTCTTCTGGATATATCCCATCCCTGTTCTTTGAAATACTATTTTCCCTTGAAGTCCAATCTCAAATGTCACCTCCTTTAAGAAGTCTTCCCTTGAACTGGCAGAAATTTATTTTGGGAGTTTTCATATTTTGTTTTAACTGTCTAATCATCATGATAACTTTCTGCCTAATTTTATAGTTGTTGTATACATGCCTTTATCTTTCCTACCACAATGTCAGCTTCAAGAGCTTCTGAAATGTGCCAACTCTCCAGCTGACATTTGTACCTACATTTAATGTGGGAAATATTAATGAAATAATTTTTTTTCAATTTTATTAAAGTACATAATATATTATGTTGAGAAACCATTTAGATGTGCTGATAGATGTGGTCAGTAAAGACATCTAAATATTGCCTTTCTCACTTGAGCATTGCTTAGGTATGGATTCTTTGAGATTATTGATTTTTCTGGCTCCTTAAAATATCAGGTATGCAGCCTGGGATATTTGCTTAATGAAATAGAAAAAAAATCGAATAAAATTCAGAAAAGGTAGTTGCTGAAAATGCATGCATACATTTTGGGGTAATCTGAGTTAACCAATAATATAATGAAAGAATTTTTTGGGATCAAATTATCCTGAAAATTTTCTCTACTCTCCACCCCACTGAAGGTTTGGATTGAAAGTCATTCTAAACAAGGAAGAACAGAATGCTCTCCAGTTTTCTTTTCGGTCTTCTCCAACGTATCTAGGTTGGTTCTTCTCTTTTGAAGAATCTCTTTTCCTGCCAACGTCCCTGCCAGAGGTGGTCTCCCAGGACTACAAGAGATTGTCTGAACGTTGCACATAAAAATCCAAATTCTTGGGTCATGTCTGTGGATGGAGAAAGTGGCTCTGGGAAGGGCACAGGGGGCTGTTTTATTCACGGTTCCCTGTGTGGAATAGCAGGTGCAGGGCTGTCTTGAGAGCTGCCTGTTCGCAGAGTGAGCTGAGAATGCTTATTAGTGGTGATTTTGTAAAGCACCTTAAACCTCTCATGGACTTCTTCTTTTCTTCTCTCTTCACAATCTGAAAAAGATGGTGGAGTTTACTGGGCTAGAATAAAATTAGGCTCTGGCATAAAGCAAACCATAATAAATATTAGTTTTAGTTTTCTCTTCTCTCCCCACTGGTTGGGGGTGGAAGTGTTTAGCCTACTGCTTGTTACCTTGGAATCTGTGTCTCATCTCCTCCACCACTCATCTTGTACCAAAGAATGTGTTTATTATTATTTTTACGCTATTTTTGCCCGAACATGTTACTGAGCTCTCTTGCAAGCTTCAAGAATCCCTGTTGGGCTGACAAAAGTATAGCTCAATGCCAGTAAATTCCAGTGAAACAAGGGTACTCCTAAATAGCAAATTTTCACTATTTTCTTGTTGGAAAGCACACCTATTTAGAGTTTTCCTGACCCTGTGAATGTGGTGTAATTACACAGGACCAGGAGATTCTTTTGGCCAAGACCTATTCGGAGTGATCAATTGAATGACCCCACTAACGGGGCAAGCCAGTATTTCCAGATCTGTGCTACACGGAGTTAGAAAGAGTCATGAAAGTGTGAAGGATTCGGTCTTCTAGTTATAGTCTTTAAACCAGAAGTCCTGGAACCTGATGGTCTGTCAGAATTATCAGAGGAGCTTTAAGAGATACAGATTTTTGTCAGCTATCTGAGGAATTGAAGTAGGTTTAGTGTGGAGTCTGGAAATACACACACATACATCATGTAATTCAGATAAACTAAAGGCATTTCATAAAATCATATAAGTGCCATTAAAAAGATAAGGCACTCTCACTACATTTATCGACATTAGAGCAATGCCTTTTCTTTCTACTTTATATGATTGCATAAACATCATTATTGTGACTATTTGTAGAATTCATGTTGCTCATTCAAAAACCAATTCTTTTTAAAAAATTTATAGACATGTATTAAATTTCCCCCCCATTTTTAAAAATAGGTGTGGAGGAAGGGATTCTTTTTCTTTGGGTTTTTTTTTCCTGTTCATGTGATATTCCTCATGTCAATCATCTTTGATCCTGGCCTCCTAACTGCCTTGCTGGTCATGGAGTCACTGCCCTTTTCCTTGGGGCTCACATAAGTCTCACTGCAGCCATGACTATGTGATATGCATATTTCATCAAGAGAAACAGGCCACTGGGTAATTAATTAGGTGCTTCTTTCTGCCTGCTTGTGAAATCCAGAGACCAGGGTTCCTGCTTTTCTAGAGTGTCCCCGCTCTCCTGATTTGGGGAGAGGGGAGAGAAATGAGAGCTAAGTATCGCTTACTGACACTTGTTTCCTCTATGAAGTGCCTTTCTATGAAACAGCTGTTATTCTACAACTTGTACATCACAGTGCAGAAAGCTCACATTTTAAACTTGCTTTACTGGAAGCATTTTCAGCTTTCTCCTATCTCTCAATCAAGAATGATTATTTGTCAAGCACAAGAGTGAATCTGCCCAGGTCCCAACTCATTTTAGAAAGAACAACATGAAATGACATTTTTTTTTCAAGTGTTTGATGTGTTGCTCAAAGAAGGGACACTTCACTTGGGAGAAGATAGTGGAAGAAGGGCAAATAGAATATTCTCCTCGAGGAAAAAAACAACTCGTTGCAAGTGAGGAGCTCTCCAATTCTAACTATTGCTGCAAGCAAGTGGAAACAAAACAGAGTTGTGCTGTGGCTCTTTTGAAATTTGGTTCAGAAATGGGAAAATAGCTTCTGCTTAAAAAAGATAAAATGACTATACATTAAAATAATCTACATTTAATTGCAGAAATTTGTCATCTCAAAATGAATTTGGAGGTTTTCCTCATGTGGAATAGTTAAAAGAAAGACATTGAAAGTTGGAAACATGCTTCAGCAAATAGATAATTTCAAAAATTTAGAAAAGTACCGCTAATTCCCCCCCCCCCCCATTGTTAAGTTAATACAGTGGTATCTCTGATTTAGTTGAGGGGAATACAGCATGAAAGCTTAACAAAATTACCTTGACATTCAGAGTTGACTTCCTTTGGTGAGAATGAAGTCCCTCAGGGTTGCTTGCCAAGTCAGCTGGTACGAGGCATTTGGTGACTACACATCTTAGCTTGATAATGCACTTAGAGGGGGATCAATAAGCCTGACTTTGAGAAATTCTTTCCCCCACCTCTCTTGACCAAATAAATAAGTAAAAGAAATATTGGTCTTCTGGCAACTTAGATGCAAATTCTTCCTCCTCCTCCTCCTCCTCCTCCTCCTCCTCCTCCTCCTCCTCCTCCTCCTCTTTCACTAATTTATTTTAAAACTTAAGTGACATCAAATGATTATAATTCTCCTCTAGAACCTTTTTATATTTGTAAGCAAAATATGAGATTTTCCTTTGAGTATGTTAATACAATTTAAAAAATGAGATTAAACGGATATATATTTTTTTCTAAGTGGCACCAATTTTCTCCTTCTGAAAATCTGGAGGATCCATTTCTTTCTTTTCCTCCATCAAGCTATGAGTCTTTCCTTACTCACCAAATTCTATTTGATAGTTAGAATAATGATGACCAGGATAAAAAATGGTAGCAACTAAGGTTTCTCAAGAGCTTACTGTGGGTCAATACTGTGCCAAATGATTTTCATAGATTATCTCCTTAAGCCTGATATTAACTCTGTTAGTTAGGCACTGCCATTGTCCACCCTCACAGGGGAAGAATCTCAGACTCAAGGAAGCTGACTGAGGTTGTACAAGTTGGACTCAAGTTGACTTGAATTCATGTAGGTGGACTCTAGAGGCAGTGGTCTTTACTATCACATTATCCCAGAACTTTTGAATTAGTGCAGCATATAATTTACATAGCATTTTGCTTCTTTGCTTTTGAGCACAGTAGTTACGATGAGGCTGAGTGGGCTTTTGCCAACTCCAGGATCAGCATTAATGAGTGGATAATGGCAAGTGGTAATGAGTACAAAGCCAGGCTTGGCTATGCTGGCTTCGGTTTACTTTGCAATTACAACACATGTTTGAAAATTATAGGTGAAAGTGCTTGGAAATAACTGTTCTCTGATGCAGGCAAAATTCCCCTCCCAGCTTGTTTATAGCATTAATTAGCTTAGGAGGTCCTTTGTGGTATAGAAAAAGGGATAAAATTCAGCTCAATTTCATCCCGAAGAGTGAGTTGGTTAAATCTCAATTATAACACTGCCTGACTTTTAAGAGTATTTGAGATGAAACTTTGAAGAGCAAATCACTATGGTTATTCTGGGAAACCTCGTAATTTCCTGTTTGTGCTTTGTTTTCATCACCACCATCATCACCATTACCACCCCATCATAATCATCACCATCATCATCTAGCTCTAGATAATGTTCTACTAGAAAGCTGACTTTGTAAGTGCAGGGATAGTATAATGCTTGACATATAGTAGCTACTCAGTAAATGTTTCTTAAATAAGTGGAATACATAAAGGTGTTGAGCACCTCTTATGCAATAATCAACGATCAGCACGCTAAGTGCTGTGCCTTCAAGATCACATTTCATTAACACCATCTATGAATAGGTCCTATTATTATCTCCATGTTACAAATGAGAAAACTGAGGCACAGAGAAATTAGGCTGCTTGCTCTCGTTCACTCAGTTAGTGAGTGGGAGAATTGGGGCTTGGCTCTAGGCTGTCGGACCCCAAAGCCCATGATGCTATATTGCCCAATATTATCACTATGCAGATCATTTTTGCTCCTCTTGTAACTCTTCTAGAAAGGAAAGCTTAATCTCAGTTGATCTGGGTATCATGGAGAAAAATGAAGATCCAGCAGTACTAGCCCAAAGAACCAGAAGAAAGCAGTTATTTAAAATTACTACTCTGAGCATGGTCTGCCTGGATAAATAGTAGCAGTAGCTCAAAATCTTCCTCTTGGGCATGATTCCAGTGCTGCTGCTGAGAAATTTTCCTACGGAAGGAAATCAGTAATGGAGAACTCCTCTGGGAAGATTTTCCACATGCAGCACATTTTCAGAAGAGGAAATCTCCGAGATGAAGACAGTAAACTGTGCCTCCTAAAAATGCGGTTTAGAGACGATGCCCTACGGCTCGAGGACACTTGAAACAAATCCCACTGCAGTTCCTTTCGGTGTAGCCCTTTTTGCTGTAGCCACCTTCACGTGTGTTTGTATTTAATTTTCACCTTTAGAATAAAACTCTTTGGGCTCTCCTATATCTAAGGTCTTATTTTGGAAGGACAGATGACCTGTCTTCTGTCACCTAATAAAAAAATTGTAGATAATAGGGAAATGCTTTTATTTAACCATCATGGTTACTTATCCAGGTAGCTAGGGAACTCTAGCTTACTTAATACACGATGACAGCCTTGCATCTTTGCATTTCAGTTTTAGTTGTAGAAGTTACTGAAAACATGGGGCTAGTACTAACTGTTTTTCCTGGGGTGTGTGCACATGCTCTCTCTCCCCATGTATTTACTTACTGTATTCCCACCACACATGTATAATACATTATGCAGACATTTTCTGAATCTCTAATTTAAAATAGATTTCTTTGGATTAATAGAAAAAGAAGAAAGTCTGCCGAAACTGGTTTGGCCCAGTGGATAGAGCGTCAGCCTGGGGACTGAAGGTTCCCAGGTTCGATTCCGGTCAAGGGCGTGTACATTGGTTGCGAGCACATCCCCGGTAGGGGGTGTGTAGGAGGCACTGGTCGATGTTTCTCTCTCATTGATGTTTCTAGCTCTCTATCCCTCTCCCTTCCTCTCTGTAAAAAATCAATAAAAAATATGTTTTAAAAAAAAGTTGTAGAAAATAATGCAGGATATAGAATATTTAAAAAAAAAAACCAAATAGAAAAAGAAGAAAGTCTGTATTGTGAAGGAAAAGAAATGTTACTCTGAATTTGAGGTAGGAGCCTGGAGTTATCTCCAATAAATGGTACTCCTTTGTACCTCAGTTGTGATTATCTAACATCTTCAATGGTAACGCTAATTTTTAATCATCCATCTGGAATCTTATAGTTGACTCTGAATTCTGTAGTTTTCCAGATGCTGCCTTTCATTGATAGGATCCCTTTTCTTTATCAGAACAGTAGAAATTGTAATTTAATACTTTTTAATTGTTATTTGTCTATCTCCTGTCTCCTATCAAGTCTAGAAGTTTCAAGTGCAAGAGCTGAGCCTGTATTGTTCATCATTGTTATTCCCAGTGCCTGGCACTGTGTCTGGCACTTAGTAGGTGTTGTAGGTTGGATTCCCTAGAAATAGCCTGATGTGGGATTCCTGTGCAGGTGTTTTGAAGGAATGCACTCTGGGGAAGGGGAGTGAGAGAAGGTGCAAAGCAAAGCTGGAGATAAATTTAAGGCTACTCCCATGGGGAGTTCATTATGCCACAGAGCTAGTCCCTTCTTAAGGTAAAGGGGCTGGCTGCCCCTTGGTAATCTCATGTTATTCTTAGGCCTTTGGCTTCCCCCAGGGATGAGATTTGCACACACTTCTGGACAAGTCTGCTCCTCATCTGCTGAGAGCATTTATTTAAAACTTTGACAGTGGCTCCAGGGACAAAAGCGCAACTCTGCTACACAGCTCTGCTTCATCTGTCTACTACTGTATTACTGTATATCTTCTGCTTCTTTATGACTACTGGCTTTTTCTTTCTCTTCTAAGTGCTTCTTGGATTCTATTTTTGACTCATCTTAACTCCATTGCTTTACCTTAAATTATGACTTTTGCTTTCTTCTTGCTGCTGTCTTTGCAACTCTCCTTTACTACATGCATTTCAATTTTCAAGAGAGAGGAAAAAGCTAATTGAGGTGATTAGTTGCTATCCATGGGAAATGGTCACTATTTATTCCTTTATTCATTCCCTATTCTCAGTTACCTCATGCTAAAGGTCTTTAGCTGTCTGGGTTTAAGTTGTGTGCTTCTACTTTTTGTCTCAATACTAACATTGCAGACCTTCCTCTATGATCCTTTTGAAAGGATAGTGGTGCATGAAAAAAATATATTCCAAATTTATAATGGAGAAATGTTGGTATGAGAGGGCTTTGCATTCCACACATTGAAGAAGATTCTTCATTAAACGTGTATTGCTAAGCATACATGTGCTTATCTGTGCTAAAGTGGTAATTTCTTTAAGTGAGTAAAATCTGAAACTGGTGAGACAATGAAAGTCACTAATATAATCTATATCTCAAGAAAACTGCTTTAGCAAATAACTGTAAAATTGTATCCTAAATGAGTCATCAATGTTTAATAAATGGCATAGAAAAACTCTTTTTCTAAATACAGGAATGGGTGGTGCAGAATGAAAATATTAAATGGAATTATTTTTATATAATGTAGAGAACTATTCATATTCATATTTCTGGGATTTAAGAGAGTTTCCAAGCCCAGTAACTCTTTTTCAATTTAGGTTTTAATATCATTACCTTAGTGCTATATTAACAGTGAATTGGAAAAGCCGGACAATTTGATTTAGATTGTTGTTATTAAGTCTGAATGACTAACTGGTTATGGAATAACCTTTAATAACTCTATAAAACTTGCTTTTACTTTATTGATTGATTTTGTATTGTGAAAGCAAAAAAGGCTGGAAACTAGTTCTGATTATTCTACAAATGAGCTGTTGGACCCTGGGCAATTATTTACATTCCTTTGGGCCTCAGTTTTCCCAAATACATATGTCAAATGCATGTGATATACAGAGCAGTGGTTTTTATATTCTATTGAGAATAAGGATTATTTAGGGGAGCTTGTGAGACTGCACTGTGCTTGGGCACTGCTCCCAGAGATCCCAGTGTATTAGATTTGACCACATACTTCCTGACTAGTGTCTGAGCCTGTGTTAGGCTTGCCCCTCTCCTGAGAGTAGGGATCAACTGCTCGTGCAGAACCAATCTTCTCTTCATGCATGATGCTCTTACACTTCAGTCTCTATCATCTGCTCATGAAAGGGCTGCAGAAATTATCCTCTAACCCTCACGTACCATCATTTTTGCCCCCTTTCTACAGACTCATACACGCAGCATACAAACATGTTCTAATTTCTTTTATTTTAAAAGATTTCACTTTCCGCCCTAACTGGTTTGGCTCAGTGGATAGAGCGTCGGCCTGCGGACTGAAAGGTCCCAGGTTCGATTCCGGTCAAGGGCATGTACCTTGGTTGCGGGCACATCCCCAGTAGGGGGTGTGCAAGAGGCAGCTGAATCGATGTTTCTCTCTCATCGATGTTTCTAACTCTCTATCCCTCTCCTTTCCTCTCTGTAAAAAATCAATAAAATATATTAAAAAAAAAAAAAGATTTCACTTTCCCCTCTATTTACATAACATCTCTTTGGGTTCTTTACCACAGGATTATAATAGTCTCAGGTAGTTCATCTTTGACCATTTTTATTCTCTTTTTTTACCTTGGGGAGAATTACATCAAACATAATAATATTTTATTTACTTTGAATAATGGTAAGGTACCTAACGTTGGTTGAATGCTTGTTCTAGTCCAGACCTTTCCTAAGCGTTCCATCTCTGATACTACCTTCAATGCTCATAACACCCTTACAAAGATGATCATTTCCTTTGGCCTTTGACTCTTTGATTAAGTTAGTCCTTATGTTAACAGTTTACTCTTCAAAGTCAACTATATAATCCCTTAGGTGTCTGTATTGAGATTGTGCTAACCTGATAAATTACGTTGGGGGCACTGGTATCTTTATAATATCAAGTCTTACCACCCAAGAACATCTATTTACTTAAACCTTCTCTCTTTTTAAAAAAGTCTTTATTTTTGTAGTGAAGTTTTAAGTTCACAGCAAAATTGAGCATGCATACAGAGAGTTCCCATAGCTCCCTATCTCCACCACAAGGACAGCCTCTGAAACCATCAACATCAGAGAGGCACATTTGTTATAAATGTTAAAACTGCATTGCCCAAAGTCCATAGTTTACATTAGGGTTTATCTTGATGATTCTGTGGGTTTTGACAAGTGTATAATGAAATGTATCCACAATTACGGTATCATACAGAATAGTTTCACTGACCTGAACTTCCTTTGTGCTCTTTCAGTTCATTCCTCCCTCCTTCCTAATCCTTGCCAACCACTGATATTTTTACTGTCTCCATAGTTTTGCCTTTTTTTCGAATGTCATTCTTACTTTGTAGTAAGAATCATACAGCTTATAGCCTTTCCAGACTGGGCATCTTTCACTTAGTAATATGCATTCAATGTTCCTTTATTTCTTTTCACGGTTGATAGCTCATTTCTTTTTATCACTGAGTAATATTACATTGTCTGGCTATACCACAGTTTATTTACCCGCTCACCCACTGAAGTATATCTTGATTGCTTCCAAGTTTGGGCAATTATGAATAAAGTTTCTATAAATAGTCATGTGCAAGTTTCCGTGTGGACCTAATTTTTCAGGTCATTTTATTAAATGCCAAAGAGTGTGGTTATTGGATTGTATGGTAAGAGTATGTCCGGTTTTGTGAGAAATTGTCTTTCAACGTGGCTGTACCATCTCGCATTCCCAAAAACAGGGAATGAGAGTTCACTGGGATACATCCTGTCTAGCATTTGGTATTGTTGGTGTTCTAGACTTGGCCATTTCAACAGGTGTTTAGCAGTATCTTTAAAAAAGAAAAAATATTATTTTAATTTGCATTTCCCTGATGATATATGATATGAAGCATCTTTTTATATATTTATACATCTTATATTTTAAAATACTGTTGTTAATGTTATGTAGTTCTCTTCATGTGGGTTCTGCATAACTCCTGATATATTTTGTGGCTGATTTTTTTCTAAAGATGGTCACAATATTTCCTACCATACCATATACTTTTATAAGATTGTGCTATGTCCCCATCAAGAGGTAAAGTCTAATTCCTCTATCCTTCAATCTGGGTAGGTGTGTGACTCCCTTGTAAACAATAGAATGCATTGGAAGTGATGCTGCATGACTTTTGAGAACAAGCCATGAAAGTCTTTCCTTTCCGTTGAAGACTATGGTGCTGTTTTCACTTCTTTTAGGTGGAATACTCATTCTTAAGGACTTTAGCTGCCTTGAGGCTGCTATTTTGTAAGGAAGCCCAAAGTAGTCCCCATCAAGAGGTAAAGTCTAATTCCTCTATCCTTCAATCTGGGTAGGTGTGTGACTCACTTGTAAACAATAGAATGCATTGGAAGTGATGCTGCATGACTTTTGAGAACAAGCCATGAAAGTCTTTCCTTTCCGTTGAAGACTATGGTGCTGTTTTCACTTCTTTTAGGTGGAATACTCATTCTTTTTTTTTTTTTTTGACATTTAAAAAAAAATATGTATTTTATTGATTTTTTACAGAGAGGAAGAGAGAGGGATAGAGAGTTAGAAACATCGATGATAGAGAAACATCGATTAGCTGCCTCTTGCACAACCCCTACTGGGGATGTGCCCGCAACCAAGGTACATGCCCTTGACCGGAATCAAACCTGGGACCTTTCAGTCCGCAGGCCGACGCTCTATCCACTGAGCCAAACCGGTTTCGGCTTGACATTTTTTTTATTGAGGTATTATATGTGTACATATCTTACCATTGCCCCCCCCCCCCACCCATACATGCCCTCACCCCCCAGAATTTTGCGTCCATTGTTTATGCTTATATGCATGCATACAAGTCCTTAGTTTGATTTCTTATCTCCCCCACCTCTCCCTAACTTTCCCCCTATAGTTTGAAAGTCTGTTTGATGCTTTACTGTCTCTGTATCTATCTTTTTGTTCATCAGTTTATAATGGGAATACTCATTCTTAAGGACTTTAGCTGCCTTGAGGCTGCTATTTTGTAAGGAAGCCCAAAGTAGAATATAGAGAAATCACCCGATGCTCTTGTTGAGGAGGGGTCAAAAGGTGTCATTCTTTCCAGAAATATGCCCATGGTGGTTTGCTTGTTGTTTTTTGTTTGTTTGCTTTTCCATGATAGATCTGCTTGTAAGAAGATAATGCACCATAAACATTCTTCTCTATTAATGAAAACCTTTCACTGTTGGGGGTCCATGTTTTCAAAAAAAACACCTTTAAGGAGCTTGTTGAAATCTGCAAAAGCTCCTGCTATACCCTTCACATTTTCTTCTCTGGCAGTTTTCTTTTCTCTTGTCTTTTCTTCAGCCATGGGTTCCTATTTCAGTTCCAACAACTCCTCATTAGTCAGTTACTTGGAAATTACCGTTAGGAGTGCCTCAATGTCATTTTCATCCACACCCAAGTTAAGGTTGTTTGTCATCTCAACTATAGCTCTGTTGAATTTTTCAACCTTCATATCCTTGGCAAAGTCAGGGACGAAGCTCTTGAGCGTCTTCTTTTAGATTCATACACTGCCTGTTGACCAACTCAAGCCCAAGCGAAGTTCTTGATGTAATCATAGATGTAACCTTTCCAGCATTGCATCAGTGTCTTCTCAGTGTATTCCTTAGTTGCAGCAATAGGCTGGGATAAGGTAGTAGGCCTAAGAGCTGCTATAGCTCTTTGACCCATTGGTTGGAGGGAGAAACACAACTTTGATATTGAAATGAAAATCACCAACAAAAGAAGGATGTTCAGGAACTTTGTCAACAATTAGCAAAATCTTGAAAGCTATGATATTATCTAAACAGTACTGTACTTCGTTTTGCAGACATCTTGTGAGCACATCTTGTGAGAGGATCTGAGTCACTTATGGTTTCTGAGTGTGCCACTCGTACACAGGAAGCGTGTGATTAGTGCTTGAAGGCCCCGGGGTTCTCACTGTGCCAGATCACAAAGGGTTTCACTGTGTAGCCTGCAACATTGCCCCCAAGCAAGACTGTTATCCTGTCCTTAAAGGTCTTGAAACCTGGCATTGACTTGGCCTCCTTATGAAAGTCCTTTCAGGCATCCCCTTTCCAGAATAATGAGGTCGCATCCACATTGAATATTTGCTCTGGCAAGTAATTTTTCTCCATAATCAGCTTATCTGGAGTTTCCAAAAATTCTTCACCCGCCTTCACGTCAGCACTTGCAGACTCACCACTCACTTTCACACTATGTAATGCATAATGATTCTTGAATTGTCTAAACCACCCAGAGCTGGTAGTACATTCAACATTGTAATCATGTTCAATCTTTTCTTTCAAAATCGCATACAAACTTTTTGCTTTGGTCATGATTGTCATGGTCCTGAGAGGAATATGCTCTGGGTCTGTTCTTCTATCCAGGTCATTAGTTTCTCCACATCTGATAGAGGCCCTTCTGGGATATTTGTTAGTCTCATTGCCTTCAAGGAAGCAGTTCCTTTAACAACTCCTGTATAAGAATACTTGTTCTTCAAGATCACAGCTATGGTGGAATGAGACATGCCTGGCTGGCAAGCAATAACCATCACTGATTTTCCACCTTCGCAGTCCTCAATCACTTTTAATTTCATTTTCCCTGTCAATCACTTGATGTGGATTCTTACTAGCAACATTAGCAGTGAATTTGGTATGCTTAGGGGTCATGATGAATAAAATAACACAAGATTAAATCAAACAGAAGGGAAAATGAATCAAACACAAGTAAACATGAAATGTATGAAGCTGCGTGAGTATAACACAGCATACTTTTTTTATAGCAAACTTTTTTTTTTATAAACAGAAAGAGTACACTCTAAAATAATGATAAAAGTATAGTATAATAAATACATTAACCAGTAACATAGTTGTTTATTACCATTATCCAGTATTATGTACTGTACATAACTGTCTGTGCTATACTTTTATACAATTGGCAGCTCAGCAGGTTTGTTGACACCAGTGTCACAACAACATGTGAGTAATGCATTGTGCTATAGCGTAAGGATGGCTACAGTGTCACTAGGTGATAGGAGTTTTTCATTCCATTATAATTTATGGAACCACTTTCTTATATGTGGTCCATCATTGACCGAAAGGAACATCATTTATGTACTGTATAGATAAGGAAGAAAGAGAAAAGACACGCAGGTAGGTCAGAATAGAAAAAACAAAAGTTGTGAGTTATTATGTGTTATTTCATTTTAGCTAGTGCCAAGGATTTGACTGCTAATTTAGACCTGTGCCCATCCTGAATTAGATTATACATGAATTCCTTTCAGAGTCTTTGACATTTTGTCAGAGTAGTTACTACACAAGCCCTGAAAAAAGGCAATAATGAAATTATGTAAATTTTTCTTGATTTCCTTTTTATGACATGTCTGTGAAACCAGTCTCAAAGGCTGAAGCAAAGAAAAAATAAATGTGATTTTGGAATAGAACAGTTTACCTAAACTCTTAATAATGATGTGGGAGGAGGTCTGAGGTCCAAAGATTCTATAATATTCAGCTAAGTACTCCACATAAATTTATAGTCATAATTTTGCATCTTTTGATTTCAAAGCTAAAATCGTAGCAAGACTTATAAAGAAGCATTATTGTATCAATTTAATATTTAACAATAAAAATCCCAGAGAGACCATGTTTTTCCCAATACTACTTCTAATAAGGATGTTTGAAATCTGAGGATAAGTATGCAAATAGATGTTTGCATTGCCAAGTGTAGGTAACGCTAATGCTGAGGTATTATCTCTAGCTGTAAAAGGAATTGTTTGCAAATGCTAAGTCTGTTAAATAAGGTTTATTTACCTCAGTTAATGGTGATTTTAGAAAATGATGCAAGTTTGACTTACAAATCAAATTCATAAAGGGCTATTTCTTCCTTGAATGAAAATGAGTTGCCTCAGTAGGTGAGTTAAAATTAAAAAGGTAAACATCTTTTTTAAGAAAGGAATCTATAATAATAAAAGCATAATATGCTAATTAGACCGGATGTCCTTCAGGACAACCTTCCGGACGAAGTCAAGGCTGCGAGGGAAGCCCAGGTGCCAGAGGGAAGCCAGTGCCAGCAGCCGGGGGAAGGAAGGCCTACTCTTGCCCAAATTTCGTGCATCGGGCCTCTAGTTTCATATAATTTTGAAAGCAGACTTTCCAAGCAAAAAAGAATATTAGAATGAACTGGGGAACAGATTTAAAAACTTGAGTAGGGACCTAATGGAATAGTCTTATAATCATAGTTCTAAAAATTAATATTATGTTAGTTTTCTTTAAGAGTAGTTTAAGGTTCACAACAAAATTAAGAGGAAGGTATGGAGATTACCCATATGACACCTGTTCCTACACATGCATAGCCTACCCCATTATCAGTATCTCCCAACAGTTTACAATTGTTGGTAAACTTATACTGATACATAATCGCCCAAAGTCCGTAGTTTTCATTAGGGCGCACTCTTGGTGTTGTACATTCAGTGGGTTTGAATAAATGTATAATGACATGTAGCCATTATTATAGTATCATAAAGAGTTGTTTCACAGCCCTAGAAATCCTCTGTGCTCTGCCTATTCATCCTACCCCTCACCCAACCTCTGGCAACCAGTGATATTTTACTGTCTCCATAGCTTGTTTTTAGAATGTCATATACTTGAATAATACAGTATGTAACCTTTTCAGATTGTCATCTCTCACTTAGTTATGTGCATTTAAGTTTTCTCTATGACTTTTCATGGTTTGATAGCTCATTTCTTTTTGGCACTGAATAATATTCCATTGTTTGGATGTAATCAGTTTGTTTATTCATTCACCTACTGAAGGACATCTTTGTTGCTTTCAAGTTTTGGCAATTATGAACAAAATTGCTGTAAACATCTGTGTGCAGGTTTTTGTATGGACATAATTTTTCATCTCATTTGAATAAATAGCAAAGGGCACAGTTGCTAGATCGTATGGTAAGAATATGTTTATTTTTTTAATCCTCACCCAAGGACATTTTTTTTCATTGATTTTTAGAGAGAGTGGAAGGGAGAGACAGAGACAAACACAGATGTGAGAGAGACACATCGATTGGTTGCTCCTCCTCTCCCCCCTCCCCTGGGGCCAGGAGCCTGCAACTGAGGTTTGTGCCCTTGACTGGAATTGAACCTGGGACCCTTCAGTCCATAGGCGGACACTATCCACTGAGCAAACTGGCTAGGGCAGAATATGTTTAGTTATTTAATTTAATTTTTTCCCATCGCCATTTATCCCCCCATACCTTCTCCTACCTCTCCCTGCCACAATCACCACACTGTTGTCTGTGTCCATAAGTTCTTTCTCCTTTTTTCCCCCTTTGTTGCTCAAACCCTCCATGCTCTCTGCCTGCCCCACTGCAGCACCCCCGGCTGTCAGCCTGCTCTCTACCTATGAGTCTGTCTCAGTTTTGCTTGTTAGTTCAGTTTGTTTATTAGATTCCACATATGAGTGAAATAATATAAGAAACTTCAAAACTGCCTTCCAAAGTTGCTATTCCACTTTGAATTCCCACCTGCAATGAGTGAGAATTCCTACTGCTCTACAACTTCGCCAACATTTGGTGTTGTCAGTGTTGTGGTTTTGACTATTCTGTAATAGGTGTGTAGTGGAATTGCACTATAGTTTTAATCTGCATTTTCTTGATGACCTATTATGTGAAGCATCTTTTCATATGCTTATTTGTCATCTGTATAGCTTCTTTGGTGAGGTGTCAGTTAAGGTCTTTGGATCATTTTCAAATCATTTTGTTTTATTGTTAAGTTTTAAGAGTTCTACCTATATTTTGGAAAATAATTCTCTATGAGATGTGTCTTTTGCCATACTTTCTCCTACTCTGTGGCCTGTCTTCTCATTCTCTTGACATTGTCTTTTTCGGAGTAGAAGTTTTTAATTTTAATGAATTCCAGCTTATCAGTTATGTCTTTTATTGATTGTGCCTTTGGTGTTGTATAAAAACGTCATCACCAGCCTTGACTGGTGTGACTCAGTTGCTTGAGCATCATCCCATGCACCAAAAGGTCACCAGTTTGATTCCTGGTCAGGGCACATGCCCAGGAAGGGGGTCCAACCCCCATACCAGACACAACCAATAGATGTTTCTCTCCCACATTGATGTTTCTCTTTCTCCCTTTCCCTCTAAAAAAATCAGTAACAATATTTTAAAAAGTCATCACCATATCCAAAGTCTATATTTTCTCCTCTCTTAGCTTCTGTAAGCTGAATAATTTTACATTTTACATAGGTTATGATCCATTCTGAGTTCATTTTTTTTGTGAAGAGTGTCTAGGTTAATTTTTTTTTGCATGTTGGTGTCCAGTTATTCTAGCACTGTTTGTTGAAAAGACTATCTTTCCTTCACTGTTTTGCTTTTGCTTCTTTGTCAAAGATGAGTTGATTATGTGGATCTATTTCTGGGCTCTCTGCCCTGTATCACTGCTACTTGTCTATTCTTTTGCCAATACCACACTGTCTTGATTATTGTAGCTTTATAGTAAGTCTTGAAGTCAGGCAGTGTCAGTCCTCCAAGTTTGTCCTTTTCTTTCAATATCATGCTGGCTATTGTGAGTCTTTTGCCTCTTCATGTAAACTTTAGAATCAATTTGTCAATATCCCCAAAATAACTTTTAATTGCAATTACATTGAGTCTTTAGATCAGTGTGGCAAGAACTTATTTCTTGTATAAGGGTTTTTTTTTTTAATGTTGTGAATTGCTGAGAGAAATAATTTAACAACATGATGCAAAAGTTAATTTCCTTTGAACAACGATGTTACAAGTGGATGAGGGATGAAATTTGGCTGCCATATAGCATTAAGATGTCAGTTTTAGGATTCTTTGACTCTGCTGCTGACAGTTAAAATAAGGGAATTTTATCTGATGTGTATCAACTCTCATTTACTCATTCGATAAATAATTAAATATGCAAGTTATTAACATAGAATGATAAAGCATGGTGTTTGGAATCAATGGTCTTGGATTTGAATTTGGGATCTGACTCTAATAAGCTAGATGGCTGTGGGAAGGTTAATTCACCTGCCTAAATGCAAAATAAAGATGATGTTGGTAATATTTACCTTACCGGGGTTGAGATAATACATGGAAAATGCTTAGCAGAGTACATGATACTTAGTAGGGGTTCATTAAATGTTAGCTGTTATTAAGTGCAATGAGACATAGAGTGATGAATGGAAAACATGCCCTACTTTAAGTGAGGAGCTTACCGAGCTTATAGTTTTGTGAGAGCAATGAGGCAGATCCAAAAGCAACTATCTAATCTTTCTGCCAAAGTTAGATTTCATTGACATTCATGGGGAACAGTCCTCAGAGACTTTGACTTTATTGTGCCAATAACTTACAAATGTGGGAAATGTTATATGTACTCTTATGTTATTACATATTTATAACAGTCTGTGTGGCAAGACCTCTGACTATGTTCACTGGGTATATTGAAAACACAGTTCTAGAAATGAGCATTTCAAAATATTACTTGTATAAAGTGATGCAAAGTGATGCTCTGGATAAATGCACATGGGAGTGTGACTTTTAATGAGGACTGTGGGACTTCAGTAAAAGCTGAAATTAAGTAAACAAAAAAGCCAGGCCTGCGTGGCTCCGTAGTTGAGTGTCGATCTATGAACTAGGAAGTCACAGTTAGATTCCCTGGGTTGCAGGCTCCATCCCCGGTGTGGGGCGTGCAGGAGGCAGTCGATCAATGACTCTCTCTCATCATTGACGTGTCTATCTCTCTCTCCCTCTCCCTTCCTCTCTGAAATCAATAAAAATATATTTCTGAAATCAATAAATATATATATTTTAAAAAGATTAAAAAAAGGAAAGAACAAAAAATAGGAGATAGCACATAGTAGAGAAAATCATTGAGAATACTTTCCTACTACAGGGTGGGCAAAAGAAGATTTACAGTTGTGAGTGCCTGAAACACAGTTTATTCTTTATTATGACATCGTATTATTTATTAATTATTGCATTATTTTCCATATGAACAACTCTATACCCACTCTTGCCCCACCGTGTGTATCTCCTCCGTCACTCTGTTCACTGTCCTTTACTCAGGTCTCAGGGCTCACTTCAGGGCTTTCTTAATTCCAGTAAGAGTTGGGGTGCTGACACACACTTTGCTTTAAATCATTTTTGTAGCCAGTTTTACTGAGTGATTCCTATTATCAGGCCCTATACGAGGAGCTGTGGAGGAATAATAAAGTTACAATAGCCAACCCAAAGCACTGTGACTTGATACTAAATAACTGCAAGATTGTGCTGGTATCTAGAGGAAGAATTGAAGGAGGAGAAAGGAGTGGGGAGTAAGAGGTGCTTCGTGATGTATATGCCCCTGGGCTGGGTCCAGAAGCCTGGGAAGGGTTTTAACGGGGGAAGTTACCAGGAGAAGACCTGGCAAAGCAAACCTGCAGAGGCTGGAAGGCTCATACTTAGTGCTATTAGTACAACACGAAGCCCCGAAGCGGCTGGAACTTTTCCTGGTTTCCCAGGGAACATAAATAATCAAGAGGCTGATTTGTTCTTGAGATTTTTGAGACTTTAGGAAAGCTGCCATCACCATGGCAGCCAGTGATGCTGCTGTGCACATCAAACTAAGGTTACATGAGTGAGCATCCGATATTCTTTGCATGAAACTTCAGTCTGAAATCACACAATAAAAGTCACATTTCGTAATAAGGGTAATCAGAAGTGGCATCATGAAAGATAGGGAGTGAAAGCCTGCTGTTGTCACTTTGACCACGATTTGGAAATGTTTGCCCTTTGAGCTCTCTCTAGTGAATTTATCATCCCCTGGTGGGCTTTTGGCATTTTCTGATGTACAGTACCTTTCCAAGAACATGGAAGAATTCCCCTCGGTGTATTTAGCTGCTCCTCTTACCCTACACCAAAGGTCCTCACTTAGATCTGTGTGTGTCCTTTCTGTTTTGTGTAACACCCAAATCACTTCAATCCTAAGCATTCCAGCTCAGACCACCTAATGGAATCCTGATTTTTAATTAACACTACTCAATTCTCTGAGACAAAAAAGAAGGCAGATTATAGAGAAAAATGAAATTTTTTTTCCCCTGGAGGGAGAATTAGTGGTAAATGTCTACCAAATTTAGACATTGGCTCCTTAAATTGGGTACTCAGAATAGCTCACCACAATTGCATTTCTGTTTTATCCATATAAAGCCTTGCCTCTGTATGGTTGGAACAGTGACTAGGTCAGATGGATTGAAGTATAAGGTCTGTATAGATGAATCGGGGGATATCAGGTAGGAAAAATCTATTTGTGTAAAGTTGTGAGAGCCTTACATGTCAGATTCAGAAGTCTTGATTTTATTTAGTATGTAACTGGGTGTTATCCCAGGTTTTTTTTACAGGTGAAATTACATTATCAAAGGGATATATTACTGGGTATTCTAGAGGCAAATTAACCAGGTATACTGGAGTTAGAATGGGGATGAGGAGGTGTCTTAGTTAGGCATTTTTATGATCAAAAGGAAAGATCAAATGAGAAAAACTTTCAAATAAATTATAATTCTTTCGTCAGGTATATCCTCTTCATATCTAGACTACTAAGGTATTTAGCAATATTAGTATGATTTCTTTAAAGAACAGGAATAATAACTCCCATTTATTTTAGCACTTCCTATGTGCAAGATGATTTATATATATTTTATAATTACCATAAGTAACCCAGTGAGGTAAGTCACTATTATCCTCTTATTATAGGTGAGAAAACAGACTCAAGTAATATACCAAATATTACATGGTAAGTAAATGATAAACCAGGCTTTGAACCCAAGTCTGTCTAACATAAAAATCCACATGCTTTCCTCATTATGGAATGGTGACTTTCTGTGAACAAAGCATATTGCACTTTCTCCTAAAAGTATTATTTTGTGAAAGGACACGAAAATGTTATTTGCTTAAAGAATATGGAGTAAAGAAATTGACCAGCTCTAGGAAGATGCATTTTATTTCTCCAATAGCCAGGCACACATTTTAGTTATGGATTGCAATATCAGATTTTAGGACTATACAGTATTTTTCACAAATGGAATTTTTAAATGGCTGTATCTTCTTTAGGACAAGCTTAATTTCTGAGGTAAAACTTTATGTTGTTGGCTAAAATAAAGTGAATGCCTACCTGTTTTATTCCAACTGATTCCTTTACAAATAAGGTTTCTAATGTGATGTGTCTGCTTAAATCAAGATGTTGGTGCTAAAATAGGGTCAATTTCATTAGGATAGCATACCTTTAAGAGAATATCCATACAGTTGCCCATTCCCAGCACAAAAGCCCATTTTACAGTACTTTCTAAATGCATTTGATTATAAGCATTATTTTAGTAAGGACGCTGATTTAAGATGGTCTTATCTTTCCACCAGCTAAAATGTTTATTTAGTAAGCTTCAAGGAAAAAAATCAATACAGGGAACTCACTGGAAAATTGTGTTTAAATGTTTTCAGGAGACAGGGATTGGAAGAGCCTGTAAATATGGTCCTCATATTAATTAGAATGCACAGTGTCCTGAGTCTTTTATAGAAATAAAATCATAGTTTTGCCTTCTTTTTCCCCGCACCCTCTTTTTTATTTGGGGGTATTATAATAATGGGAGTGCATTGTTAATTTTCAATGGCAATGGCTATAATTGGTCCACATTCCCTAAAGCTTTTATTATGATGCACAGGGACCATCCTCCTATAGATGTGACCATGTTGATACAGAAGAAGACAGAGACCATTTGGCCAGAAGGATCTTGGTAAGTTTTCTTGGCCTGTGATGAGCAACGTGTTTTGGGCATCAGACAATTTCCAGTCTCGACCTGGCTCCTAAACTTAACAAAATCATCAAATCTCCCAATTTTCATTTCAGTGAGTCCTTCTCACATTACTGTATGAGATAAAAGGAGACCTTTTCTGATGCTCTCTGGTCCAGGGGCCATGACTAAATTCAGTATTGTATTTCACACATTGAAAATCCTAAACTGTCTAGATTTCATAGACCACTTTAGGAAACTGTATTACTTTTCACTTTTCACAAATCATTTCTTGGCTCAGTGGGTAAAGAAAATCCCAAGAACAGAAAATCCCAGTTCATAATAGTGTCATTTTAACTCGCCCATTTAGCCAAAACACAACACAAAACAAGGAAACAATAGCAACAATAAAGAAAAAATGCAGTTGAGCACTTACATACATGTTTCCATTAATGTATTTATTTAGCAGGCTTTTATTGAGAGCTTGATGCGTTTCAGAAACTGTTGTTTTAGGCACTTGGGATGGATGCATCAATGATAGAAATTCCTACTTTTATGAACTTCCATTCTAACAGAGGGTCAAGGGTGAGGGATTGGAGAGCAGAAAAAAAGTCATAAGCGTTATGGTTAAAAGAAAATAGCAAAATACAATCAAGACAAAGGGGATCTGGAGTGTGAAGAAAAATACAATTTTAAAAAGGTGGTCAGGGAAGGTCTCATCAAGAAGGTGAGAATTGAGCAGATTCCAAGCAGGTGGGAGGAAGCCATGTGGATATTGGAGGCAGAAGTCTCCAGCAGAGGGTAAAGCCAGTTCAAAGAGTCCAAAGCAGGAACAAGCCGTGTGTATTTGAAGAATAGTATGCTGACTAAAGTGGCTGTAACAAGGTGAACAAGGGGAAAGTGTAGAAAGTGATATACCTGAGATACAGTGGACTAGAGCAAGTGGGGCATAGTAAAGGCTTCATTCAGCTTTTATCCAAAATGAAATGGGATCTACCGCAGAGTTCTGGGCAGAGAGTAACAAGATCTGGTTCATGTTTTAAAATAATTGCTCTTGCTGCTGATGTGAGAAGTGACTTTGAAACAGGGAAACCCATTGGAGGCTATCATGGTAATCCAGCTGAGAGATGATGCTGGCTCTCAGGAGGTTGCTGCCTTTGGAGGTGGTAAAACATGGTTGAGTTCCTGGTTTCTTTTGAGAATGAAACTGAAGGGATTACTTACAGATTGGATAGGAACTGTGTGAGAAAAAGTAGAATCAAAGATGATTTAAGCTCTAGCCGGTTTGACTCAGTGGAGATAGAGTGTCGGCCTGTGGACCAAAGGGTCCTGGGTTCGATTCCAGTCAAGGGCACATACTTTGGTTGCAGGCTCCTCCCTGGCCAGGGCCCTGGTCAGGGCTCATGCAGGAGGCAACCAGTCAGTGTGTTTCTCTCACATCAATGTTTCTCTCTGTCTTTTCCTCTCTCTTCCACTCTCCCTAAAAATCAATGGAAAAGTATCCTCGGGTGATTAACAAAAACAAAAGATGATTTAAACTTTTTGAGTTTCAGTTTTTCACTGTAGAAGCACCCTTCTTTATTTCATAATGGTATTGTAACAATCAAGTAAGTATGCTTTCATAAACACTTAGTAAAAAGCAAATTTACATTTTTTGTTATATGTACTATCTTTTGATTTCTAAGTCACACTATAACATTTTAAAGTAGACATGTATAGAAAACCTCAACTACCTGGAACCCTCACAGTGGCAATAATTTTTACATTTGACTTTAACTGGAAGAGGAAAATATAAAATAAACTGAGATCTGAGATTTAGTAATCATAAATTAGAATCCAGGATAGGAGTTGAGATTGTTTTTAATCTTAAGAAACAACAATGATAATTGACATTCATAGTGGTTACTTCAAATATATGTCCACTCAAAAGGGCTATCTATAATAATAATAATAATAATAATATGCTAATTAACTGGACAGCCAAACAACCTTCTGGATGAAGCCGTGGCAGTGTGGGCCGAGGCAGAGGCAGTTCTGGGCAATCAGGCAGGCAGGCAGAGTGGTTAGGGGCAGGCAGGCAGGCAGAGTGGTTAGGGGCAATCAAGCAGGCAGGCAAGCTGTTAGGGGTGATCAGGCAGGCAAGCGAGTAGTTACGGGTGATCAGACAGGCAGGCAAGTGGTTAGGGGCAATCAGGCAGGCAGGCAAGCAGTTAGGGGCAATCAGTCAGGCCGGCAGAGTGGTCCCGGATTGTGAGAGGGATGTCCGACTACCAGTTTAGGCCCCATCCTGATCAGGCCTAAACCAGCAGTCGGACATCCCCTGAGGGGTCCCGGATTGCGAGAGGGTTCAGGTCAGGCTGAGAGACCTCCCTCTCCCGTGCACGAATTTCATACACCAGGCCTCTAGTATATAATAAGCTACTACCTGGAAGGGACTTATATTCAAACCTTAAACTATCAGAAATTTAATAAAACAGAACATTCCCTGACCAAGAAATTCCAATTATTGTGGTCTTTTGGTTCCTGGTGCAATTTTTATTCTAAGAAGTTTATGCATTACTGGGGGTTTACAAAAGGCAATGAAACTTGAACACATGTCTTACCTTACTATCCGAGTGCTTTCAAATATTTTAAGGCAATCTATCTTGGGAATTTTCTTAAAGAAACAACAAACAATTTTGATATTTAATTATTTTGTTATAGCAGTCATTTTTTAATACACCAAATAGAGCAATTCTGACTTTTTAAGGATTCACTTTTAATATACTGTCCAGAAAAACCTATTGACAATAAGAGATGTATGCATGCTCATGTAATCAGTTCTCTTCTCGGCATTCAATTTTACTTTTTTTTATATGTAATAAATTCACAGGTAACGAGTTGCATAGATATGCTGCCAGGACAAGTGTTGATTTAGTATACTCTTGATATTTTTTTGTTGTTGTAGGCAAAAAGTTTCGAATGTAGCAGATTTTATGAGATTCAAATATTGATACAGAACAAGTCAGCAAGCAACTGGGTAGCTCTTAAGCCTGTACTTTTCTCGTTAGTCTGATGTTTCATGTTACCTGTGGCATCTCAGACGGGCCACTGATGGACTTTCATCGATAAAAGGAACCATGGAGACCACACTTGCCTAAAAGCAGGAGCCTGCTTTATCCCCAGTGGATTCTCTGATTGTGTGTCTTGAGGGTTTTCTTCAGAGTCGACTACTATGACTAACACTTTCTTTTGCTATGAAACAGCACAATAAATTGATGAGTCTGGCCATGATAAATAGAAATGTCCCATCTGCTGTTATGTGCCATTTTTACTTTACATTTCATCATCAACAAAATGCTGTAACAGCAGTGCCAACTGGAAAGAATGACTCTTGAAATTTTTTTTCTTCTTTCCATTTCCACTCGATAATGCATTTTAAATCTGTATGCTTTACTTGCTTTTCTTGGGCTCATCAAGTGTAAGCGTAAGCATTTTATAAATTCTGATTTGGTTTCTAAGTCACTGATACTGTAGCTCTGCTTGGTTTATCTTTCAAAGACCAATGCCAGCTAACATGCCTTTCTCTTTGTCTAATAAATAGCTTAATACATTACCCTCAAATCTCTGTAAATAATTTGGGAGAATAATCATAACCTATTTTATTTCTTTAGTCATTTTAAACTCTTTATTTTTCAGAGTTTTTCAAATTTTGAAGAAATATTATATGACATAATATATTCTGTTATGAATATTAAAATAACTATTGGTTCAGAGAAATATTTTTTATTCTTTAATGAGAACTGTGGGCATTCTTCATATATCCTAAGTGCAAAGCTCCCAGTATCTTGATGTGCTTATCAAACAGTATAGTTTTTGGTTATTCTTTGAAAGGTTATTTTAAAGTAGCTTATTAATTCATAGTTACAAGTTCAATATAAAATTGAAAAATAAATAAGAAAAAAACATCTTTTTATTAATCATTCTAAGGCAGTAATGACAACTGATGTGCTTTGGGAGGCTACATGATCAATTTACTGGGCAAGTGCTAATAAGGAGACCTAAGGGTTTGGCCCCTCATTGACAACTAGCTTCATGACCAAGCCTAGTCCCCCAACTGCTCTGGGCTTCATTATCATCCAAAGTCCTTCTAGCTGGACTGTTTTGTAAGTCTATTCTTTTACTCACAGTTTATGTCAGCTTATAGTTCTATGTTCCTCTGAGCTTTATGCTACATTTTCTTACTCTGAGCCTCTCTTTAAATTATACTTCCAACTGGATTTTATTATAATGACTGCTCTGGTTGTCTGTTACACAGTTATCATTTTGACTAAATTATTACATCTTTAATCAAATTTTGTTGCTCTATTCTTCTTTCATTTTCAAGAATACCAATTGGACAACGCAATCCTGGATGCATGAAAACCCTGTCACCCCTAACTGCCCTCTTCTGCTGCCCCAGTCACCCCTAACTGCCCTCCCCTGCAGGTCTGATTGACCCCAACTGCCCTCCCCTGCTGGACTGGTCCTCCTTCAACTGCCCTCCCCTGTTGGCCTGGTCCCTCCCAACTGCCCTCCCCTTCAGGCCTGGTTGCCCCCAACTGCCCTCCCTTGCAGGCCTGGTCCCTCCCAACTGCCCTCCCCTGCAGGCCTGATTACCCCAGCTGCTTTCCCTTGCAGGCCTGGTCCCTCCCAACTGCCCTCCCCTGCTGGCCTGATCGCCCACAATTGCCCTCCCCGGCCAGCCATCTTGTGGCAGCCATCTTTGACCACACATGGGGGTGGCCATCTTGTGTGTTGGAGTGATGATCAATTTGCATATTACCCTTTTATTAGGATTAATTTAAGTAAATTTAGTAAAGATAATGTAAGTAAAATCTGGGTGTGGGTGTGTGCTGCATTGCTGGGGGATGAAAGATGAAGATCTGGCATCCACATTCAGCCTTCTCTAGCACTACAGGGTTCTCAACCTGCCCCCCACTGACGTGTGTGTGTGTGTGTGTGTGTGTGTGTGTGTGTGTGTCTACATGCATATGCACACATGCTTGCTGGACTGGGCTAAAAATCCTGGTTCTTTATTTTTTTTTTTCCTGATACAGAATAGTGAGAGAAAGGGGCATGGTCATTATAGCTGGTCGAGAGTAGAAGTCAAGGTTCCCAGCTAGGATTTTGCTGACATAGAGGTTGTGGGACCACATTCTCTGCCTTCCCCCTCCCGCCTAGGGTTTGGATCTGAGAGGATATAATTTAAAAGTTTTCTGGTTTGCTAGGTTGCCCTGTTCCTGATCCTTTGGCTAAGGAGAGTAGGCTTTTTTTAGAGATTTTCTCTGCCCATTTGTTTCTGTTGGCATTTTTGGTTGTAGGCTTCTAATTATTTTAGCATTATTTAGTCCCCTTTCTCCTCTACTGATTTGGAAAGAGTTTATTTTTCTTTTATATTTTGATAGCTACCCCCAAGCACCTAATTCTAAAATATATCAATATTTTAATATTCTATCAGACGTCTTAGGATATATCAGCTTTAATAACCTGGTTGCAATTTATTGTATGGTATTATTGTCAAATATTTTGGTTCCATCTCATTTGAAAATTCTCCCAATTTTTAATTTTTATTATAAATCCTGTTTATGCATTTTAACTTACTAATGTGTTTACCAAGTTCTTTATTCAGCATTTTTTTCTTGCTTACCACTCCTCCCTTCCTAGTTCAATTATATTCTTGCTAAAATCCATGCTTAATAGCTTCTTTATTGAGAGTAAATGGTGATAGTCTTTTATTTTTTTTTACTCTAACCAAGTCAGCCTTTATATTTCTCTCAGCTTGATTAAACTTTAGTTAGTTTTCTTCCAGATTCTAGGTCTTACCACCTGCCTTTTTTTTTTTTTAAAGAGTACTTACTTTAGAAAATTTGTATAGTTCTGTGGCATTAAGGGCATTTATATTGTCTTCTAGATTTGATTCTGGATTTTTTAAGGTCGGGGTATTATTCACTATTTCCTTTGAGAGCATTTGCAATGGCTTTGTGATGTATCAGCTTGGCTAGGTTGGACCTTGTTCCCCAGAATTCCCTTTTTAGTGCATTTATCATTAAGGAAGGCTATAAAGGAAATTCTCCAAAGCTGGAGACTAGAAAGGAGATTGCAGATATTTCACAGTATGTACACATTGTTGCTGGTGATCTACTGACTTGCCTCCTTGGTGTGAGGCAGCATCTGATCCAAGTGCATTTGATTCAGGATTCTCTCCAACAACAAGAATGGACAGGGGTTTCACCCTGTCCCTGTGGGATCCCAGCATGCACTTGATCTGTCTTCCCTGCCTGCTGTGTGGATTTCAAGCTCCAGTCTTAGACCTGGTGATAGCACATGTATCTCCTGCTGGTCTCTTTCTCTGGTCACACCCTTACTGAGATAGAGAAGATTGTTCTCTTCGTTGGTAGATCATAAAAATAGCACATTTGTTTGTTAACTTATTTATTGGCTGCTTCTTTCACTAGAATAAATATAACACGGTGGTTAAAAGCACACATGTAGAAGGAAAGTGCTTAAATTTCAATTTTGGCTTTACCAGTTATTACATATGTACCTGATAGATAAAGTGTTATGAGGATTAAAGGAAATACTATTTTTATAGATCAATTCCTGGCACTTTTAAGCAGCATATACATAAATGAGAATAGAATAAAAATAATGGACTGTAAAGCTTTTCAGGAGGGCAAGAATCTTTTCTCTTTTTGTTCAGCACCTGTATCCCAGCACCCTGAGAAATGACTAGCACATAGTAGGTGCTCAAGACTTGAACTGAGTTTCTGTATAAAACAATCCAATATATCAGAGAAATACACCGAACCTGTTTCAGTAATAGTGAGCCACTATGGCAATGACTCTCACTAGGAGGTGGCCATTGATTCAGAAACCTTGGGGGTAGGAAAAGATAAATGGAAAAATCTCTGCAGGTAAAACTGTGTATCCTTTTATATGATTGTGTCCTCCTCCAAGATGGTTTCTTTGTGCCAGGGTCAATGGCATTAGACTTTCCACAAAGATGTAAGTATCGTAGAAATAATAACCTACTTATTAAATGCAAATACATTCTCTCCTTTAATACTCACTGGACTGACTACCTTACCAAATTAAAGATTATAAGATAAAGACACAGGTGCTTATTTAGTTTATTATTATAAATACAAATCTTATTAATTTAATAATTCTTCTCTTAAAGTCTTGCATTTTTTTTTCTGAAAATTTTAAACTTGAGTTTGTCTTGAGTTTATTTTCTAACTACAAACATTGCAATATGTTGATGTTGAAATTTCTCATAATTAGCAAAACACAGTCCACTTTGCCTTCTGGTAGCCTACTTTCATCCAGACTCTGTTACTCCCAATTAAGCATGCTAAATCAATTATTTTCTAAAACACTTTTCCATTCTTGTAATTGAGTTTAAAAAATGACGGTCTTTAACTTAACAATTTCCACTATGGAGAATCTAATTTCAATTTCAGTGTTCCATCATAAGCCAAATGTCATCTAAATAAATAAAGTAACTTCACCACAGTAAGTCATGCGAAATATTTTCTCATTAACCTTTTAACAATTGCTACCAATTTTACACCCAACAAATGTATTTCAGATATTTCATTTGCAGTCTCATACTATCTATTAAAATTTTTCTTATGGAATAAAAATAAAGCTGCTCTCTAGAAATGTCCATTTCTGTTCTTAATAGTTCCTCATCGGAAGGGGACTTACTGGGAGTCTAGTATCACTGTCATCTCTGATTTTTAAAACAATCCCAATAAAAACATGATCTAACAAGAAATGTCTTTATTTCTAATGTTTTAAATTACTTGGATTCGATTGTCAATAAGCCACATGAAGCAAATATGTTTCTTGAACTCTCTATGGCAAATTGTACCCACAGACCTTTGCTATTTAGTGTGTTTCCGGCCATGTTCTTCTTGGCCCCAGCTGCTGTGTACTCAGGGAAGGAAATCTAACCTGGATAGTTGCCTAAAGCAAAGACAAATCGGAAAATGAACTAGGTTAAATAGGGCAAACATAAATTATTTTTAGATAATCTCTCGGCTTGGATTATATATGGCCTTTCTTCTCTCTATTAGCCCAGCTAATTAAATGTACTTGCTTGAAGGCCTTATTGGATCTTATATTTATCTCATACACCTTCTCAGTTCTATTTATTAGGAACTAAAGGAGACACATTTATCTTAGTTTTGTCTCCAAATAGATTTCTTATTTACCGAACACCTTAGAAGGAGAGATATAGGATAGAGGAATCTATGCCAAAAAAGTGTGATTCTTTGACTTTATAGTACAAACATCATTTATCTTTCTTTGTGCAGAACAAATTCTATGTAGCTTTCAATGTGTTCCTAAAGGACAAAATAGGATTAGCCTCTTATGGCTCCTCAAAGCTGCCATGAATCCCTGAGGTTTCTGCTAAATCTATGAGTGTTTGCTACCTCCCTATGGTCAGGTCACCTTCGAATCCCAGCATCTTAGGTTAGGTTCCGCAGAAGCAGATCCTAAGATGAAGTTTTGTGTGCAAGTGACTTATTATAGAAATGTCCAAGGAAAACTAGAAATGGATGGGAGCTTGGGACAGAACGAGGAAGAAGCTCAAGAAGTGTGAGATCTCAGGCAAAATTCCACGAGGGTGTCTTTGTCTTGATCCTTTGTGGAATGCAGACGTAGAAGTTACAAGTCAGAGTTGTCACAAATCCAGGCAAGGGGAGTTGGGTGAGGGAATAACTCCCACACATGTTAGTTGTTGGCCAAAGTCTGATTCAGGTGAACATGAACTTCCAGGTACTTCTATCCAGGTACTTTCTTACAGGCCAAAAGGCTCCAGTGTCCAGAGGGCAGTCCTCCTCTTACAAAGAGCTGCAGGTCCTGTCTGTTAAAAACACTCCAGATTGGGGGCTGGAGGGAGTGCAGGTGCATGAAAATAGCAAAATAGAGATCCAAGGGGATCTTAATGGAACACTTATATTGTTTATTACTTGCGAATAACATAGCTTGGGCTTGAGATGTGGCACCTGACACACACTCTGACCAATTTTTCTCTCAGAAATCCCTTCTTGGAGGCATAGAAAAGGGACAGAAACGTTTCATTGGGATGCTCATCTACTTTTTCTGGACTTGGCTCTATGATCCTGATTTCCGTCTGCTAAACAAGGTGGACCTGTTTGGGAGTTCATTTTCCTGTATCCCACATACAAGGTAAGTCAATCACGACCCCTATCGCATTTATGACTTCTGCTACAGAGCCTCAGCTCCCTTTCCTTCCCTATCCAGAACACTGACCTCCACAGAGGTTCTTGAGGAATAGGCACATATTCCCTGAATAGGAATATGTTTGCATTCATATTCAAACCCTTCAGGAACTTGGGGCTGGGAGAAGCTTTTGGCTTAAAGAAATGGCGTAATGCCCTGACTGGTTTGGCTCAGTGGCTAGAGCGTCGGCCGGCGGACTGAAGGGTCCCAGGTTCGATTCCAGTCAAGGACATGTACCTTGGTTGCGGACACATCCCCAGTAGGGGCTGTGCAAGGGGCTGTGATGTTTCTCTCTCATCGATGTTTCTAACTCTCTATCCTTCTCCCTTCCTCTCTGTAAAAAATCAATAAAATATATTAAAAAAAAAAGAAACGGCATAATGATAACAGTTGAGCTTGATTGATATAACTGGTTCTTGACCTTGTATTCAAAACCCACCCTCAGATTCCAAATGTGCTCCTGCAGCCTGAGCTCACAGGTGTCTGGAGAGTAACTATACTTTCCTCCGGGTATTAACAGAGAGCAGGGCTCACATCGGCAGGCATGACTCGGTTCAGGATTGTGGCTGGCCTCTTTTCTGATTATTTGGCGACTCTATGGCTCTCAGTACCCATGTTGAACTGATTGTTATATATTTTGATTATCACATCTCTTGACTCTTTTTGAGATTGAGTGCTTTTTGTGAATTACTAGAAACAACTAGCCACATGTCAGAATCATGTGGTCCCATTCAAAACGACATAACACAATGGTGGGACTTTCCACTTCATGCCCTGGCAAGAATTTGCTCAGAATTCAACCCCTTTGCAGGGCCCAGTCAGTGAGATGAAATGGGCCTGAGTGGCAGGGAATTGGGTATTTTTATCAAGGTTTTATGATGCATTTCAGTAATAAGAAGTTTTTTCCTATCACAGTCTTTCTCATTAGGGACTTATTGTAAGCAAGAAATCAATGACTATTGTCTTTGACTCATTATATTTCATATGTTATAAAAACTTAGCATTGTTCTAATAAACAGCCAACGACTTTCTTCCCTTCCCTTTGATGAGTCTTAAGAAAATTGACTCATGTCACCATCTGTTTACGTATCTCTAAGTATGCCATCCAAGTTATGGAGCATTGTCTATCCAGAACACAGATGACAGGCAGTACGTTTTTTGGTTGACTTCCTGTTCTTTTATCTCTTAGCTATTAGAAATGTATTCAGCAACTCAGTGGTATGTTTCAGCCAAAAATCAAAAGTTTCTTTGCAGGAGTTGGCACAATATATACTGCAGTATTTAGAATTTCATATTTTTGCCCTAACCAGTTTGGCTCAGTGGACAGAGTGTCAGCCTGCGGACTGAAGGGTCCCAGGTTCGATTCCGGTCAAGGGCATGTACCTTGTTGTGGGCACATCCCCAGTAGGGGGTGTGCAGGAGGCAGCTGATCGATGTCTCATCAATGTTTCTAACTCTCTATCCCTCTCCCTTCCTCTCTGTAAAAAATCAATAAAATAGAATTTTGTATTTTCATAAGAACCCTGATGCACTTTTTCTGCCTTCTGCCTTGGTATAATGATTCTCTTCTCACATTACAATCCCAGGCTTGGGTCTTTAGAAGTCATCTCATCCTTGAGTAACCAGGCCACATTAGATTGTGTCTTCCTTTTTTTTTCTAGACAGAGGGATAGTCTCTTTAGATTTCAGCATCTCATATTGGGGGTTAGTTGAATATGAAGCCCTTTTTGAGAATAATGTATATAAGATTAATGTTCTGTGGAAGTTGGAAAGTTCTGCTCTAAAATATTACAGATTATTGATATATTTCTCAAAAGAAATGATCTCTGACAGTCTATGTTTATACCAGTGGGTGAAGAGAGCACAAGATTTTTTTTTTTTTTACCAGGGTTATTGGCAAAATCTCAAAGAAGTAGTAATTAGTCCAGAGTAGATGGCTGCTGCACAGGAATTTTTAATTCTCCTGGATGAGTGTTGGACTTGGCAGACCATGAAGGCAATGATGTGGTTTCAAGTGCTGCCACGTCCTCAGGGCTTTGTGTTCCTAATCTACTCTTTCTTGGTAAAAGTTGCTATCGCTCAGGCCACATGGGGAAAATTAATACAGCTACCCTGGCCTGAATTGATTGTTATGGTTATAAAAGACATTTGATGAGAAAGCTTAGTAGTTAAAATTACTTCCTGTGAGAAAAATTCTGGATGGATGGTTTGGGGCTTTATTGAGGACCCCTCCTATTCTAGTGGAACTTCCCAGTGTGTTATTTAACGACCCCACATTTCAATGTCAGTAAGAGATTTCTGTCAAAATTCTCTATGAATTCATTCACATCGATGAAAATGACAGTCTTTATTTTATAGCTTCTGCTTCAAATTTAATATTTAGAAGAGTTCAGTGACATTTTCGTAGTAGAATGACATTAGAACCATAAAATATAATAGAAGCAGAAAAAGTTCAAATGCATTTCATTTCCATTAAAGACACCAGTATGTCACACTGGAGGATGGTAAACCAATTAATTGCAATCAAGAAGAGCAAACTTGCTTCAGTACCTGAAGCAAAGCAAAGCTGTAGTTTCCTCTTGGGAACCCAAAGCTCTTCACTTCCTTCCTTTGTAGGACATTAAGTTTCCCTTCTCAGTATTTGAGGTAGACAATGTCGTTGCTGAATATCCAAAAGGGGACCCAAAATTGACCTTTTTACTATACTCATATTCCATTTACCCAGTAGACCAAGGCATATTTTGAAAATGGAAGGGGGGAACATGGGGTAATGTTGGTGATCTGATAAATGGAAAATAGATTGGACCAAATATCTGATCTTGCTACAGAAAGTTGTTATATTGCGTTTTAGTTGCTTTACTTTTGTGTTTGGGGTTTCGGATAGTATTTCAGCTTAGTGCTTCCCCCAAATTTACATGCATAGCAATGACCTTGTGGTCATGTTAAAATGTAGATTCTGATTCAGTAGTTTGTGGTCTTAGTTCGGTGGGGCCTTAAATTCTGCATTTCTTATGAATACAAATGATGCCCAGTATAGAGCAGCAAGAGTCTCCAGACCTAGTAGGTGGAACGGGCAGACAGATGTGGCATCCCAGCCTTAACTCAGCCTTTCATAAAAGCGACAGGATTTCAGTATAAATGCAACACCTGCACAAAGTGCTAAAATTAATCAAGTGTGTGAATACTCAGACTTAGTCCTTACTGTCCCCGAGTGCCTCTGCAACTTTCTCATAAGAGAGTACCTTATGAAAATGACGTGTCTCCTGAAAATTAGAATGATGGAAAAAGACTCAAATGTCTGAACTGTCTGAGCGTTCAGCCGCAAATGAGTCACACAGGTAACCTGCTTTCTGAAATAATCTCATGTTGTTAACCGGGTCTCTAATTAGTAGTCACAGATGTTTTTGATGTCTTTGAACACTCTTTCAGAGAAACAGTTAACATCCCGTTAGAAATGTACCTGTAGATGGAAATATTTTAGATAGTCACCTGTGTAGTGTGACAAGTTGGGGAAAGGGACAAATTGGTGTAGGAACTGATGCTGCCTTACATCTCCAGCTGTGACTCTAACGCTAATCTCACACTTTATTATAGAAAAAATAAGGGAAAAAATAGGGTTCACAAATAGCTGCCACACAGGATGCCCATGGCCACAGAATCACCACCGATGGGTGTCTGCCCTGACACGGGCCCTGCGGCAGGTAGCAGGGGATTAATGAGATAATGTATGTCAAGGGCCCTGATCTCTTTGGGGGAAGTGGCTGTGCAAACCCGAAGCTTTATATTATTGTTATGACTTTTCCCTCTCCCCTATGATTTTTCCACATTATGCAGGCTTGTCAATTACCCACCTGTGCCCTGTTCATGCCACCATGATTTTCTCATTTTTAAAGTTTATGCCTCTAATTGAGAGACATTGATGTTTCCAGATTCATCCCGGCAGATTAATATTCAGCAAGAGAGACCTTCTGTCAATGGGCATTGTGAGTTATGTGTTTAAAATTGCCTTTGATGACAAGGATGCCAAATGCTGCACTTCACTAACACCGTCTTGTGCTTCTTTGCTTAGGTGTGTGATGGAAAACTGCAGATGTTTGATATCTTTTCCTGCGTTTGTTTGGTAAGTGAAATCTCAAATACGTTATACTTCTTTGAAATTCATCTTCGGATGCCGTTTAGAGCAATAAGAGAAAATTGAAAAAAATAAAAGACAGTATCTCTGAAATGTAGTGTCTAGAAAAGTCAGCCTTTCACGTCAGACTCTGTTTTTGAGTAATTCTTTAGGACTCTTACGTTGTTAAGGAGCAGATGACAGAGCTAGCCGTAGTGGGCATTCACAGGAGCCTTCAGCCCCCTCCGGCACTGTGTTCAGCGAGAAGCATACACAGAAGATGAATCAGTCTGGTAGCTCCCTGGAGAACACACGGTATTGTTCTTTCTGGGCTCTTCAGTGGCTTCAAAAATGAAAGTCTGCCAGTTACTTGAGCTTCTTTATTAGAATGGTTCAGTGGATCATGGTCTTTGATGACGAATGTTCTAGTGATAATCTATTCGTTTAAAAATAAAGTACATTATTCACTTTTAAATGCAGATGTCGCAGGCATACCTTTCACAATTCTCTGCCCTGGTGGAAAAGCAATAGGAGTAGAGAAGGAAGAAAGAGTAAATATTTCACATCGTCAGATCTGGATTCAAGGAACATTTGTGAAATGTGAAGTTTCGCGTGCTTCCATATACATTTCCCGTCTGACACTCTGGCTATCTCTGCTGGAGGAGTTATTATCCGAGCGTATGAATGAGGAAACAGAAGCTGATAGTAAGTAATTTATATTCACACAGTAATGAATGATGGAGCTTCAATTTAGATTCTCAAATCTCTGACTTAGAAATCTGGAACATTTAACATGATAATAGGATGACATGGCCATTAGAAAAACTACTATTTAACAACTGTATTCTGGCTATCTACTGATGTAGAACCACCCTAAGGAGGAGGTGATTAGGTCACAAAGGTGGAGCCCTCAGGAATGAATTTTAGTGCTCTTATAAAAATGAATCACATAGGAACGTTTTTATGGACCAGAGATGGAAATGGTGCCTTTCATTTTTACCCACAGTTCACTGGGTAGAACTCCGCCATGTGGCCACACTTAGCCACACAAAGAGGCTGAGAGATTTAGTCTAGCGGCTGTGTGTCCAGAAAGGTTCTGGTGATTAGCTAGCAATCTCTGCCGCAAACTGCTTCTCCCCTCCCGCACTCTCTCCTCCCGCAAAGGAAGGAAAGAAAAAATTCCTTTGGTAACAGTTGTACTCATATTTTTTTTTCAGTGTTGGGGTTGGGAGGCAAGATGTCTGTGTATTAGAGATTGGAAGAATAGTACAATGATACTGAACTTGAAAACAGAAATTGGAATATACCAAACACAAATTAGGGCACAATTATAGGCAAAAAGGGGAGTCTCTTGCTTGCTTTACATATTTATCCAGTGACTTTAAAATAGGATTGTTTACAAAAATAGATGTGCTGTGATTTTCTTTTGTGTGAAGTGCAAGTGTAGGTCACAGTTGTCTGCGTAACAGGCACCGTAGTAGGATTTGATGAGATGAGATTTATTGAGAAAAATCCAGTGAGGAAACATGGGGAGAGAGTCAGAAAAAGACTGGAAGCACCTTCAGACCAAGAGGCAGGTCTGACCCCTCAGACTTGGGAGAAAGGAAGGGAGGGTGAGAGGAAGGAGGAAGGAAGGTATTGGATGCAGCACAGTTGTACGACTTTTCAGCAAGGCTGGCAGGGAGTCCTCCAGCCAAAGTCCTCCCATCAGTGACCTTCCACATCTTGCAGGCTGAGTTCACTCTGGCTGGAAGGAGCTATAGGAAGTGTGGTTGGATCACAGATAGGAATTTCGGAATGCGGCCACTTGGACTGTTGCCCATTTTGCTCCTAAGAGTGGGAGACCCAACAGGTGCCTTTTCATGGTTGCTGTGGTAGTGGTATGCCTTTCTTCTTATGCATAATGAGAACTTAGAGAGTGGCATAAAAATAACTAGTTAGCAGTTATTACAAAAGCTACTCTTTATTTATTCTACTGACTGTACCAGAGCAGTAGTTTGAAAACGCCTAGTTGGGTGTGATTAAGTTAATTTTTGTTTTCAGCCTAGAAACATGCTGAAAACCGTCAGTGCATACAAGAATGTCTTATGTTCACCTCACATCAAAAGTAATAAGGAAAAACACTCTAAAATCGCACCTCAGGAGGAGTCAGCTGTCCCTTTCTTTTCTTCACGGAACTGCTTTCAACTCCATTATCCTGCTAAATAGGAAAAGCATCGTTTCTAAGCTTCAGACTAAGCTTCTTTCAACTCTACCACCTTTTGCCTCTCCTATACTTTTGTTGTTTGTGTTTCATCACAAAAGGATGCTGGCAGTGACAAACATTCTCAAATATAAATGGTAGTTTCTTAACAAATACTAAGACACGGAAGAGTAAGCTTATTTTGAGCGATGATTTTTTTTTTTTTTTGTCGCAAATGTGAAAATGCTTTTTGACATTGGATTAAGATGCTGTTTCTTTCGACTTGTTTCAGAACAGAGAGGTTATTGAGAAGGGAGAATTCAGAAGGCCAAGCCCTTGCATTACAATCTTATTCAATTTTATTTTAATCCATGCCATGCAAAAATAGTTTGCATAAGAAGTGTAGCTGAATATTTCGGTATGTCTATTTCAAAAGGGATATTTCTGGTTTTATTTTTCCCTTAAACTGTTGGATGGAGAGAAGTAAGGCTCATAATCCAATCAAATTAACAGACAACTCTCTGCAGTGATTTGGATCTTAAGCAAATGAGTAGCTGATCATAGGCTAAGCTGATAGGAAAGTTGCACTGGAAAGTCAATTGGCTACACCTGTGTAACTGAGCTGCTATTCCAAGTTTAATGTGCTAGTTCTGTCAGCCCATAATCTTTGTGTGGAAGAAAAGCACATTTAGTGATTTTAGAAAATTTGAGGTAAATCAGTTTGCCTGCTATTATTATTTATCTTCCCAGGCATTGTTGTGCTCATGATAGAGCTGACAAATGGATATAGTGGGAACACACTTATTTACAATAGGGGAAAATAGCCCAGTTAAAGTTTCAAATGTTGTAAAAGCTAATCTGTATGTGAAGACTAGAGTGTTCTGGTACAGACTGGAAAGAAATGGAGAACAAGTAGTTGTTTCACAATAAAGGATGCAAGATTCCATGAAGTAGATGATGGGAAATAACTAACATAAAATGCAATAGAGCTAAAACATATTCATCTGATCATGTCATTCATTCATTCACTCGCTCACTTGTCATTTGCTGTTCCAGGTGCTGGGTAGCAGAGAGCATACAGGAAGAGAAAAGGTGTCAGGGAGAAAAAAAAATTATTCCTATAACCAGACACTTGGGCTCACCATAATGTACACTTAAGAACTGATTTCCTGAAAATTCAAGATGGTAATGACAATGTAACAAGGATAGTTATAAACATCATTTTGAAGACTCTATGCTAAACACTTTCTGTAGATGATTTAAGTTTCACCGAGGCAGTTTAGTTGCTCTCATTTTACTGGTTGAAGAGAGACCTGAGGACGTTTCCAGTTGTATTTGCCTCCAGAGAACAATGTGGCTATTACTGTTCTTCATAGGAGGAATGTGCCTTTGGTGTACTTGTCCTCAAGTTTACTTGGAGAGCTAATGCAAGTGTCTTTGGCACCTTGCTTTGACCAAGCCTCAGTGTCCAGCTTCCTCGTAGTGCAGACTCATTTTATGCAGATCTTTGAACACTCCTCAGCAATAATGCTCTTAAGGAGCTTAACCTTCTTCTGAATGGAACTCAGTACCTGTGGTGAGTTGTGACTATTTGCACAGTTCTCATTTTGCTCAACTCTGCACCAACTGTATCTGTGGTGCACAGAGCTGTAAGCTCTGTGGCTGTTCAGGGTTTTTTTTTTTTTTTTTTTCTGGTTTCTCATCAGGATTCAAGTTGTAACGACAGGACAGAAAAGCAGGATGATGTGAAGCTCAGGGGTTATGTGCAGTGGGAGCATGGCCAGGGCTTTCAAAGTAAAATATGTAAACATTGGAACTCTTTGAAGGAGTTTACCAAGTGTCACTGAACAAATCACACTTGGTATTTGGTTCTCTTTGCTACAACATCCAAGTTCAGTCTTTGAGAATCCCTGGGGTAAGTGTTCACAGGCAAACACAGAAATCCCTTTCACTTACATGATATGAGTCCATTACCTGCTGCTTAGGGCCAGGGTTATAGGGATAAAGATAACTAAGAAGTAGGTTAGCTTTTTATTCATACTTAATTTAATTAAAACAGCAATAGCAACCACCACCACCATCTCTGAATTAACATATTAAAGAGAAGACTATAGGGAGATTTAGAGAAAAAATTATCCTATATAATAAAAGGGTAACATGCAAATTGACCCTAACTGCGGAACAGCCAGTCGCTATGATGCGCACTGACCATCAGGATAATGCAGAAGCTGCCTGCTGGTGGTCAGTGCGCTCCCACTGGGGGAGCTCCACTCAGCCACAAGCCGGGCTGATGGCTGCGAGCGCAGTGGTGGTGGCGGGAGCCTCTCCTGCCTCCTCAGCAGCGCTAAGGATGTCCGACTGTGGCTTAGGCCCGCTCCCCAGGGAATGGGGAGCCTTCAATTGAATATCCCCCTAGGGCTCCCAGGCTGCCAGAGGGATGTGTGACTGCCAGCTTAGGCCCAATCCCCTGGGGAATGGGCCTAAGCTGGCAGGTGGACATCCCGCGAGGGATCCCAGACTGTGAGAGGGCACAGGCCTGGCTGAGAGACCCCCCTGAGGACATGAATTTTCATGCACCAGGCCTCTAGTGTGTGTGTGTGTGTGTGTGTATGTATCCTCTCTAATAATAGGCAAATATGCAAATTGACCATACCTCCGACACACCTACAAGCCACGCCCACAAGCCACGCCCACCATCCAATCAGAGCAAGTATGCAAATTAACCCAAACCCAGATGGCTACAGCCACAGAGAGCAAGGTTTCCTAGGTAACAGAGGAAGCCAAGCTTTCTGCCTGCCCTAGCCAGGCCTAAGCCTCCACTCAAGCTACAAAGTTTCAATTATAGAAGGTAAACAAATTCAAACAAATGGCGGCAGAATGGAGCTTGAGAGAGCAGGCCAGGGTTGCCGCCGGCAACAGGGGAAGCAAAGCTTTCCGCACACTCTGGCCGGGCCCACCCGCTTAAGGCAACAAAGTTTCAATTATAACCCCAACACAAATGGCTGCCAGCCTCGGAGGGAGCCCCAGGCTTGGCTCTGCTCCAGGCTACAAAGTTTCAATTGTAGAAGGAAAATAAATTCCAGATACCAGGGCCTCTGCTTGGGTTGCCAGGGAGTGTGGCCCGCCTGCAAACCACCACAGGCCCCTCGCTCAGGCCGCCCCACACCCCAAGGGAACCCGCACCTGATCCGGGACGCCCTTCAGGGCAAACCAGCTGGCCCCCACCCCTGTACCAGGCCTCTATCCTATCTAATAAAAGAGTAATATGCAGATTGATCATCACTGCAACACACAATATAGCTGCCCCCATGTGGTCAAAGATCCTGCCCCCATGTGGACACAAGATGGCTACCACAAGATGGCCAGCAGGAGAGGGCAGTTGGGAGGCACCCGGCCTGCAAGGAAGGGCAGTTGAGAGGGACCAAGCCTGCAAGGGAGGGCAGTTGGAGGTGATCAACCCTGCCGGAGAGGGCAGTTAGGGGTGACCAGGCTGGCAGAGGAAGGAAGTTGGGGACAAACAGGCTGGCAGCAGAGTGGTTTAGGGGGTGATCAGGCTGGCAGGCAGGCAAGCAGTTGGGAGCCAGCAGTCCTGGATTGTGTGAGGGATGTCCGACTGCCCGTTTAGGCCCGATCCCCATCGGGCCTAAACGGGCAGTCAGACATCCCTCAAGGGGTCCCATATTGGAGAGGGTACAGGCTCGGCTGAGGGACAACCCCCCTCCGTGCACGAATTTCGTGCACCGGGCCTTAAAAAGTAAAATGTGTGTAGGTGTGTATATGTGAGCTGTATGCATTCAGGGGTGGGCAAAAGTAGGTTTACAGTTGTTTGTATGGAAAAATATATAATACAAGAATAAGTAATACAAGAATAAATTGTGTTTTTATACTCACAACTGTAAACCCACTTTTGCCTATCCCTGTATTGTGGAACACTGAACCTATAAAAGTTTGTTTTTTTTTTTTGCATAGTAAATTGAACTCAATATTGCCATTAGTGAGGTGACAAAAAGAGATTTTTACCTAGACATATGTATTAATTGTGATTTATTTTTAAATGAACTAATATACACTCTATATAATTTGGGGTGGCTAAGTTGATGCAAATTGTGCATTTTGGCTTTCTCCCCAGTGCTGTTTTTTCCCCTTGAGCAGTTTTATTCTGGGTGATAATTGTCAGGGGTCTTCAATGCACTGACTGACAGTTTGGGGTAAAGAAAACAGCTGGGTTTCTGAAAGTAACACCAAATATGAGTAAAATTTCTTGGGATAGAATGATAGGCTAGCAATAAAATGACACTTTGAAAAAATAGATCTATTTCAAGTAAATTGAGGACATAAAATAAGTGAATTGCATTTTGATTATGAAAATTATTGCTTGATATATGATTTAACATATCCTCCCATATTTTATCTGGCCGGTGTGGCTCAGTTGGTTTGATTGTCATCCTGGGCACCATCCGGTCATGCATTCAGTTCCCAGTCAGCACACATACCTAGGTTACGGGTTTGATCCCTGGCTGGGGCTTGTGCTGATTGATGTTTCTCTCTGACATACATGTTCCTCCCTCAAATTAATTTTAAAAAATGCATCCAAGATGTACGTTGGTAATTTCAGCCATCTAATTAGTTTGACCATATAGCGCTTAGTTATTAGAGCATCTTTGAATGGCTCATTTAGCTGAACACATAAATAGATATTCTAATTCCATTTTAGGCAAAAGTACCTGATGATAAAGAAACGGCATAGGACAGATTCTGTAATAGGAGTGCATTTTTTGAAAATCTGTATTCATGGGAGACTTCTATACTCTATACTTGGCATATTCAATTGGAAAATTACCTTCTATTTAGTGGGTATTAATTTGTCTGGATGGGTAGTATTAATTATTTACTTTCTTCCTTCCATTAATAAAACATTAATAAATGTTTTTATAATTCTAATGTTTGAACAGTGTAGAATGTGTTGCTAGTCTGAAGAATGGTATATGTGCCAGAAGAAAAAAGTCATTTCATGTTGTTTAAATTTTTTGTAGAGCAGTTTATGAAAATCTGTTTGAAAGGAATCAATGTCCTTTTACTTGACATTTTTTTTCTCCTAAAATTGATTAATGACTAGAAAGAGTCCCAAACACTTTGAATTTGAGCTTAGGACTTTTTTTTGACACAGTTATCCATAAACATTTAAGAAAACTCAGTAATATTTTTACCTGAGTGATAACATTTTCTTTGAGTTTCTAGTCTGAGCAAGACACTTGGTGTGCTTTACGGGAGTTTGAAGAACTGAAATGTGGTTCCTACATTATTATTTTCTTGGAAATTGTTAGTTAATTGGGGTGCCTTTTATCTTTAAATACATATGTTTAAAATAATAATCAAGTGATAAATGAGGAATTTAATTAAATTGGGGACATACATTTTTTTATTAATACTATTCTAGTTTGAATTTTTTTCTTAATTGAACAGATTAATTTTCTTAATGATTCTGATGTGTATAGGGGAAATCTTTGGGAGAAACTAGTTAGGTTCCTGGGGTTAAAATGTTTAGATCTATTTTAAATCCTGTAGTGGCTGTAGGTAGTACCCATCACACACTGAAAAAGGTTGATACTAGCAGATTGATGTATATAGTTTAACTAGAGGCCTGGTGCACGAAATTCGTGCACGGAGGGGGGTTGTCCCTCAGCCCAGCCTTGTACCCTCTCCAATCTCAGACCCCTCAAAGGATGTCTGACTGCCCGTTTAGGCCCGATCCCTGGGATCGGGCCTAAACGGGCAGTCGGACATCCCTCTCATAATCCAGGACTGCTGGCTCCCAACTGCTTGCCTGCCTGCCTTCCTGATTGCCCCTAACTGCTTCTGCCTGCCAGCCTGATCACCCCCTAATCACTCCCATGCCAGCCTGTTTGCCCCCAACTTCCCTCCTCTGCTGGCCTGGTCACCCCTAACTGCCCTCTCCTGCAGGGTTGATCACCTCCAACTGCCCTTCCTTGCAGGCCTGATCCCTCTCAACTGCCCTCCCTTGCAGGCAGGGTGCCTCCCAACTGCCCTCCCTTGCAGGCCGGGTGCCTCCCAACTGCCCTCCCCTGCTGGCCATCTTGTGGTGGCCATCTTGTGTCCACATGGGGGCAGGATCTTTGACCACATGGGGGCAGCTATATTGTGTGTTGCAGTGATGATCAATCTGCATAGTTCTCTTTTATTAGATAGGATAGAGGCCTGGTGCATGGGTGGGGGCCAGCTGGTTTGCCCTGAAGGGTGTCCCTGATCAAGGTGGGGTTCCCTTGGGGCATGGGGCGGCCTGAGCGAGGGGCCTGTGGTGGTTTGCAGGTGGGCCACGCCCTCTGGCAATGCAAGCAGAGACCCTGGTATCTGGAATTTATTTTCCTTCTACAACTGAAACTTTGTAGCCTGGAGCAGAGCCAAGCCTGGGGCTCCCTCCGAGGCCCGAATCCATTTGTGTTGGGTTATAATTGAAACTTTGTTGCCTTAAGCGGGTGGGCCCGGCCAGGGTGTGCAGAAAGCTTTGCTTCCCCTGTTGCCAGCGGCAACCCCGGCCTGCTCTCTCAAGCTCCATTCTGCTGCCATTTGTTTGAATTTGTTTACCTTCTATAATTGAAACTTTGTAGCTTGAGTGGAGGCTTAGGCCTGCAACGGCTGGCAGAAAGCTTGGCTTCCTCTGTTACCTAGGGAACCTTGCTCTCTGTGGCTGTAGCCATCTTGGTTTGGGTTAATTTGCATACTCGCTCTGATTGGATGGTGGGCGTGGCTGGTGGGCGTGGCTTCTGGGTGTGTCAGAGGTATGGTCAATTTGCATATTTGTCTATTATTATATAGGATGTATTTGCATACACACTACAATGGATCTTGCTAAGTTATGCTAAAGTATTGCTGTTCTGTAATTGTATACCTCATTCTTTTAAGGGTATTTTATTATTTTCCAAGGTTAGGGTTGTGAGGGAGATCTGAATATAATATAAATGAGAATTGTAGGTGGGTGCTCTAACCCAGTGGTCGGCATACCACAGCTCGCGAGCCACATGCGGCTCTTTGGCCCCTTGAGTGTTCTAACGCCACTTCTTCAAAATAGACTCGCCCAGGCTGAAAACTGACTTCTGCGCATGGGCCACGAAGTTTCAATAGCACTGTACGTGCGCGCCCGCACATGGTATTTTGTGGAAGAGCCACACTCAAGGGGCCAAAGAGCCGCATGTGGCTCGTGAGCTGCGGTTTGCCGACCACTGCTCTAACCAGAGAGGTAAGGATTGAGTTGGGAGTAGAAATAAATGAAGTATAACTTTAGGATTTTGTTTAGTTTGATGTCTTTTTCTGCTCTGATTCTTGGAGAACTCTGATATTCTGAGAAAATATGATTCATAAAAATGTGCCGTAGAAATGTTATAAATCTCTACAAGGGTAATAGAGAGACACGAAGATAAAAAGATAGGAAACAGGATATGTAAAGGTTAAAATCATGGGATCTGAAGCTACACGAACCTTGGTTCAAATCTTGACTCCACCACTTACAAATGTGACCTTGGTTAACTTATTTAATCTCTTTGAACTTGGTTTTGTTATTTGTTATTCATGGATAATGATAGTAACCACCTTATTATGAGGATTAAATGAAATAATTCAGAGTGCATAGCACATAGTCATCTCTAAGTACACATAAGACTTTATTACTCTTTATTAATATGTACATAAGAATGGGCTAAGTATAAAGAAAAGCTGGTACAGGTAGGAAGAGGAACTGTAAATTGAACAAGAAGTAGCTTTATATATCTAGAAGCCATTTTTGAAAGTGTAGTCAGGTTAGAAAGTTAATATTGACTCCTTGCTGTTCTATAGGAATTGTTTTGTAAGCAATACTTAGAGTGTTGGTCCTATGGGGCTTTAAGTTATTAATGGATTTCCCTGCCTGTCTCCTGTTCTTTTGTATTAAAGAGCTCCTGAGGCATAAATGGTTTTTCTGCCCCTGTGCCCTGGATATAGATCTTTGTCCACTTCATTGGTAATGGGGGTCAGGATCTCCAGGGAGTAGCTATCTCAACAAAATAAAGACTGAGGGGACTACCTGGGGACAAAACACTGCAGCTTTAAATAAAGGTCTTTGGAAAACAATTCCAAAGCAATGCTCTAGGATAAGTTTAAAGAGAATGGAAAGCAAAACCATATCTGCAGAGGGACCAGCTGATAAGCGGAAAAGCCCTGGCCCTGGACAAGAACAAGAGGAAAGAAGAATAAAAATCCTGGAAATCAGACAAGAGGAAGTTGATTCTATGCTATATTTCGGTGTGAGAGAAGATTTTTTTAAAAGAATTTCCCAAGGCTGGAGCCTTATTTTTAAAATTTAAATAAACCTTTCAGTTTGGAATAGTTTGAGATTTATAAAAAAGTTGCAGAGATAAAACAGGGGCTTCATGTATGCCTCACCCAGTCTCCCTATTGTTGACATTTTATGTTACTATGCAACAGTTGTCACAACTAAGCAACCAATATTGGTAAATTACTACTAACAACACTTTCTTTCATTTGTTTATTTTTATTATTTTTTTAAATCTTCATGCAAGGATATTTTTTTCCATTGATTTTTAGGGAGAGTTGAAGAGAGAGGGAAAGACAGAGAGAAACATCGATGTGAGAGAAACACATCCATTGGTTGCCTCCTGCATGAGCCCTGACCAGGCTTCAGGCCTGAGGAGGAGCCTGCAACCAAGGTACGTGCCCTTGACCAGAATTGAACCCGGGACTCTTTGGTCTGCAGGCTGACAATCTATCCACTGAACCAAACTGGCTAAGGCTTTTTGACAGTTTCTCAGAATTTCTTATTTTTGATGTCCTTCACAGTTTTGAGGCGTGTTGGTCAGGTGTTTTGTAGAATATTCCTCAATTAGGATATGTCTGAAGTTTTTTCATGGTTATAAGAGGTTATAGGTTTTTGAGAGGAAGACCATGAGGGGAAATGCCTTTCTGCTTACGTCATATCAACATGCTATGGGCATGTTATTAACATGACTTATCACATTGCGATGTTTTGACCTTGATCACCTGGATGAAGGAGTGTTTATTATGTTTTCCACTATAGAGTTTCCTTTCCCCGTTCCATGCCCTATCCTCAGCAATCAAGTCACTAAATTCAGCTCTGACTCAGGAGGTGAGGAGGTATGCTTCACCTCCTTGAGGGAAGAGTACCTACAAAAACTATTTAGAATAATGTGTCTCTTCTATCTGATTTGTTTGTTTGTTTATTTATTTATTTATTTATGCTGTTATAGAAGACTGGAGAAAAACCAAGAAACGCTTAGAGAAGTGGAGTTACAGAGCTTTATTATGCCGGCAGACTCAGAGGAGTATGCCTCTCAAATTCTGAGCAAAGTAATCTGGTGGAAGCTTTTCCTTTATATCTTTTTGGCTCCTTTGTCCCCCAAATATGGATTGGAACTTCTGGAACCTTTTTGGAACTTTGCAAAAAGCCCCGTGTGTGGAGATGGGAGTCATGAGACCATACCTAAGGGCCTGGTCTGTCGCCAGCACTGACAGCCCTCTCCGGGGGTTGTGTATTGTTTTACGATTTATGGCCTCTGTAACATGTGAGCAAACAGGCAACAAATCTTGCTAGCCCAGACTTCAGGAAGAGGGGCAATAGGTTATATTTTCTCATCTGAGTTACACTGTTCCGCTTGAGGAAAGTTCCCTTAGAAAGAATTAGCCTTTAGCCTTCTCAATGCAATAATTTATTATAATAAGAATGAACTTATGGATATTATGTTGTACTTTAGGTTATTATCCAGTGCTTTGCTATTCATTTTGTTGTTCAAATTGTCCCAGCTTTGGGCATTGGGAACACTTTCAGTTGGCTCCTATATCTAATAGAAATGTTCCCATGTTTTTGTTTTATTTAAGCATTTTTTTTACTTTCTAGCACCACAAGATGCTCCAGGATCATCATCTTCATTTCATGCTCTAGCCCCCAAATCAGTCATTTCTCCAAGGAATCCTTGTTTCTTTTGTTGAAGTATTTGTTTACCTAGATCTGGTGAGAAACAACTTAATCAGGTAGATTACATTGTTCATGTGAAGTTTCTTCTGTCTTTAGTATTACAGTTTCCAGTCAAAATACAATTCTTCATCCTACTTAGATTAGCACTATTTTCTCCACCCCCTATAGTGAGTTTGTTTTATGTTTCTAATACAGGTAGCATCTTGTCATAGTATATATTCCATGCTATGATCCTTCAGTTCCCTAGTTAAGTTCCATCACCTTAAAAAAATTTTGTGCTTCCTCTAGTCAAACACTCCTTTCTCAAACTTTTGGCAACCACTGGTCTGTTTTCTACCCCTATAGCTGTAAGAGAAGACATCTTTGTCCTGTTCCTGATCTTAGGGAAAAGCATCCAACTTCTTTGTAGTAAGCCCGATGTCAGCTATGGGTAAATTATGTACTTACATATGCTATCTCCATAAAGATATGACACCCAAAGAAATGACCAGAGCAGGAAGCTTTTATATCTTTTAGATAAAGAAATAATAAATTTGTGAAGAATTGATGAGACAGAGGGGTTTGGGCGAGGGTGAAAAAGTAACAAGATTTGTTTACAAAATCTTCTTGGCCTTGAATTCTCTGTCTCTTGAGATAAGAATGCCTCAACCTATCTGGTAAAAGATTCAGAGATGTATTGTCTGTTTTTAGGGAGACAAAGAAGGGTCAGAGAACCCCTTTTGTACTGGCTGTTTCTCAAATACCTTTAATTAAAAAAAAATCAATTTGTCAGAGTGGCATATTTTAGGTGACATATACTGAACCCCTACACTGGCTTATGTTGAATAGCCTCCTTCAGTGGGATCACTCATTCACAAATTTCACATGATTTATTAACCTTATTTCAAATTGTGCCAATGAGACTTTGAATCAAATCTGTTTGGTTTCTTTAAATATCTTTCCTCAATACTTAGAGCTCAATGAATCTAACTCAAACATAATGTTTTTATAAATTAAAAAAGCTTCATTCAAATTTGCTTTCCATCATGCCTTCCTCCTCTTTTCCAGTCAGCTTGTCTGTAGTTGAGCAAAATGTGTATCAACTAACAATTTTCTTCCTTCATGTATCACTTGTAGGCTGCTTGTTTGAAGAAAAAGCAGAGATGAATGCCACCTATGGTGGCTCTGGTAGTTTACCTGGAGTGGCTTGGTCATGTAGCCAGTCCTTGATTTCAAGTGATGATGGCTTAGTTTGGAGTTTCCATTGTGTGATCTATATCATAGGTATAATTTCCACCCCCCCCTGCCCCCAGGCTGTAACTTTTTTATGTTACCAAAGCCGGTTTCCTTTGAAAACAATGTCTGTGCTCTCACAGGATTGTCTCTGCAGTGCTGAATTAATATCACTTATAAGTTTTCTACTTCGTTTTCATCCTGGAAGAGATCAGCCTACTTATGTCTCCTTAGAAATGCTACTTGAGACTCCAAAAACATTCCTTTGACTGATGTTTTCTTTGAATTTAGGATTTTTTTTCCCATCAAAAGTATTTTCCAGGAAAAATAATGGCAATATCTCTGAAATGTTAATCAGGTTCTGCAAACCTGCTCCATCTCATCATTGCAGGTGCATTTTTAGTGGTATACTTTTAAAATATTACATGCATATTTGAGTTATGATTTATAAAAGGAAAAAGAAGTAATAATATTGATGTTAAATTTTGTATATTGTGAGCCCCTCTCATATGTTATATTGAGCCAGCAAACAAGACTTTATTGTTGCATTATTCTAATGCCAATGAGACAATGAAAATAAAATCTATTTTAATATGAGTATCTGTTCATATTATATATATGCTTTTAATATTTTACATATATGTAATTATTTAATTTAGAATTTACAAATCAATTATTTTTTTAAATGGCAATATGTACTTTGGGTAAATCTCTTGTTGTTAGCCAGTTGAGCTTGGCATTTTTTTGTAGTTGATTTATATAACTCAGAAGATTTTGTTTGTATAAAGACCTGAATCAGATGAACTCAAATACCAAATCAGATAGGCCCACATGCCAAATTCTTCATGCTTCAGTGAAGTCTTTTTAAACATACCTATGGCTGACCAATAAAATTCTCCTTTTCTCCCATTTTGAAATCACCAGTTTTACTGAATATACTTTAAATGCTTCATTTTAGTGTTTAAAAATTAAGTTTAATTCTGCTGTGCATGAAGGTATTTAGTGCCCTGAAGGATATTTGTTTAAATTAGCATTTCCTTTTGAGCAGATCCAAAATGAAACAATTAAAGTCTCCTTGATGTGCAGAATGAGCTGGCATGAGACTAAAACAAAAGAAGTTTGGCCCTTGTGGCTGCTACATTTGAAAGCCTCATTGGAACGTGCTTTTATGGGCTCTTGGCTACTCTGCACTACTGGGAGCCACTCGGGCAATTATCAAAGTTGTGAATTAGAAATTATGCAAAGCTCTCTCAGACAATCTGGACACCAGTGTACTTTATTTTTAAGAAATGACATATAGTGTAAAATATTTATGATAATACTTCACACTACACTAGTAGGTATATTTGTTAGGACATCTCAGTACTGTGAAATTTTTTTGCTGGTCATATTTACATCTGCTCACAAATGGCATGAGATTGTCTGTTTTTATTATGATTATTAGGTTTTAGATTATTTCACTAGCAGGGGTTTAGACAAGTAATTCAGTACATGTTTTAAATTGTTTAGGGAGTTATGTTACAATTAAAAAGTTTTCTTAATAACTCTGCTGGATTTGAAAATAATTCGAAAAACTTTTTTGAAAAAAGTATTGGGAAATAGTGAAAGCAGAGTTGATTTTTGAAAGTACATTAATTGCTGGACAATAATATATCATCTTTTTATAAATTATCTATCATGTCTGTATATAACTATTTGTTGAGTAAAAACAAGAGTATTAAATCCCTGGAAGAATGGAACAGAGTTTGAATTTGAAGCAGTCCTTTTTATTTTATGAAAAAATAAACCTGATTGTTAATTGTAATTTCTTTTTAAAAATGTTTAGATCCTCCCTCCACTATTCTCTAGCATGTTAAAGGCTTGTGAGAAAATTAGAATAGGTATAGAATATAAAGTAGCTACATATTTTGTTTTGGCCAATCTGAGGTTAGTAGGAGTGAAATTTTGACCTTGTACATTTAATTATCATAATAACCCTGTAACTCTCAGAAGCAGATCCCAAGACGAGGATTTCAGTGCAAATCATTTCTATGGGAGGTAATTCCAAGTCACACCAGGAAGAAAACGAGACAGGATCGGGCCTAAATGGGCAGTCGGACATCCCTCGAGGGGTCCCAGATTGGAGAGGGTACAGGCTGGGCTGAGGGACACCCCCCCCCCCATGCATGAATTTCGTGCACCGGGCCTCTAGTACAATTATAATAATGATTAGCATTTATAGGGGTCTCATGGTTTAGGCATCTTGGTAAGCATCTTACATTGAATTCTAACAAATCTATCCACATAAATTGTGGTCAATAACACAACCTCTTTGAGTTGTATAAAGACTAAAGAAGCTCATGCATGTGAAATATTTAGCAGAGTGCTTGGCACTAAGATCTCAATAGCTGGTGACAATGATGGTTATTGTCATTATTGTTATTATTATTTCTTGTAAGTCTCTGTGGATATGACTACTTAGAAACTATAATTGGAAGCTCCAGAACATCAAAATGCAAGACTATGGAACTCTTCTTGATAACTAAAGAAAAATATTGCATTTTTATTTTTCAAATAGCTGTGAAATTAGCTTTGTTTAATTGGAACAGACCTGTTGGAGGAAAAAAATAAACTATAAAAGAAACCCTATTTGTTTGTGACCTTCCCTGGGAGACTTTGTTGATGTGCCTCTTAAACTTCTTTATTTATGATGGTGGCTCTAATGAGAAGGAGAAAATGGACAGAATCATTACTTTCCTGGCTATTCACAGTGTTTAATCTTGATGTCTTCTTTGGAGGTAATAGAAGTAAAAGCAATTAATTGGGTGTTTCTAATCAAAAGATGTCCCCTCCTTGAAATGATCACTTTAAGTTTTCTTCTAGGAACAATGAGTGGAGTTAGCAAATTTGCTTCTGAATGTGAAATGATGAGACTAAGTAACCTCTGTAAAAAAGGCAATTAGTGGAGTAACTTTTATCTTTTATTTAAGAAAAATAGGGACTTATGTAAACTTAGAGATCAGGAGGTCTTCTTATCCAAGGGTTTCCTCATAAATGGAGATAATGAAGGATTTTCATATTTATAAGTAACTAGAGCCGTGGTCGGCAAACTGCAGCTCGCGAGCCACATGCGGCTCTTTGGCCCCTTGAGTGTGGCTCTTCCACAAAATACCACGGCCTGGGCGAGTCTATTTTGAAGAAGTGGCGTTAGAAGAAGTTTAAGTTTAAAAAATTTGGACTCTCAAAAGAAATTTCAATCGTTGTACTGTTGATATTGGCTCTGTTGACTAATGAGTTTGCTGACCACTGAACTAGAGATTTTCATCTATCTTTAATTATAAATAAAAATGAAAAAAATAGATATATTTATATCTCTCTCTCTCTATATATATATCTATATCTGGATTGATATAGCTCCAAACCTAGGGGAATCCGATTTTTTTAAAAGACTGGCTTTAATTTCTCCTTCCTCTCTTAACGCTGCCTTTCCTGCTTCTTGTAGCTTCAAGTCCAGGGAAGCTCCTGCAGGAAGAACTAAAGATTAAAGCAGATAAAAGTTCTTTTTTAAAAAAAATATATTTTATTGATTTTTCACAGAGAGAAAGGGAGAGGGATAGAGAGCTAGAAACATCGATGAGAGAGATACATCGACCAGCTGCCTCCTGCACACCCCCCACCGGGGATGTGCCCGCAACCAATGTACATACCCTTGACCGGAATCGAACCTGGGACCCTTCAGCCCGCAGACCGACGCTCTATCCACTGAGCCAAACTGGTTTTGGCAGATAAAAGTTCTTTTCTTTCAATTTCTGAAAGGGTGAAGAGTTACTCTGCCAAGATGCTATTTGGTACTCGGGCTTGCTTTAAAAAAATGTAGTGCCATCTCTGAGATTGGTTATGATGTAATTATTAAAATGATAGGTCTACACTTTTAGGCGATGAAGGTGTTACAACACTAACTTTATGTGGAAACAAGCTCAGGTAATCTATTTTTTTATCCTTAGTAAGAAGGATTTAATTAGGGAAAAAAAGGCATAGTTTTCTACTCTTCACTGTTGTTAGATTTATCTTTCTCTCTGCCACAAAGCATTTGAAGTGGAATGGGTACCAGAGGGGCAAAAGCATTGGAGGAAAGTAATGGCCAGCAGGAGGAAACAGAGGATTAGCAGAGAAGGAGGAATAAAATATAGCCAATGGGAGACTTGTGGGCAGAGAAGGGGAGAAGAGAACAGCTGGTAGGAGAAGCAGGGAGGGGAAATGCCAGAGAGGTAATGAACCAAAAACGAAGCAGTCAGCTTCTTTATGAGAGCTGAAGCTGGCGACTCAAGTCTGCTTCTCTCCTTCACTGTCACAGCTTCTGGTTGAGATCAAAGTCAGTTTATAGGCTCAGGCAGTCAGCATGGAGGACCAGGTGAAAGTGCTAGAATGGACTAAGAAGGAAAGGCGCAGATGACAATACATAGGTCAAGGGGACTTAGTAATGTCAGTAAATAGTATCAATCACTTAATAGATTCCTACTATCATAGTATCTAATAATAGTATCAATCACTTAATCGGTTTCTACTGTTCCCTGAGCTGTAGGCTGCCAGTGACTTCTCCTTACTTCTTTCCCCCCTCTTTCCAGGTGGCATTCTAGTGGATACTGCAGGTATATCAGGAGCCTTGCCAGGGACCCTTCATTCACAGCAGGCATATCTACCCTGACTTTAGTAACTTCAGGGGATGCTCTGGCAAAGTTGGATTTCCACATAGATAGAAGGGAATGTCCCATTGTGTGTGCTGCGATTCAAGGATGAGAGAGATCACCTGCGTGGATGTTAAACTGATTGTTGGTCATGATACCTCAGTTCTGTTCATTGAATTAAGACTTTGCACTTCCCCCAAAAAAGTCAATTTAAAATACATTATAGTAGAGGGAGTAATACATTTAGACTGTGTTAGCCATAAATACATGTGGGTAAACGAATTGATGTTATTTATTGAGTCACTACTATTTTTAGGCAAAACTAAATAGCTCTTTTGTAGCAGGTATTGCACTTGGCATACTTAGATATATAATAATTTAATTCCGTAACAACTCTGTAGAGTTTAGAGGCAAATGAATAGGGTCTCCCTTTGGCACTCTTGTTCAGTCAACATATTTTAGCATAGCGCCAAGCCCTGGGGAATATAACTGCAAATAAGACGTTTATCTCTCCTGACTCCTTGGAGTTGAGAGTTAGTGAGAGAAAGTGAATTTTAAATAAGGTAATTGCCATGTGTGATAAGAGCATTTTTGAGAAAAGTGGAGAATGTAGAGGCATTACCTTCAAGGGCAACAAACATAGATTTAGGGACTAAGGGAAGAACACCTCGGGAAGGGATCATCAAGGTAAGAAGAGCAAGGCAGGGAAAGCAGGTGGTGGGAAAAGGGACCTCGACAGAGGGAACAACACAGGAAAAGCATTGGAGGTGTAGAGATTTGTTAGAGAAACTAAGGATTAAAATTTTCCAAAGAGAGCAATAGGAAGTCACAGAAAGATATTAAGTAGGGCAAAGTTGTGATTAGATCTTTATTTAAGACTAGAGGCCCGATGCACGAAATTTGTGCAAGGGGCTCGGCCTTCACAGCCCCGGCTGGCCCTCACAGCCCCTTGCAGCCCCAGCTGGCTCTCGCAGCCCTTCACCGCCCCTCACAGCCTCATCTGGAATGTCGTCCAAACAGTCATCTGGAAAGTGGTCCGGACGGTCGTTCTGCTGTTCGGTCTAATTAGCATATTAGCTCTTTATTATATAGGATTTTGTGGAGAGAATTGATTGGCAGGGAGTGAGAGTGGAGGGGGCTAGACAAGATAGAAGATTATTGGGGTGACCTGGGTAATGGATGATGATAGCTTACACTTAGGTAGTTGGGAGCATGGATGGAGCCATGGAGACTGGGAAGATATCTAAGAGTTGGAATTGGGTGGTCTTTGGTGACAGATTGGATGTGTGGGTGCGATGGTGAGGAGGGAGAGGCAAATGCTAAGGACAACTCCCAGGTATTCTGACTTTTATAGTTGAATACATGTTAATGTCACCAAGATTGATAACAACACTATTTTGACTTTGGATTAGTGGCAATTCTTGATGGAGCCAGATTCATCACCAGAAAACTTATAAAAAACTCCTTCATATCCAGGCATCTGACTACTTCTTGCAGTTTTTCTGTTTTTAATCCTAGTACTGCCACGAAATTCTGCGCTAGGAGCCTCAGTCCTAGTGTCTCTTCTGACTGTAAATACCTGTTTGCTTTGTGTGGTGACGGGCTGGATCTTGAGCTAAGTTTTGTCTGTGATTTATTTTATGCAACATTATCTATTGAATTTCTAGTCCACAGCACTATGTTTGGCAGTATGGCTTTTAAAAAAATATTAATGTATGGCCTGGCTTTCAAAAAAATTTATCTTATTGTGGGGCCAAGAGATAACTCCAGGAAAAGTAATAGTAACAATTCACGGCCTTTCTGTGCATGATTTAAGACAAGGTGACACGGAGGTCCATGGGGAAGTCTTATCTCTTCTTTGTACACAGACAGCACAATCATCCTTCATGAATAAAATTGGAGGCCTGAAGAGAAAACAAACTACAGTATATGGCATGTACTAGGAAATCAACAGGAGATTTAAAAAATATCATAAAGAAGCCCAGCTTTTCCAACCAAAATTAAATTCTAGAGGTGAAATTTTAAAATGGACTATGATAAATTACAGAGGAAAGGGAAAGCAAGGCCCAGGAGAGAGGACCTGTATTAATGTGTGGTTTTGCTTTATTTCCAGCACCTAGTAAAACCTGATACAAGTGAATGAATACTGCAGGTCTGTATAAATAAATGAATGGATGAATAAAAGGTGGATGGATGGATGCCCTAGCCAGTTTAGCTCAGTGGATAGAGCGTTGGTCTGCACACCAAAGAGTCCCAGGTTCAATTCAGGTCAAGGGCACATATCTTGGTTGCAGGCTCCTCCCTGGCCCAGGCCCTGGTTGGAGTGCGTGCAGGTGGCAACCAATCAATGTGTTTCTCTCACATCAATGTTTCTCTCTCTCTTTCCCTCTCTTTTCCACTCTTTCTAAAAATCAATGGGAAAATATCCATGGGTGAGGATTAACAAAATGAAAACAGAGGTGGATGAATAGATGGATGGATGGATGAATGGATGAGTAAATGAATGAATGAATTGAGGTAGTTCACTCTAGCTGAGGACTCACATATGGAGCTGATCAAGTAGGAGGTGTTGAAAGATGAGTTCACAAGGGTGACAAGATTATCAAGAAATTGTTAGGTAAGAAAACTATGAACATCTAAATGTCAAGGGGCAGTAACTGTCATAAAAATTCCCTAGATGTTGACCTGGAAGATTTTGACATTCCTGGCAGCCTGTCCTCATTTCAAATGTCAGTGTAATTCAGACATCAAGGTGAATAACCCTGCCTGACTATGCAGTTTGTAGTACACACTTTCAATGAGGCAATAGTGTGCAACTTTTTGATTTGGATAATTTCCATGCAACTTTCAATTCTTGAAAATTTCCCCCCACTGGAATGAAGTTTCTGAGCTGCTAACAAGGACCAAATCCTAGATTCTGGCACTTTTCTTCACTTTTTCACTTTGAAAGAGTTATATTTTTATGTATCCCTCTTTCCTCTGTGATAAGAACAAGAGTACAAGTAAAGTTAGCCAGTAGGCTAATAGAATGCCAGAGAACATTGATGTGTGACTTGCAATATGACATTTTAATTCTAGATTCAGGCTTTATTCAAATTCTATTTTCTTTAAAGGAGGAAGAGCAAAACGGTTTTTTTTAAAAAGAATATATATTTTAATTGATTTCAGAGAGGAAGGGAGAAGGAGAGAGAAAAACATCAATGATGAGAGAGAATCATCAATCTGCTGCCTCCTGCATGCCCTCTCCTGGGGATTGACCCACAACCCAGGCTTGTGCACTGACTGGGAATGGAACCATGACCTCCTGGTTCATAGTTCAATGCTCAGCCACTGAGCCACACCGGATGGGCAGGAAGAACAAAACTTTAAGGTGACATCTCTCTGATTTGTGGCATTTTCTGGTTTCCTTGATAGCCCTACTTGCTATGGGTCTGATGTTACTTTGGAACAATTTTCCAAATCCTCCATAAGGTCTTTAACTCTGCTAGAAAAATAAATAGAAGTTGTCAAATTGAATTTGCTCTCTTAACAAATGCAAAATACTGCTGACCAAGGATCGATGACTTTGTTTTTGGAAAGCCTTGGAACCTTTTTAGAGGAGGGGAGGGGTGCTTCATGGCCTCTGGTTCCCAGAAACATGCTGGTTTAATCCGACTTATGCTCATTCTTGTCAAGGGGTAGGTTAAGTGCTTGTATTAACCTGAGGTTATCCATGTGAAATGGAGCATAAAAAAGCATAACTGCATTAGAGTAGTTCTTTCTTATTTTTTCCACAAATCCTTTATATATATTATGTACTTTTATACCAATAATCCATGTAAGATAGGTGTGGAAAATAATCAGCTTTATTGAGGCGATATGACAAGTAAAAATGTTTGTATGTCATTTGAAAGTTTATCCAATACATTCATATATATAATCTCATGTTATCCTTGCAACAACGCTGAGGAAAGTGAATGTCAGGTCAAAACCAAGGCACAGGTTAAAGAAATGGTTTGCTCACGGTTTGCTCATGGTCATCTCTGCATTTCTGCTGGTTTTCCACATCTAGGCAGTGCTAGCCAAGATTTGTAGAAAGCTTGCCATGTGCCAGGCATTATGGTAAGTGCTTTATATACATGAGCATATTTCTTTAAAAAAAAAAAAAGGTTTTTATTGATTTCAGAGAGGAAGGAAGAGGAGAGAGAGATAGAAACATCAGTGATGGGAGAGAATCACTGATTGGCTGCCTCCTGTATGCCCCCCACTGGGGACCCAGCCTGCAAACCCCAGGCTTTGCCCTGACTGGGAATCAAACCGGTGACCTCTTAGTTCCTGGGTCAATGATCAACTGCTGAGCCATACCCAGCTGGGCTACATGATCATATTTCTATCCTCTGAACAACTGATCACACTTCCTTTTTATTACCTTAAAAACTGGAGCTCTGTGAGAGTAAAAATTTGTCTCTGTCATGCAGTCTTCGAACTCAGATTCAGTTTCCTTGCTCCCAAAGTCCAAACTGATATCAGTACTTTTTTGATGCCTTCTTGCCCTGGCTCCATTGCTAATACAATTTGTGAATTAGCTGAGTTTGCCCTCCAGCATGCCTATCACTGCATGTGCCTTGTGTGATTGTGATATGTTCAGCAAGGGAAATAGGGTGAGGTCCTCTATTTTGGCTGGGGCAGTGAGAATCATCGCTCATGAGAAATATTTATGGGTATTTGTCTTTATTGACATAAACCACAAACCTGCTTAAGCCCAGATAACTCCTTGTTGATGTTTAGTCATTTGCAGTACTCAGCTAATGTCTTAGGGCTCTAGCTATGTAATTGTATCCCACAGATGCTTCAAATTTCCAGTTTCACTTTAGGGTTGCATTTCTAATATGACTCTGTGATGATGGGAATGTTCTTTGTCTTTACTGTCCCATAGTCTCTGGTACATATGGCTAGTGAGCCCTTGAAATGTGACTCATACAACTGAGGAGCTGATGTTTAAATTTAATTAATGAAAATCTGCACTGAAATCACTATATATGTCTGGTTGTTATAATATGGGATGGTGCAGCTTTAGAAGAAATGGCCATGAGCCAAATGTCACATCTGACCTTATACCTAATAATTATTGCAGCTCAGTTGCCGGGGTTCTTGTCCCAGCATTACAAAGGGTTCAGCAATCTGGAGAAAGGAGCTGCGTGTAGATTCTATAAGGAGTCCAAAAACAAAAGATAGTTTTGAAAGGCATTGAGGGTCAGAGGAGCTTCAGCTAAAGGAGCTAAAGACTTCCCCTTGACTCAGGACCCCGTGCTATTTATTAACACAATTTGTCCCATGGCAAGGTGGAGATAATACACTTCAAAGGGTAAGGTTTCAAAGGGTAGGGTTTACAGAAGCATTGTCAGGTTTAGGAATAGCCTACAGCTGTTCAGGTGTTTGGCCAACAGGAGGCAATAACATGCAGATTAAGATGCCCTGAGCTGTCTGGCAGTAGACAATCCTATTCAGGTTTGGGGAAATGCCTTTCAGCCATCCCAGATGATTCAGCCCTGCTGACATGCTGGAATTGGCTTCGGGCACCAGTAAGAAAAATTAATTTTTCTCCTTGTTCTTTGAAACATGGTGGGATAGCGTAGGGGACCTAATGCTCACTTCTCCATGAAGAATTGGAATTCTTCAGCTGTAGAATTTTACTGGACTTTGGAAGGTATGAGTGAGGAAGAGCCCATTCCTTATACAGGCAACAAAGTTTAGGAGAATAATAAGGTATAAAAATTCTTTGAAGGTAGAGGTCATGTCTTAGTTTCTACTGTATCTTCTGCAAATATGTGCCTGACAACTACTATCATTAACAAAATAACTAGTACTTATTGGGTGCTTATTGTGTGCCAGGCATTGTTCTAGGTGTTTACATATAACTCATTGAATCCCACAGCCACCCTAAAAGTAGTTACACTTATTTCACACAGGAGGCTCACATATTATTACATGAACTCTGTTTTAAAACTTCTCTCTTCCTCTTTATACTAGCACATCAACATCCAGCAGTCAATATTTGTCAAATGCCTAATAAGTTCTAATTTCTGTCATAAGGTAAGGATTACCATATTGCACAGCTCCAGGGATTCCATTCACATGGTGATCCATGTGAGTAATGGGCCCTGGGGTAGTGCAGAGGCCAGGCTGGGCTGTTCATAAAGACTTCCTCCATTTTCACAGAGTTTCTGTACTCTCTGGTCACACTGGAGCAACCTAAATGGAGAAGGATATTATGCCTTATAAGGTTCATTATGAGAAACTTTCTAAGAAATAAGGTTTGTGCCCTAGCCGGTTTGGCTCAGTGGATAGAGCGTCGGCCTGCAAACTGAAAGGTCCCAGGTTCGATTCTGGTCAAGGGCACATGCCCAGGTTGTGGGCTTGATCCCAGTGGAGGACTTGCAGGAGGCAGCTGATCCATGATTCTCTCTTCATGAATGTTTCTATCTCTCTCTCTCCCTCTTCCTCTCTCTGAAATCAATAAAAATATATTTAAAAAAAATAAGGTTTTCCATAATTAAATGGGCTATTTGACGGATAACTTCCCCATTATCAGAGATATTTATGATAACATTTAGGTTACCATTTCCTCCACAATTCTCTGATATAACAGTAGCAAGGAAACATGGGAACATGTGGGTTTTGGGTTTGACAAATCAGAGTTAAATCCTTAGCTCCACTACATCACTAAATCTTGACTCTCTGAGGGTCTGTTTCCTAGTTGTAAAAGGGAATGATTTTCCCCCCCATCGGGTTGATATGGGTATTAAATGAGATTGAGTAAATATAAGGCAGAACTGAGTACTTGATAACTGGTGGGTTTTTAATAAATACTAGAGGCCTGATGCATGAAATTCATGTGAAAGTAGGCCTTCACAGCCACAGCGGCTGCCAGGATCCCTCCCTTGCAGCTGCCTGGATCCCTTTCTTGCAGCTGAGGCCGACTGCCTCGATCCCATGGCTGTAGCACCAGCTTCCTCCAGAATGTTGTCTGGAAGGATGTCTGTTCTAATTAGCATATTATGCTTTTATTATTATAGATTAACTATTGTTTTTATTACAAATAGTATTTTTCAACAGGTATGTGAGGCTAAAGATCCTGTCCTCAAGAATCTATATATATAAAAAGCCAGCAACCATAACACCATAAAGACTGTAATGACCGGTTGCAATGACGCCCACTGTGGCTAGCTAGAGAATCAGCCTAATCAGGGGGTGGGGCCAGCCAGCCAACCTCCTGAGGCCCCTCCCCCTGGCCGGCCCTCCCCCGATCGGACTCTCCCACCCCAATCAAGGGCAGGGCCGGCTGGCCAAACGTTCCCCCTTCTTCCCCCGGCCAGCCCTGCCCATGATTGCCCCCTGATCCCAATAGGGGGTGGGGCTGGCCAATCTCCTGTAGCCCCTACCCCTCCCAGCCTCACCCCAGATTGGCCCCCCCACCCCAATCAGGGGCAGGGCCAACTGGCCAACCACCCATTGCCCCTCCCCCAGGCTGCTGGCCCCTGATCAGCACCCCCCACCCCATTCTGGGGTTAGGCCGGCCAGCCCTCCACCCACAACCCCCCCATCACTGGCCTCACCCCTAATCAGCCCCCCAACCCCAATTGGGGGTGGGGCCTGCAGGCCAATAGCCCACAGCCCCTCTCCCAGCTGGCCAACCCCCCCCCCTGCCTTCTCCTCCTCCCAACAGGCCCAGCCCCTATCTGTGCCAATTGTGGCTGGGCCTACTGGACCCCACCCATGCATGAATATGTGCACTGGGCCTCTAGTCTTAACATAAAAAACTATAATTCAATAGGACTGTTACCTGTGATGGGTATTCAATAGGAAGGACAAGATTACCTCTAGGGAATTATAAGGAAGAATTTCTCAGAAAGCAATGATAGGTTGTATAGCAAAAGCCTTTTAAATGTTGTCAAACAAATAAATAAAGCAATGCAGATAATGTTCTGGATCTTGGCTCTTGAAAATTAGCACTAGTCCTGTCCTTCTAAGCTTTGGCTTGAAATTCCTGCCGTGTGGAGGACTTTCCATACTCTGTGCTCTACCAGCCCTTCCAAAAGTTTTATAAGCACCTTTACTGATTCCTTCTTGGTCAAGTGCTTTTGTTTCCTTGACTGATCCTTTGTGATCTTGGACAGTGGAGCTTGGAGATTCCATAACACTGTTCCATGCCTCTCTCCAACTGTGAGGAATCTTCATACAGGACTTTGCGGTGCTGTGGGCAATGACTTCTGAAGAGTGGCATGTTGCACTAGCAAGAAAATTTTACAGCTTTTGTTTTTTTAACCCACCAGTGTTATTGAATCAGTTTCCTACACTCAAACCCAAACCATCAACAAACTCTATGCCTCGCTTGTGCTTACTTGGGGCTAGGATACTTGCCAATTCCATCAATGGTAAGTTTATATTTATTGAATACCACTAATATATTCAGTAGAAATAGAGCAACTATTTATAGACGTTCCAAACAAAACCCAGCAGTGTTTCCATCCAGGAAGCACAAGAATGGCTCGTTAGTGTTCCTGCCTAGACGCATCATAAAACATGGTCATAACAAGTGACGGAGCTGGGATTGACGTCAGGCTACGCAGCTGTCCATGCTTGCAGCAACGACAATGCATGTGATGGTCTCTTCTGAAAAAAGCAGTCCAATGCAATAACTGCTGAAATGCTACTACCTGTTTTATTATAAACTCTTTCATCCCTTGGGACCTTTGCCGGCATATTTAAAAAGCCTGATTCAAGATCACTATGCAATATTCACTACTAACAAATATGTGTTCTTTTTCAGATAATGATTAATAAACATAAAGAATTGTTAGCCAGGGGAAAATGTTTAGATTACTTATGGATTTTCAAAAAGCATTTTCCCAACCTTGGCAGATGAACTCGAAATGAAATTTGTGCTAAAAATCAAAGCTGGGTAGGAATCACTCTATCAAAGCATCAAACGTTTCATAAAAAGCCAGTAAGCATCAAGAAAAAAACAAAGGCAAATGGCAGCCTCTCATGCCTTTTAAATGAATATAATAAAGGTGATTTATTTGCTGGGATAACATAAAGGTCCAGATATTTCAGCCTACACATTTTCCTTCATCACCAAGATCCACAGGGTATGGCTTAAAGCAGTTGGTACAGAATTAATATATTATTATAAGATGATAGTTTAAAAGGTTAACCTCAATTTTAAATAATTAAGATAAGATTCTTTTACACTTCACCCCACCATTAAACACATACATCATCTTTATAGTTCTTAAAGGATCTTAGAAATCTGTGCTCTCTAGGATGTCACTGATTTAGTAATTTTCCAAATGAGCAGAGACTTTGGGAGGGTGCTGGCAATTCCAGGTTGCTCAATATGGGGGGGTTTCCAGCCCTAGGAGCCTTGTTGCTTATTAGGTCTTTAAACATAACTCTGCAATGTCCAGATCTAGATTTGGGGGTGTCTCAGTCCATGAACAGCTAATAAAACAGACAATTCCTGAAAACCATACACAGCGGAGGTTCATTCAATTGCCAGGTATTCATTATTGCCCTACTATTATGATTTTCCTCAAAGCCCAGAGTACTGTGCTAGCTTCAGTCCATATTTCTGCCAGAAAAACCAAGTTGAACAAGGGTGCATAAGTTTTTCTTTTAATAAATACTAAAAAGTGTTCTTTCTGGTAATTATTCAGAGATAAATTCTGGAAACCGGTCATATGAAGCACAAATTACTGAAAACGGAGGAGCCATTAGTGAGTGTTGTCTATGTCAAGTCCAGATTCTCTCTCTGTCTAGATGTAACACAGTTTATGTATGTATTCACCTACCGAAGAGTATCTCAGTTGCTTCCAAGTTTTGGCAATTATGAATAAAGCTGTCATAAACATCCATGTGTAGGTTTGTATAGAAGCAATTTTATTTTTATTTTGTGTATCAGGTACTAGGATACTGGAAGATTATAAAGTGATTAGGGACTTAATTGCTTTCTCAGTGTAAATCCATCTGGTTCACCAGGGATCCCCTTATTGTCTAAGCCTATCTAGTTATTTTGAAGTCAGAAGTTTCTGCTGAGCTCAGGGATGAGAAGCTTTGTAAGGGTTGTGAGTTAATAAAAACACCCAAATAGCTTTCATGATCCAACCAACTACCTTCAAGTTTAAGCTTTATCATACCTAATAATAGACGAACATGTAAATTGACTGTACCTCTGCTACACCCACAGCCAATCAGAGTGAGTATGCAAATTAACCCAACAAAGATGCCGGTTAATTTGCATACGTAGGCACCCAGCAGCCTGGATCCCGGAACTTTCTTGGCACCCAGGTCACTCAAGGTAGGCCTCACGTGGGTCCTGAGCAACCTGGGAAGGGCCTGAGACTCTTGGGCAGGGGAGGAGCCAGTGATCTGGGATGGGTGTGAACTACAGAGGAAACACCTTTTCTGACTGTGCATTGGCTAAGCTTCCTGTATGCCACTGGTAATATTCTTAGTAACTTGGGTATAAGAATCCAAAAAGGTGATCTAGGGTTTTTCCACCACACTCCTGGAGAAAAAAAGGAAGGTCTGCTGCTGGAAGGCTAAGAAATGTCAGATCCTACCCTAGCCAGTTTGGCTCAGTGGATAATGCCTAGTCCTGCCTATAGCAGGGTCCGGATTCAATTCTGATCAAGGGCATGTACCTAGGTTACAGGCTCCTCCCTGGCTGGAGCCCAGGTCAGGGCTCATGCAGGAGGCAACCAATCAAAGTGTTCCTCTCACTTTGATGTTTCTCTCTGTCTTTTTCTCTTCCACATTCTCTAAAAATCAATGGAAACATATCCTCAGGTGAGGATAAAAAAAAAAAAAATAAAGAAATGTCATATCCTATGAAAGACACACCTTGAAAATGTCTAAAGAAAGTTGTCATTTTTTCATGGTGAAGGGACTGAAGTCCGTGTTGATGAAAACACCTTGGTGGCTGCGATGACTAGCAGTGGCTGCAGCAGTGGGGTGATGGGGCTGGTGCCTTCCCCTGATCTGCCCAATCGCCTCCCACAAAGGGAGTGGGCCTAAACCATCAATAGGACATCCCCTGAGGGCTCTCAGTATGTTAGAGGGGGCAGGCTGGGCTGAGGGACCCCCCCTCCAAGTGCATGAATTTTGTGCACTGGGCCCCTAGTAAGTATATAAATTTCTATCTGTTTTGCTCTTTGATATATCCTCTGGCATATAATAGGTGCTAATAAATTAATACCTGACTTTATGTATGAATGAAAGCCACCAGGGAGAGGAACATACATTTCTGCTACTCACCTCCTCAGAGCTCTGAGGAATCTCCTCCTGGTGGCACTATTATTTCCCACCCCCTCCCCCACCCCACCTATTATCTTCCAGTCCTCCTCCAGACTTTCACCCTTCCATATCCTGAAATTTTCTTCAACAAACACATTGTTACTTTTTAAATTGGAAATAACCAGATAGATGTGGAAATACTTATGCAATAATAATAGGAATCTTTTCTCCAAATGTTTTTCCTTTATTTTTTAAAGAGCTGAGACAAAAAAGTATTTCTTTTTTTTTTCAATTTAATTAATTTCTTTATTGATTAAGGTATCACATATTTGTCCTCATCCCCCCATTCCCATCCCACACCCCTCCCCACACATGCCCCCACCCCCCTGTTGTCCTTAACCACTGGTTAGGCTCATATGCATGCACACAAGTCCTTTGGTTGATCTCTCCCCTTTACCCCCACCCTCCCTTACCCTCCCTCTGAGGCCCGACAGTCTGATCCATGCCTCCTTGTCTCTGGGTCTGTTCTTGTTCATCAGTCTATGTTGTTCATTATTTCCCCTAGATGAGTGAGATCATGTGCTATTAGAAATATACTTATAAGAACCGAAAATGAGACAAGCAATAATGGTTATACTGACAGGCAAATGAATCAGTCTGTAGTGAGTTTCTTTCTGGGCCAACAGTTCTTTTGAGACCCAGTTTCAATGTCAAACAGTTCCTTATGTGTACATGTCAGCAATGACATTTCAGTTCTGGATGGTGGACAAATGGTGGTAATGCAGGTCCAACTCTCTCTGGTTTGGTCCTGGGCAACCTGCAGTGACGCACAGCTGCTGACTGCTAGTATGGCAAGGCGACATCAGCGTCTTCCATCTCTGGACTGCTTCTCTTCTGTCTTCATGGCTGGAGTAGTCCTGTCGATTCCTCTCTGTTGCTGGAATCCACATGGTCTCGGAGTTGTTGTCTGAAAATATACAAACATATTCTCGACCAAAAGTTAATAAAGGAATATTTTCTATAAATTTGACTTGGGTTCCTATTTCATTTTTTGCCCAAATGATTTTCCTCTGGCTTGTTTTGACACCTTGTGTGTTTTTCATGGGTGTCTTGCTTTTAGCCTTACAATTAATTTTCTAAAGTATTAATTTTCTAGATGTAATTTACTTACAGGATATTTTTCCTTACATGATATTCTTCTACTATCCCCCCCTTTTTTGATTTAAATATTAGGAGGCTTTTGAAAATTTTAAAATGTAGTCTTGATGGCTTTCAAATTTTAATTTTTTGCACTATAATATTATTGTTTTAGGTTCATTACATGGTGTGCAATTTTATCATGAGATGAACTACCAATAAAAAATTTAGTTAACACTTTAGGAACACCTTTTTGTCCAGTACAATTAATTTTTCTAGAATATTTGCTTGTTTCAACTAGCCAATTTAAATTTGCCTGAAAACTTGACTACTATTTTACTGTCAAATTTATCACTCTAACAACAATCTTATTTTACCCTGTAAATATTAGTGGAAAGTATTATTTGCCTTCTTGAGTAGGTCCTGAGCATTCCTGGTGGTAGGCTGGATTTAGATATCATAAACCCACTTCCCTACACCATGGGTACAAGACAACTCAAACAATTCTCGTTGGAGTGAGAGGGCAGCTGCTGTCGGCCAAGTCTCTGTCTGTTTCCCGGGTCCCGACTTGAGCTGGGCATGGGACGTTAAGCAGCCCTGGGGGCAGGAGACTTCCTTCAGAAGGGGTGAGTGTTCAGGCCCTTCTATTTCCCATTAATATCAACTAGTCATTTGTTGAAATGGGCACCTTTGAGGCATCCATAGCGAACTGTCAGGAGATAGCTAGTAGGATCTCCAACTACAGCTCAGTTTCCAGAGAACCCGGGGGGTTGGCACTAGCCTGCTCAGTTTTCTCCAATCTAAAAACGGAGGTGGTTCCATGAACCAGGTACTAGGCTGGCCAGGTTCTCAACTGCTTTCTCATGGTATAGTTAATGAAATGAAGAAGAAGAATGAGGGATATTTACTAGTATATGAAATTAGATTTGTGATGTGAAACTAGCCCCAGGGTAGTGGTTCACCAAGTGTGGTCACTAGGCCAGCACCAGGAGCAACAGTATTGATTGAGACCTTGATAGAAATGCAGGATTCCACCCCAAACCTGCTGAATCAGAAACTCAGGGGGAGGAGTCCAGGAATCAGTGTTCTAGCAAGTCCTCCAGGGAGTACTTAGGCAGTTCAAGTTTAAGAAACGTTGTCCTAGATTATCCATGAGGAAGCAATTGTGCAGTCCATTGTGATTTCTTCTTATGTCCATTCATTCATTCAAACACAATTCTTAGTGCTGATGGCCCGTGGGGCCACTGCTAGGTTATTCATGGGAGATTTTCACTATTTGCTCACCGTTTCCACTCTGTAGTGGCCTCCAGGCACAATTTCCATAATCTCCCATGGGAGATATGCTTGTGAAATGTAAATCAGGTTAAATACTTGCTGAACTTGAACAGATTTAGGAAAATAAAGCTGCTTCAAAACATGCCTGTAACTCATTGTAAATAAAATATAATGAATTCTGCATTGCTCACTATTTTTATTATTCACTAATATTCTTCCACGTTTGCCATAGTTAATTAAGTGGGTTGCCTGAAAATCAAATGTTTAGATTTCAAATCCTGTGAAAGCAAATAGTATCTGCTCTAAATTTTGCAAACTTAGAAAAGTTGTGTAAATTATATTGATATTACCTGTAAAAAGAAAACACACGGAGCAAAATTTGACCATTCTTGAAAGCTTTTCCCACTTTCATTATAGCAATGGTTAGCAAAATGACAATACATGTGTAACAGAGTGAGTTCTTTTTAAAAAAAATATATATATTTCATTGATTTTTTACAGAGAGGAAGGGAGAGGGATAGAGAGTTAGAAACATCGATCAGCTGCCTCCTGCACACTCCCTACTGGGTATGTACCCGCAACCAAGGTACATGCTCTTGACTGGAATCGAACCTGGGAGCCTTGAGTCCGCAGGCCGACACTCTAGCCACTGAGCCGAACCGGTTAGGGCCAGAGTGGGTTCTTGAGGAATGAACTGGCACCTTCTGATGTAATGAACATTTTTGATCTCTTCCTCACAGAAAAGGCAGCCAGGATCTTGTCTTCTTGATTTCTGGGCTTATGTACCACAAGGGTATTCAGCAGTTTTCAATGTTTCTGGGGGAAAAGAAATTGCCACACTTTAGAGACATCCCAAACAATGTTTTTGCAAATTATTCTTGCATTGTGTTCTGTGGAGCGCCAACTTCTCAAAACCCTGAGGAAGCTGTGTTTTAACACTACTCAGATGTTGGAGAGCAGTTGGTCTGAACCAACAGAGACTGGATCACTTGAAAAAGTTGGGGGAAGATTGGTGCTTTGAATGGAATAGGAGCAGGCTTGACCACAGAGCAAGAAAGTGAGATGAGATCCGAAGAGACTGAGAGGTTGAAGTGTTTTCAAGGATGATTAAGTACTAAACACCCTATGTCTTTAGTGTGGGTGGCTCCATGAATGGCGGTGGTTTGATACAGAAGGAATAGCTGATTCCAGGCAGGTGCCTTCAAATGGACCTGCATGGCTTAGAAAATGACTAGTTTTCTATAAGACAAAACTGGTTTCTGACCAGGCCCTCATTTTTCTTGCAGTATATGAGCTCTCAGGTATTGGTACAACCCAGGAGTGTAAGAGGAAGCCATGAAAAATGATTGACTTTGAACTTCACACTAACTCTTGGAATAGGGCCTCAAACCATGCTTTGATTTGACTTAGAGGTGGGGAAAAACATTTGTTGTACTTTGTCTTAATTTGTGAAGTTGCTGAAAATATTTTTATTCTGCCTCCTAGCATCTTTAGATAGTGTTCTTTCATATTTGGCAAACTCATTTCATCCTGATTTCTGGTTTATACCATCTCCTTTCATACCTTCATTTTGCATTATGTTTTTTAGGTGAGACATTAAGTTCAGGTCTTTCTTTCCACAGCAATGCAGCACTATATATACAAGGAACCAAGCAATGGAGATGGCCAAGCTAATTTTAGAGTCCAAATTACCTGGATTAGTTTTCTGCATGCCTCACTGATATCCCTTATCTGCATTCAAGCCCAACCTCTAAAGACCAGCACTTGCTGTTTTTTTTTTTTCCTATGCTTCCCCTCCCCCCACTATATCCTGCTTTCTCCATGCCCAAGGCAAGATGAAAGTATGTAAAATAAATACTGCCCCCCCCCCCCCAGCTCGCACTCAAGATCAATGGGAGTTAGTGTATAGATTCCCCTATGCACTCTGTGGTAGGATAACTCTATTGCACATGCTATATATTGGCTCTTGGAGTTGCCCAGTAGGATTAAGTTCCAGTTAATCACATTGATAACCTACTTAATTATAGACACTTTATTGGCTCCTTTCCTTTCCCTATTGGTGTTTTCTGGTGTCACTTTCCAATGAACTATTTGCACTCAAATTCTTGACTCAGGTTCTTCTCCTGGGAGCACCTAACCTGTGAAATGATGTGCCCTTAATCTTGGGTTCTTTGATCTGTGTTCAAAATTTCAAAATGAAGAAAGAGGGTCCAGTTCTTGTCACTCTTGTGAGCAGGAACATGAAGTCTTATAGGAAGAATAATTATTAAGTAATTTGATCTTATGGTTCAGATTTTGATTTACTAATTTGTAACTAAACAGGGAGAATTCAAATGTTATTCTTTTAAATACAAACACTGAGTGCCTGCTGAATACACAAAATTGTCATAGGCCACATGGAAGCTGTAGCAACTTTTTCTTAGAATCCATGTTACCCATCAAGTAAAAATGATGGATGCTTCAGGTAACATAAATGTAAACCCCTAGGACTGTGGGATTCCTATGTGGTCACAATGTAATAGTCTTTGAGGTCTGGCTTTAGTCATAGAAGAATCTCAGGCCAATAGTTTAGAAGAGGAGATGAAAGAGCAGTAAGGATGGAAAAATGGAAGCATCACAAGCAGACTTTGTGCTAACAAATGTCAGTGTGAGGGGCTGAAATTTATATTGAAAACAATTATCGTTTTTAAAAAGTGCCCTGCTTTTATATTTAGCCAGATTGGAAAGCAAGTGCCACTCAAACCTTTAAAATCTTGCAGCAAGTGAATTAGCACTGTATAGTTTCTTTGTACTTTATTTATTTACTAGAGGCCCAATGCACAAAGATTCGTGCAAGAATGGACCTTCCTTCCCCTGGCTGCCTGTACCGTCTTCACTCTGGCCGGAGCCACCTTTCTGCCTTCCCATACTGCCTAGAGGCCCTGAGCGGCTGGGGCGGTGCAGAACACCTGACAATGCAAGCGTTCCGCCCTCCCCCAGCCACATTTGCAAATTAACCCCCAGCGCCTGCATATGCAAATTAACCCACCATCTTTGTTGGGCTAATTTGAATACTCACTCCTGATTGGCTGGTAGGCACCACAAAGGTATGGTCAATTTGCATCTTATTCTTATTAGTGTAGATTTATTTATTTATTTATTTATTCTCTGTGGGGAGATTTTATTTATTATTTATTTTTTATTATGATGTACTATATTTAAAACAATGCCAGCATATTCAAATGGGGTTAATGCTAACAATGGCTAAAAGAACAGAGCTCTATTTGGCTCTTGATTCAGAACTCTGAGCATCCATTATTTTTTCTCTCGAGGAGAACAATTGAGACGGTGTATTGTGGAGCGAGCAGAACGAATATCTCCCACTTCTTTGTTTTACTAAATTAATCCTCTTTGTGGAGAAGAGGTGGCTCCCGGAGTTGCTAATGCGATGTAGCACATTTCCCCTCCGTGTCCCTGGTTATGAGCAAGTCTGCTCAACAGTGACCAAAAGTCATCCTGTTGATTGATTTTACTAATTAAAGAACTTATGTGCTTCTCTAGATACTTTGGCCTGAAGGAAAAAAACTATTAATTTGTGTTCTAATCGCAACAATAGTTTCCAGTTAAATAGAATGGCACCTTTTCATCTTTTTCTTTTTCCCTTTCAATCCTTGCCACTTTTCTATAAGAACCACTGAATTGGTTTTGCTCCAGTCACAAGTCCCTCATGCAAATGAAAACAACAAACTAATTGAGACCTTATAGTACTTGAGACCGAGGGGTTTTAAAATTAGCACTGACACAAATTGGCCTCTTGGCTTGGAAGTAAGGAAACTTGGTCTCTGCTTGGATTTGTTACAGGCTTACTGTGAAAGGTCTTGAATTGGTTACTTATCTCCTTTCCCCTACCCAAGCCTGATCCTGAGTTCATATATTAGGAGCTTTAAAACTCTAAATTCAACTAGTACCTAAGTTATTGTTTGTAATTTAATATACCTTCTTAGGATTAAAGTGTCATTTGTAAATAACCGTTTAGGATGTTATCTCCTAGACAAGACTAGATCTTATTTTAAAAGCCTCCTCGAGAATTAAATTCATCCCTAGCAAAATAAATCTTTGTTTAACCACCACCATGTTCAATAAGTTGTCTTATCTTATTTTCCAACCTGCAGATAGTGGGAAGAGGCAAGATGAATGAGACTCCAAAAGGCAGCCCTGGGTTAATCCTGAGGGTGGTAGTTGGGTAGTGGTAGGAAGGGTTGGTGGCTGTGACCGGAAGTAACATCAGTTACTGAAACTGATGTGAAGGCCTGCCAAAATTCAAACCCACAGTTTTCACGTGTCAAGTTCTAAATTTTGACTCTTACCAAGACCCAGATGGAGGCAGATGGTAATATGACAACTCTAAGTTAGAGCTAGGAGAGAAGGAAGCAGATATAAGCAACTGATAAATGGCACAGATCTGGCCCCAGATTTTGCTGCAGAAATGTCAAATCGTGAGTGGCCATAAATAAGGAATTAAAACCTGGAAACAGTTTCAATCCAAGAGCCACAGTGGCTATTAGTAAAGAATTTCCTTGAATTTCTTCTATAGTGAACGCTGAGTGATACACCCCTGAATCGCCTGCCCCTCTGGGCATGGACTTAGCCTCCCAGTCGCTAGGAGTGTTGCCGCAAGGCTACTCTCAGCTTTCAGACTCTTTGAGAGAGACCTCAGCTGTAAGGAGCTGCCTCATCCAAGTTTATACCCCATTTTCAAGATGGCCCACCTCCAGTGACTGATGGGTGTGGGGCATAAGGGCTTTTAAGGTTAGTATTTGTTTAATAAACACTCCAGTTTTCAAGATTATAAGGATGTCTCTCATTTCATTATACAATTTTAAAGTTTTATTTTTATCCATCTGGAATTGATTTTGTATAGAGTGAGGAAGGATTATTAATTCTTTTATCCCCCATATGGATAATCAGTTGTGTTATTCCTATTCAGTGTCTCACTGAAAGTTAAAGCCACTTCCATTATACATCAAGTGTCTATACATGTATGAGTGTGTGAATTTGTTGTGAGTTTTGTGGATTTTTTTCCATTGATCTGTTATGTCTGTCTCCATTCCAATACCACACTGCCTTGATTACTGTAGCATTGAATCAGCTTTGATGTATGGTTGGTGATTTAGCCCCTTGTTTTCCTTCTTTAATGATTTCTCAACTGTTCTAAGTCCTTGTACTTACAAATAAAATTTAGAATGAGCTTGTCAAGTTCCATTAAAAATCATCGTAATTTAACAGGAATTATTTTAGATCTTGAAATAAAGCTGGAGAGAATTGACAATTTTACAATGTTGTCTTCTATTTATTGACATAATATGTTTCTTTAATTATTTAGGTCATCTGTAATGTCTTTCAGTCAGCTTCATAATTTTCTCCTTAAAGGTTTTTTATGTTTGTTAGCTTTATTCTTTTGTTAGTTATAGTTTTTGAGCTACTATAAATGATTATGTTCATTACCATATTCTTTTAATTTATTACTGGTATCTAAAAATACAGCTGGATATTGAATTTACATTTATTCACCTTGGTGAGTTCATTAATTAATTTTTATAATATGTCTACAGATTCTTTTTTAAAATTATATTTTTTTTTATTGTTAATATTATTACACATATCCCTATATTCCCCCACACTTTGCCCCCCTCTACCCAGACTCCTCCCTCCCCTACCTCTGGCCCTCAGTACATTGTTGTCTGTGTCCATGGGCTATGCATATATGTTCTTTAGCTATTCTCTTCACCTTCTTTCATCCTGTTTGCCCCACCCACCTCTGCTTGACATTTGTCAGTCTGTACCATGTATCCATGTCTCTGGTTCTATTTTGTGGTTCAGTTTATTTTGTTCATTAGATTCCACATATGAGTGAATTATATGGTATTTGTCTTTCTCTGATTGGCTTATTTTACTTAGCATAATAATCTCCAGGTCCACCCATGCTGTGGCTTCCTTTTTACAGCTGCATAGTATTCCATTGTGTAAATGTACCACAGCTTTTTTTATCCACTCATCTAGTGATGGACACTTGGACTGCTTCCAGATCTTGACTATTGTAAACAGCACTGCTGTGAACATAGGGGTGCATATATTCTTTCTGATTGGTGTTTCAGGATTCATAGGATATATTCCCAGAAGTGGAATCCCTGGGTCAAAAGGGAGTTCCATTTTTAATTTTTTGAGGAACTTCCATACTCTTTTCCACGATGGCTGCACCAGTCTGCATTCCCACCAGGTTCCTCTTTTTCCACATCCTCGCCAACACTTGTTTGTTGATTTATTGATGGTAGCCATTCTGACAGATGTGAGGTGATATCTCATTGTGGTTTTAATTTGCATCTCTCTGATCAGTGTCATTGAGAACAAATTGGCAGTTACAAAATAGTCACAGGGATATAAAGTACAGCATAGAGAATATACACAATAATATTATAATAACTATGTATGGTGCCAGGTGGGTATTAGACTTATTGAGGGGCTAACTTCATAAGTTATATAACTGTCTACCTCTATGCTGTACACCTCAAACTAATATACTATTGAATGCCAACTGCAATTGACAAGTTAATGAAAAGTTTTAAAACAACATTTTAAAAGTTTTACAAACAACATCTTGTGTTAAATTTATTTCTACATATTTGATCTTTGTGCTAATATAAATAGAATTGCTTTTTAAAGTTTATTTTGGATTGTTCATGTGTTAGAAATACAATCAATTTTTGTTTATTTATGTTGTATTTTGTAATCTTGCATTTTAGTGAGGTCTTTAGGATTTTTATGTACAGGAAAATGTTATCTGAAAACATAGTTTTTACCTCTTCTTTTAAAAGTGGGGATAACTTTTCTGTCTGTTTTGGAAAGTTATTAATTTTATATTTAATATATTTAATGTTAATATTTCTTTACAGGCCTATTTAGATATTTTTCTTTGTGTTTTTAGTGTTTTTCAAAGAAATGGTACATTTCATTTAACTTATCAGATTTGTGGGCATAGAATTGTTCATAATATTTCTTTATTACCTTTTAATGTTCATGGGATTGGTAGTAATGGCCTGTCTTTAATTCCTCATATGCATAGCTGTCTTTATTCTTGGTCCCTTTTTACTTCTTGGTTAGCTTGGTTAGAGGCTTCTAATTTTATTGATCTTAAAGAACCAGCTTTTGATTTGCCTAATTTTCTCTATTGTTTCAACTTCTTTTTTTCTGTTTAATTTTAATTAGTTCTTATCTATTTCTTGCTTTAGGCTTAATTGAGCATTTTATGTGATTTCATTTTGTTTCCTCTTTTAGCAAATCAATTATCCTTACTTAAAAATTGTTTTAGTTTTTGCTTTATAGTTTCCATATGAAGATAACATTTACTAAGGCATAAATAATAAAATGTGTTAATTTGAAGCTGATATATATTCTTAACAAACTTTCACTTTTACCCAAGATGAAATCACAGGTATTAGATTTACTCTCCCACCTAAAACAATTTAAAAAATACATCAGAAAAACATATATATATAAAGCAATAGTTTCCAAAACACTTGATATAAAACAAAAAAGGATACTGGTCTCCAGAGATGAGAAATAAATGACATTTGCTCTAAAATTCCCCCAGCTTACTACCTGGAAAGAAAGTTTCCACTCTGTCATGTATATTGGAAACTGTATACATTTAGAAGAGGGGAGTGTTTGAAAGAGAGTACACTGTGGTTGTCAGATATACTAAGAATGCCACTGTATGAAGAATATGTCTTGTTTAATCACTGCGCTCAAGGAAGTTCAAAGCTATGGCTCCCTACTAAGTATTTATAGTTTATTTAAAATCTTATAAGTAATAAAATATTTTATCAAAACGGAGCCATTTATGCCATAACCAATATCAACTGGTGACAAATCTGACATTCTATCTTTATCATGTTTCCCAGGAAGCCATCTGGAAAGGTAGCTCAAGATCAAATCTATATATATAAAAGCCTAATATGCAACGTGTCCCCTCGGGAATTTGACCCACTGGAAGTTCAATTGCTCGCCATGATGTGCACTGACTGCCAGGGTGTGATGAAGAATGAAGGAAGGCCCTGGCCGGCCGCCGGGGAAGCGAGGCCCCAGCTGGCAGCCAGCAGCCGGCAGCCGCTAGGGACCTACCTGTGCATGAATTTCGTGCACTGGGCCTCTAGTTTATCCATAAAATAGGAGAGAGTGTTACATTTACCTTTTACCCACTGTAATCACTGTCAAGTGGTGATTAATTCCAACTGGAATGGTCAGAGAAGTCTTTTTAGGGAGCATGCATTTTCAACTAAGTCTTGAAAAAATGAGCAGGAAGATTTCCAAGAGTGAAAAAGCGAGTCCTTAGAGGACAGGTGCATTCCAACTGAGAAGGGGGCCTACCTGATTACCCTCTACCCAGCCCCTGCCCCACCCCAGGCCTTCACCTGTATTGACTCTTAAAGTCTACCTGTGCTTTCCTATGGGAATAAAATAGTAGGAACAAAGGTTGCTGGATGACCTCTTAATGTTTCTAGTCAATGAACTACTCATTTGATTCTAGGCATATTCTCTTAAATTTAGAATCTAGTGTAATATAATGTGAGATATAAAAAAGTGATCCAAAAATAGGCTAATCCTTTCTGAGACTTTTTTCAACTTGAACTGATATTAAGAAGGAAATTATGAGGCATTTTTCCAACAGAATTAAGGTCCACTTGAATTATTTCCACATTTCTGGGCAGCGTAAAATCATTGTTGACCTCTTTCCTAGTAAATATTCAATGGAATAGCAGCATAAATTCTTTCTGTTTTTGTTCCAAGGGAAGGGTAAAAGTTCCACAGATTTTTTTTCTTCCCTTCCCCCTCCTTAATGGAAGTCTTCAATTACACAAGAGAATATGATGGCTTTTAGGAATCTAAGACCATGAAATTCAATGTAATTACTTTGTTCCTTTTATTTTTAAAGCCATTTGTGTTAAAATGTTAGAAATTAAATTAAATTACTCTAAATTAAAAGGCATGCTTTTGGCATTTTGCAAGATGAACAAAACAAAAAAATCTTATAAGAAATAAATGCTAGTTGTACAGGCAGTAGGGAATGAGAATGCCTTTGGTCCTCACTGTCATTGTCTGATTTCACTATCTCCTTTGCATTTAAAGTCACTACCTCAAAGTTTTGGACAGCTGTAAAATACACTGCTGATAATACACAAGCCACCTGCTGATGTTTACTGACTGGGACACAATTATTTAGACATAACTGCAGACTAGCACAATTTTCTACTTGAAAATGGACCTACTTAGCAAAGATAAAATTGAACAGATTTTCTACATTAAAAGAAAGTAAAGGAATTCTCACATATGTTTGGAAACAGCAAATGGCTGTGCTTGGTATTTCCATATATCAGCAATACAAAAAGTAGAAGCTAGAGGGAGGAATTGTGAAAGTGGTATGTTTTTTTTTTTTTTTTAATTGAATTACATTCTTATATCTTGGAAGAAAAACAAACCTGTATCAGGCTGCATAAATAAAAGCTTTAATTATGTTACTTAAGAAACAACGTGCTTCTCCTTATTAAAGACAAAGGAGAAATCCCCCCACGAAACTCCTTCTCTGTTAGAGTCACGGAGAATGCCAAAATAATTAGAGTATCACATAAGAGAAATGTATGTGTGGTATTTGCCATTAAGTGACGAAGGTTCAGACCTAGTTTAGTTAATCGGTGTGTAAAGCCCACAAAGATATCAAAATATTTTTTAAAAATTGCAAATACCTTTATTACTATGAAAGCCTATGTGTTTGCGGGTTACCTACCAGTTTCTTCAATATTTTTATGATAATTTGCAATTCTTTTGGATTTTTATCATGACCTTGTTTTAATTAGAAAATGTTTTGTATAAAGGGATGATTCCTTACTTCTCTTTATAATTATTGAGTTAGGAATCTTTAAGAGCTCAGAAAAAAAAAAATCTAAATACCTACTGATTTCAGGTTTTCTCTTAAGAGTAGGTGCTTGCATTCCACAAATGGAGCATGTGGTTTTCATTCATTATGTTACTCTTAAAATGTGCACAAAAGCTAGTCCCTGCCAGAATACGGCCTCCCAGATATGTGTGCTCTAAGGATGATATATATTCTGTTGCAGTCTATTTTTATATCTGTGTAAATACAAGCAGCGGCAATACATTATCGTACTGTATTTAAGTACGTCTCCTGGAATATTTGACCTAGATTTCTTTTTACTCATTATGTGCTGTGGCCAAGATAACTAATGGGTAATTCAGCTATTTACTCACCAAGTATCTCTGAGAAACAGTTAAGATATACTCAGAGACCCAATAGTTCAATATTAACAAACAAACAATCCAAATGACAAAACAGCATCTGCAGTTAGGGCCATATTGGTGCTTTGAAAGAAGTAAACATGATGATGTGAGGTTGTATGAAAGGGGGTTTATATTTTTTGAAGAGTCAGGACGAACTTTTCTGAGGAGATTTTTCAGGTGATAATTGAAGAATGAGACATAGTTATTAATTTTGAAGGTGTGGGGGTTGGGAACTTTCTATGCAGAGTGACAAACACGTGCAAAGGCACTGTGGTAGAAGGAAACATGGCACATAAGAGGCACATAGAGGGGTACACAGGTGCTGCCTCTCTGGTAAGGCAAAAGGTGGAAGACAATATGAGATAAACTTTGAGAGCAAGGTGGGGACCAGAGCAGTGAAGGCCTTCTTGACACAGAACCTAAGTGGAAAAGAATCCCTGGCTCTCACCCCTGGATGCCAGTAGCACTCCCTTCCCAGCTGTGATAACCAAAAATGCCTTCTGATATTGGCAAATATCCCTGGCAGGTCAGATGGGGATATACAGGGATAAAACTTTCTCCTGGCCTGGAATTAAAATATAGAGTGAGAAAAGAATTGAGTCTTTAAGTCTCTTATATTTAACTAAAGGCCCAGTGCTCGAAATTCATGCATAGGTAGGGTCCCCAGGCCTGGCCGGTGATCAGGGCCTATCTGCGGGGCAACCAGTGGAACGATTCAGGGGCTCCTGTTGGCACCTGCCTTGGCTGGCCTAAACCAGCAGTTGGACAGCCCCCGAGGGGTCCCATATTGGAGAGGGTGTAGGCTGGGCTGAGGGGATCCTCCCCCGCCCCCATGCACAAATTTTGTGCACCAGGCCTCTAGTATACAGAATAAAGATCCATTGCTTTTGAGAGCCTTAGAAGAAGCCACATGATGAGAAGGTAGCTGGGTTTCAGTTGAGGATCAGAGAGGAGGTTTGAGCATTTGGGTGGCATTCCAGAGGTGGAGTGGAAAGCTAGGAGGGTGGGAAGGAGCAAGGTACTGATTTAGGTGCAAGAAGTCTACACAGCACCCGAGTGGATCATGTGCTCAAGAATCAACTTTCCGGGGGGGAAAGAGGGTTGGGCCTTCCATGCGGGGTTTACTAGTGAAAGTAGGGATGGCTGCTTGATAAATCTGATCTCATTTTGTACAGAGGTTTTGCCTGTCTCTTTCTGTTTCTAATCCTAGACTTCTATTTGCCTACATTGGGAGAAAGAAAATAAGGTCATGGTTCAATAACGTAGAATGATTTAGGATTTTGATAATGCCATTTTACTTAAAGAAAATAATACCCCTTAAATTAGAGCAAGTACATTTTCTCTGATCTATGATGATATGAAACTCCATAATGCTATGTTTCGATCAATTAGAAATAATCCATCCCCACACCCATAGATGGTGTCACCCAAAGCTTCCATATTTCTTGGGTCTTAGCAACAATTTGTTACGGGTGATCATTGAACTTTTCTGAGCCTCAGCTTCCTTGCTTTTAGAATAAGTTCTGTTACATTTAACTGATAAAATTTGGGGGGAAATATAAAGAAGTATTATATACTTTGTATACAAATACAAAGTAAGCAGTACAGTACTTGTCGTATAATTAGTACTCTCTCACCTTTAGGAAGGTTTGATATGTAGCAAATATATCTGAAGTACCCTTAAAGCTGTTTCCTTCTATATCTCTTTTTTTGGCAGGGGTTTCGGGGGGACAATAGAGGGTGAGGGTTAAGTACCTTTATGATTAAGGAGTTTATCCTAAAATCAGTTTTATGGAACAGTCAGAGGAAAAAGTAAAAAGCACTCACTATAGAAATTAATTTGTGTAATACCCTTTCTTCTTAGGGGTTGAATGGGTGCCTTTCTCCATTAGGCTAATGACTCTTCGAAGGGACTCAGGCTCTCAGGGAGAGCATAAGAAGCCTACCGTGTTTTTTTCCCTGTAAGCACAAAGAATATGATATTTAATAGGAAGTGGTAATGACTTCTTTCATGTTCTTAATGAAAGAAAACATTTTATGTCTATAGGTATCTCTCTTTTACTCGCCATGGCACTTTAAGAGTTGATAAGTGGAATTTGACATTTGGAGACATTTAAAAGGGGAAAATAGCTGTGTGCCAATGTATTATTGCTTCACGCAGTATACTAAGTCTATACACTTTATGAAGATAATACGCTTTCATTAGCTTCAAGTTACCAAAGAGAACATCATGTAGTAATTTTCTCCTACTGTTACCTAAGGAACTTTTGGATAATAGAGCAATTTCCTGCTACTTTTAGCAAAAAAAATCAGGTTACAGTTAATTTCATTAAAGTAAGTGGTGGTTATAGACTGCCCTCTCTCCTTGCAGCTAATGCAGTCACAGGAGGTACTAAATGTAATTCAAGACCTTAAAGGACACATAATATTTGTGGTACTATGGCTGTGGTTATTCTGAAGCTCTGCGTTTCACCCAGTTAAGTTACACGAAAACAAGGCTAGTATGCTGCCACGGCCACTGTTTCTCACATAGAGCTTCAGTGAATGCAGAACATTTCAGGTGGCTGTGTGGTAACGAAGCTGTAATTACAACAAACTTGAAAACGGTCTTCCAAGTGTTGCCTACATTTTCTATTCTCTTTTGAACCAAAGCAAAACAGCTCCCTTCAAAATTCCTAATGACTGTGATATTGATAAGTCCAGCAGCCAATTCTTGATCCTTACCTTACTTGATTTTTCAATACCATTTGATCTAGTTGATTACTTCCTTACATCATGTTCCCTCTTTGGCTTCTGAGCCATCAGCTCTTAGCTTTGCTTCTAACTGCTTGCTTATGCTCACCCTCTTTTTCTAGTCTTCTTTCTCACTTCTCCTCCCATTTCCCTGTCTTCTTTTTTTTAAAAATATATTTTATTAATTTTTTTTTTTTTTTTACAGAGAGGAAGGGAGAGGGATAGAGCGTTAGAAACATCGATGAGAGAGAAACATCGATCAGCTGCCTCCTGCACACCTCCTACCTGGGATGTGCCCGCAACCAAGGTACATGCCCTTGACCGGAATCGAACCTGGGACCTTTCGGTCTGCAGGCCAACGCTCTATCCACTGAGCCAAACCGGTTTCTGCTCCCTGTCTTCTTAATGTTGGATTACCTAAGGGCCCACTTTTATTTTCAGTCAACATCCAGTAATCTCATGTAATCCTTTAGTTTTAATATGATTTTTATGATGTCAACTGATTTACATATTCAGACTGACTCTCTCTGAAATCCAGATTCTGAACCCAGTTGCTCAAGAACATCTCCATTGGATGTCTAAGAGTTATCTCAGATTTAATATATCAAAACCAAATTCTTCCCTTGCACTCGATCTTGCTTCTCCTCCAGACGTCTCGACTACGTAAATGGTAATTGTGTAAGCCAAAATTTGAAGTCATCTTGACTTTTCTCTTTTTCTCACACCCCGCATTTAATCCATTGGCAAATCTACCTTGAAAATATATTCAGAATTTTACCATCTTTATCACCACCACCACTGCTACCACGCAGTGTTCAAATCACCAACATTTCTCTCTGGGGTTTTTGCCAAATCCTCCTAAATTGTCTTTCTGCTTCCATCCTTGCTCACATTTCCTCTGTATCCTACACTTACACCAGAGTAATTCCTGCTCAAGTATGTCAGATTATGTCACCCTCTGGCTAAAAATCTTTCAAGGACTCACTATCCCACTCAGACTAAAATCCAAAATCCTTACAGTGGCTGATGTGTTTCTGTATAATCTGAGCCCCTGTTGTCCTCTGACCCGATCTCTATCTATCACTTCTCTGCTTACTCCGCTCCAGTCACACTGGCCTCTTTGCTTTTCCTCAGTCACCAAGCACATGCTTCCCTCAGGACCTTTGTACTTGCTCATTCCTCTGCCTAGAAAAGTCTTTTGTCCGATATCAGCATGGCTGCTCCCTAGCTCCCTTCATGTCTTTGCTCACATATCATCTTACCACCGAATCTTCTCTGACCTTCCTGTGTGAAATTCAGTTCTTCCATTTATTCTCACCCTTTTCCTTGCCCTTCCTTTGCCCTTTTTTCTTTGCACCACCATCATATTGTATATTTGCTAATTTAATTGTTTATTATCTGTCTCCATCATTAGAATGCACATGCTGAGTACAGGAAACTGTCTCTTTTGATCATTGCTTTATCCTTGTGCCTAGTGTAGTGTTTTATTTGTAAAAGTGTTCAATCCATATTTGTAGAATGAGGGAAAATAAGCTTTTTAAAATGTATGTGATGGCTCACAAGGTTTCCTTAAACCATCGGTCGCCAACCTTTCGGACCTCACGGACCACCTGTTGGCGACCAGTGTATAACCTATCACTTTCACTCTCTAGGTCTCTCTCATTATTCATTCCCTTGGTCCCTAACATCAGCTGCATGGTTGGACTCTAGTGCTTATAAGGGCGGATGGGAGATTTTTTGTTGTTATCATTATTAAAGGGCCAGGCTGTGGATGATTGGCCCCCAAGATTGGATGGACCCAAATGGACATGGTAGAAGTTGGGATGGGCCTCAAAAATAGTTGATGGAAAGAAGCCCATGGAGATAGTTCCTCTCAGGAGAAGTGCAGAAGTAGGTGATTAGATGTCCCTGATTATAGGGGGGTGCGGGGGGGGGGGGAGCACAACGTAAACAGGGGAAAAGGGGCAGTGGTGTGGGGCAGGAAGACCCTGCTACAGGTGTGGCCCAGCTACAGTGCAGAGTTAGAAGCAGGGCTCTGGTTGCACAGCAATGAAGACAGGCAGGAAAGACTCAGAACTCAGAGATAAGAGTTTTTCTGAATCGAGGAAGTGTCAGGAGTTCTCAGAAGACACATCTAGATTTCTGGGTGACATTAATAAGAAGCAAAGAAATAAGACAGAGGACTGGAAATAAAAGGATTAGAGGTTTGTATTTGTCAAAATGTCAAAGGTCCACTTGTGTCAGAATCACACAGGTTGTTTATTGAAAATGCAGAATTCTATGCCCCACCTCAGTATATGGAGTCAGAATGAGTGGTAGCTCTATGATAAGGATAATCTGATAGGCATTTGATAAGGAAAATTATAAAAGGCAACAGCACAAGAGATGAAATTAGGTATTAAAATATTGTGATCAGAAATCTTAGGAATATGATATACCCTGTGAACCCTTTTGAAAACAGGAAGATTTTGGAAGGTTTATTGATAGTGTAGTAAGAACTAGGTTTACTTGTAAACTCTCAATTCTGGCTAGCACTAGGGAAGGATTATATACACATATATATGTATGTATGCATGTATATCTTATTCTCCCTCATATAAGTATGTTATTTATGACTTGTTTCTGTGTGTCTGTGAAGGTGGGCATTAGCGAAAATGTGTGTTCACATTGTGCATTGGTAAAGAGACTTATGGTTGCCCCTTAGATTGTATACATCTAATTCTAAATAAGAAGTCAGAAATAGGTGCCCTGGTAGCCATAGCTGACCTATAAGTCATTTATTCAATGAACAGTATCATCATTTTGAAAATTATAAAGTCATTGACAACTTTCAAACATTTGGAGATTTTGCTTAAAAATTAGATATCTGATTTTTGATAAATCTGCATTTATGGCAAGACTAATTTCCACATTTCACATTTCAAGAGAAGGGTGGCCATCTTCTTTGTATGAAACCTTCCTTTTTCAATTTGCCATAGTTTCCCCTTCCCCTACCCTTTCTTCACCCTTTGGAGTTACTTGCCTAGTCCATCCATGAGATAAAATTAATTTAATTCAGTGAATTGATTAATTATTTAACCAACTAATTGGTCCACTCAATCAAGACAGATGATTAAGTACGCTGATATAAAAATAGTGTTTGACTCATGCTCTTGACCCTTCCATTGATTATTCTACCCCTAGGCCTTTAAATAAATTAAATCCAACTTCTAGGGAAAATATGTCAGCTTTAAAAGTTAATATATCAATTTTTCCCTATAAAATAAATGTCAAAAGAGAAGAGAGTATAGTGAATGGTGATTTTCATCAATTTTTTTCAGATCCAATGTAGATGTATTAATATGAAAGAGGACACAAGAACGTACAATTCATCATTTTTAATAGAATAGAAATTCATTGTTTCAACTTATGTATTCTGTAATTTTTTTCATGATGAACATTTATCGTATTATAATTCCATAAACTGTAAAGGGTAGAAAAGAAACTGGACATGGCTGGGATATCAGCAAAGAAGAAGGGATTTTCACTGACAATTCAAATGGACTAACATATGCAGGAAAGGTATCCCAAAAGATTCAGCAAATAGTACTTACCTTACTAGTTGGGATGCTGCCATTACATCCAGCCTACAGTTAATATGGGTAAAAGGACTTCTTTAAATATTGCAGCAAAGCTGTGAATAGAGACAAACTAAAACTCTAAAAGAGGCTACATGATCCTCCTTCCTTAGTGGGGAGGAGTCACAGGCTGGCAGGCTGTATGCCTCCTCCTGAGGAGTGCTAGACTTCTCACCCCATCTGCAAAGCCCTGGGGACGGGGACTGATTTCAACATTGAAAGAGAGAATTCAGAGCCAGAGAAACTGGGGTTAGTATCAGGAAACCCAAGGCCAGTGTTAGGAACCAAAGATAAGAATTAGGGAAAGACAGGAAAGAAAAGGAAAGTTACAGGATCAAAACAGCCAAGTGGATCTAGCCAAGTATTGGATGGACAGGGAAGAGCTGCTGAAGATTTCCCCCCACTAGTATGAACTCGAAATAGGAAATGTGATAATGGACACGTGGATACTGCGTTTTATTGGCCTGGTAACAAGTTTTCTTTTTCTTTGTATGAGAATTTATCAGTTCGTGGCACAAAGCCACTTATCAAAATATTTAACATCATTTGTAAATGAAGCACCCATCTTTAAGTGCCATGGTTAAAACAATTGATATTTTTTATCCCTAAATCAAGGGCAAAATAATTCTTGAAATTATTGAACTTGGGCACTTGATATGGAGAAAATGCCAAACTACGGCAGCATAATCAAAATTGCACACCTCACAACAAATCAGGTAAAAAAACAACACACATCAATTTTGAAGAAGATAATAAAACCAGAATGAAAGCAAATGATTAACTATCATGTTCAAAGTAAAAGTAGGAGAGGAATTGGAAAATTTCTCTTTCAAAAGACACTGTTAGCTGTTACATAATATAAAATGCAGTCAGCGTGAAAGCACAATTATTCTTGTGTATATTTTAGATAATTACGGGTGGATGAACACAGCTGGGATGGTATGGATCAGCTCTGGCCCACACTGACGACTTTTTGTTCTGTTTTTCAATGAAATCTTATGCTCTAAGGTGTTAATAATTTTTTTACTCTGGTTATTTTATAAATTAGGAATTTGTTTTGGGAGCAGTAGATAAAGAGCACCAGCGGGGTGCAGAGAAGGATGGGTGTTGCTATGCAAATAAAGGCAGGTGACATGCATGTCCATCCATACATGGGTTTGTTTACAGGAAACAACTGGTAATGAAAGTACTTATTGTGAGCTTGAGTCAGCCACGAAGGAAATGGAGATTTTCAATAAGTTCATTTTGCAACCAATGTGGGTGTATGAATATTCCAGCTTGGAGAGGAAAAGAGCGCACATGGGTTTTTAAGATGAGGGACGATTTTTAAAAAAATTTATAACAATGGTAATGCCACTCAAAGTATGTTCTTATGCCTTATGTCAGTGTTTAGAAGATCCGATAAAACACCAGAGTTCATAATGAAGATCACATGGTGGTATCACAACCAGAAATAGCTTGATTGTTAAGAGCTCTCTGCTATATTTTATGACTTTCATTTTTCATTGAAGAAACAAAATAATGGCATATTGAACATCTTGACAAACAATATCTAAAACTGCAATAGATGACAACTAAACAAAACTGAAGCTGAATGCAATCAAAGCACAAAGTACTAGTAGAAAACAAGTCTCCGTTATTTCACAAGTAGAAATAGGCAATTTTTCCATTTTGGGCTGTGGTGTACTCGTTAACTTAGCATCTGATGGAGTTCTTAAAGTAGCATTACATGAAGATATTTCTCTGTAATTCCTAAGCCCATGTGTGGGACATTGCTGCCATGGAGGATGACAGCTGTAAATTTGGAGTTTCACATTGAACAGAGATAAAGAATAAGAAAAGAAATTGAAACTGTCTGAATAGAAAATCTGATCTGTGCTCCAAGCTATTCCGTGTTACGTCCCATAGGTGCTTAGGAAAATTTGCTGAAAGAAAAATTTATTTTTCATTGCTATTAAACTGGTACTATTTTATAATATTTTAATTTTAAAAATAATCTAAAATCGCTGGTCTATGTGTGCACTAAATGCTGCATAAGTGGTCTGCAGATGATGAAATGCTCAAAAGCACAGAGCAGGAGAACAGTCATGTTAAAAGGCTGGGTGTAGGGCCAAAAGGAAAACGGAGCCAGAGGCTGGAAATAATCAGTGCAACAGAGTGTGAGATAAGCAGCAACGTGGAGATGAGTTTAGGGGATCCAGGATATTGTCCATGAGTCAGGCTGGGGTTCAGGACCAGCTCCTAGTGCATGCTGGGGGTGTTGCTTTTACTTAAAGGCAATAAAATGGGGCTCACCAGTTGAAATGTCTGATACTTTTATTTTCATGGTAGAATGTTATCTTACTTATCTTTAAACCATTCTTTCTCAATATCCTTCACTTGATCATTTCATCCTGAGTGACCATCCCTGCACGACCCCCATTTGACAAATGCTCATATATCCCAAGTTAAGGCCTGAGCCTCTTTTATCATTTTATTCTTTCCATGGATGATTTTATGTACTTCTAGTTTTAAATAAGTATTTCTGCCTCATCAATGTCTTAACTCATGGCCCATTTTTCAACTGCCCGGGACTCTGTTCTTAGAGGAAATCTTCTCCCCAAAGGTGAGTTTCCTTAAACCCACAAACAAAAGTGACCTCCTATTTTGACTTCTCATAGCACACAGGTCCTCTGACATTATCACTGTCACATACTTGTAATTACTTAATCATTTATCATGTATGTGTTGAATCCTTCACACTGGGTTATATGCCCCTTGAGATTTAAGATTATATTTTCTTTTTTTAACCCTGCTCATCCTCATTTCTCCCTACAGTCTACAGTGTCTACCACCGTGGATGGTGCATAGTAGGTGTTCCAAGATATTAAGTTAATATATGAATAGGGAACCATTTCAGATACATGCATCTCTGCTTCTGGCATTTCATTGGTAAAACAGAAATAAAGTTACAATATAAAGCCCAACATATTTTTGTTCATTTGCCTGCCGTAAGAGATACTATTCTTGGGAAATAACATTTAATAGCTTTTTCAGTGTTCCTTTTTAAAATCAGACACTTTTATTAAAATGTACTGAGTTCAGGATGATATGCAAAGTAAAACATAAAGCTAAAGGCCAAGGAAAATCAAATTTAGCAAAATTTAGTAAGAATGTAGAAAAAAGAGGCTTTGTATATTTTAATCGTTGTTAATTCTTGTAAATAAGTACTTAATATTGAAAGAAATGTCTGTAAATTTGGGCTTTTGCAAACCTACATGTCAAGAACTGATGTTTTAGACAGTCTTATTACCTTAGTGACTTGATAAATTTCCTCTACTTAAAATCCTAATAAACTTGTAATCATTTAATGGAGTCTGTGCATTCTCTGATGTATTTTTATTTTCCTTGCTCAATTTGCTTAGTTTTTCTTTCTTTCTATATAATAGATTTTATAAAATCTGTTGTTGGTTGTTCAGTGTTTTGGACATAAAAAATGGTGAGCTAATTGTAACCTTAAAAATCTTTAAGTGAATTAACTTATCTTAAATGGGCTTGATGAGCTTGGGACCTTCATTTATCTCTCTTACAAATACACAAACACATCAGAAAATTCAATAGTTATTTAAGTCCTTAGAAAATACTTTTATCAAGATCCCTTAACTAAAATAGATAAGAAGAAAGTGAATTGGAATACACATACCAGACACACTTACACACACACTCAGGAGCACATGCACATGTTCATATTTGTCATGCCTTTTATCTTGTAGTCAGAATGCATGGGTCAGAAACTGATGGGTGGAGATGGGAGTTGTACCTCTTATTATTACACCTAATTATCCTCTGCAAGCATTTTTGTGTGCCTTTGCTGGGTCCCTGGGCTCAGTGTGTTTGGTGCTCCTAATGTTAAGGGATGAATGCTTTCACCAGGTAACATAGTTATAGGTCCCATGAAATGAAATGGCTCCTATGTACCCGTTGGGCTTTTCCTGCCGTTTAACTAACAGGCAGAGAATAGCATCATTGTATTGGCAGGGGAAGTTGATCCCCATAATTGGATTGCCCGGCTGGTTTGGCTCAGTAGTTGAGCATTGACCCATGAACCAGGAGGTCGTGGTTCCACTCCCAGTTAGGGATCATGCCCAGGTTGTGGGCTTGATCCCCAGTGGGGAGAATGAAGGAAGCAGCCAATCAATGATTCTCTCTCATCATTGATGTTTCTATCTTTCTCTCTCTTCTTCTCCCTTCCTCTCTCTGATATAAATAAAAACATATCTTAAAAAAAAAGAAAAAAGAAATTGGGTTGTCTTCCATGGTAAAAGGGGCAAAGAGGACTATATATATATCTGGAATCCAAGGAATTCACTGGAGTGACTTTTGATACTTCCTTTTCCAATAGAAAAACCCAATAAAGATAGATCACTGTTTCATTTGCCAGAGGAATAAAATTGTGGACTAGAAGGAAGCTATAATTACAATCTTAGGTCTTAGGAACCAGGTACAGGAAAAACAACAACAACAACAAAAAAAACTGAAGCAACTATGATTTATGTTTCCTAATTATTTTTTTTCTTTTTACTTTATATTAAGAAAACAATATCAGCTGTTATATAAGGTTTGAGATGAGAGTATGACTGAATGGACATCACCCTATTGTATAGTTGCCAATGGGACTTCAAACATTTTTTACTTTGGGGACATGAACTTTTCACCTGGACAAGGGCAAGAATAACTGCTGAGAGAAAAGGAAAGTTGACTGTGATATAAATTCATTCTTTATCTCAAGATCTACTCTCTAACCTTTTCTGCCCCAAGCAACCAAGTTGTAAGACTTAAATGTATGCTCTTTTTTGCCCTCCACCTTCTGGTTGGGTTTGGCAAATAAGTCGCCAAGGCTGTAGATCGGCAGGAGAGAGAAAGGTGAGGCCTAAGTGTTTACTCTTCTGGCTTAAGTCGCCTCTGGCTGGCCTCTTTGAATAAAGTTCAATATTTCACTCAAAGTAGCCTCTTCTACATGACTTGCCTCTAAGCCTATGGGTAGTTGCCTTTACTCTGAATTAGTTCAGTAGCACCTTCTGGTTTTCCTAGAACCTGTACACATGTTTGTAAGCCCCTCTCAAATTATCCTAATTTGTGTGAACATCTGCTTTTTGGTAGGGACATCGCTGACATAATATCTTCTACAACTCCTGTCAGTAAAAGGAAACTACCCAGCTGGTGTGGCTCAGTGGTTGAGCATCAACCTATGAACCAGAAGGTCACAGTTTGATTTCCAGTTAGGGCACATGTCAGGGTTGTGGGCTCAATCCCCAGAAGGGGGCATGCAGGAGGCAGCCCATCAATGATTCTCTGTCATCATTGATGTTTCTTTTTCTCCCTTCTTCTCTCTGAAAGCAATAAAATATATTTAAAAAATAATTAAAAGGAAACTAGACCATGAATAAGAGTTCAAACTAGAGAAGAGGTTATGAATTGTGGTTTGGGGCTTTTAGAAGAAGGAAGAGTAAGAGCTAGCGATTAAGAATGTAGGGAAGCATTATGAATCTCTTTTAATTTTCTTTCAAGTATTTTCTCCCATTTGGTAGGTTGTCTTTTATTTCCTTTTTTTTTTCTTACTATACCCTTTTAAAATTGGGGTATAATTGCCATATAATATACTACTTTTAGGTGTACCTCATAATGATTTGATATTTGCATATATTGTTAAATGATCAGCACAGTAAGTCTAGTAACATCTATCATCAAACATAGTTTTTTCTTCTTATGAAAAGAACTTTTAAGATCTACTCTCTTAGTAACTTTCAAATATATAAAAGTAGTGTTAACTATTGTCACCATGCTGTATTTTCTATCCCTAGGAGTTATTTATTTTATAAATGGAATCTCGTATAGCAGGCCCATTCTAGTTCTGTCTTGTCATTATAACAATGTCAGCTTGTTCTTCAAATTTTTATAATTCATATTTAGCCTGATATCAAGAGTGGCACATAATTTATGATGCTCAGTGAAAAATAAAAATGCACAGACTCTTGTGAAATAATTCATAGTAACTGCAAGATGGCAAAAGCAGAGCCATGGACCCAGTGCAGAGCCCCTGAGTGCCAGCCAGGCCCAGTGCTACTCCCGCTTGCATGCATATGGCACTGGCCCTGCCTGCAATCCGTGGATGTAAGGGAGAGATGCTGCCAACTTAAAATAAAAAAAAGCAGATGTAAGCTACCAAAATCAAGATAAGCCTTAAGTAAAATACATATTTTGCCATAATGCCTGAAGGCAGAGAGAGCTGCAGTTATTCAAACTTTTTCTTCCTCCCTGAGGCTACTTATAAGAAGGTAGACACATTAGATTTCAGAGTTTGGCCTGGCCAGCGTGGCTGAGTGGTTGAGCGTTGACCTATGAACCAGGAGGTCACCGTTCAATTCCCCCGGTCAGGGCACATGCCTGGGATTGTGGGCTCAATCCCCAGTGTGGGGCGTGCAGGAGGCAGCCGCTCAATGATTCTTTCTCATCATTGATGTTTCTTTCTCTCTCCCTCTCCCTTACTCTCTGAAATCAATAAAAATAACATTTAAACTAATAGATTCAGATTTTGGGGCCTTTGGGATACCGAGACAATGATTCTCGAAGTTGGCTGCTAATTTGAATGTTCTGGGAAGCTTTAAAAAACAACACACACCCAATTAATTGTTTTGTGCTGGGGCCAATGTAGCTTTAACAACTTCCAGATGATACTAATTTGTGGTTGGTTTGTAAACTATTACCTTAATTTTTTCCTTCAGAGTTGGAAGTTGTTGGCAGTTTAGTTAGTCCTGAAGAGAAGTTGACACATTGCTTTTGTCTTCTAAGGAAGAAGGTCTTTTTTCTGGCCTTATTCCTGAAGGATATTTTTTGCTGGATATAGAGTTCTGAGTTGACATATTTCCCCCCCAAAAAACCTTAATAAAACTGGTTACCCCCTCAAAGATGTCCCTGTTCTAATGCTAAGGACCTATGGATAAGTTATCTTATTTACAACCATCCAGGATTACGCAGGTGGGCTCAATTTAATCACATGCGTTCTGGCACGTAGACAATTTTTGCCAGCTGTGGTCAGAGGGAGGCATGGATAGGGATAAATGGCTAGAGAGATGCACTGTTGCTTGCTTTGCAAATGGAGGGAAGGGGTCACAGAAAAAGGGGGGAGGCTCTAGAAATAGAAAAGGCAAAGAGCTGGATGTTCTCCTGGACGCCCCAGGAAGGAAAACCCTCCAGACATGTTGATTTTAGTCCAGCGAGACCACGTTGAAGTTCGAACCACAAAACTGTAAGGTAAAGAATTTATGTTCCTTGAAGCCACTAAGTTTGTGGTGATTTGTTACAACAGCAATGGAAAAGTAAAGCCACAGCCCTCCGTTTTATGACTGGTTTCTGTTCCTGGTTTTTGCTTAGCAGTCCTCAGTCATCCGAGTTGTTTCTTTTTGTGCGATGTTATTTTCTCTGAATGTTTTCTGGCATTTTTGGTGTTCAGCAGTTTTATGAAGTGTCCGGGCAGGGTTTTGTTTGAGTGTTCTCATTTGGGGGTTTGCTAAGCTACTTACATCTGTAATATTATGGATATTTCTCTGAATTGCAATATTTTAAGAATGATTGGAAAATGTAGTGAGGGTTAAATGGGTTGAAGAAAACTGGCCTTTTTTAAGATCGTTTCATTATTCTGTGTCCTTGAAAATCCATATAAATTTTGGGATTAGTTTGTCAATTTATGCAAAGAAATCTCCTGGGATGTTGATAAGGATTGTGTTGAATCTGCAGACCAATTTGGCAAGTATTGTCATCTTAACAAGTTTAAGTCTTCTGATGTCGTCCATATATTTGTCTTTTCTAATTCCTATCATGCTTTTAGAGTGTAAGTTTTGCATTTCTTTTGTTATTTTTTAGTATTCTTCCTGAGACTAAATAGAATTCTTTTCTTGATTTGCTTATTGCTACTGTATAGAAAAACCATAGATTTTAATATGTTGATTTTATATTCTGAAAACTCAATGAATGCCTTTATTCTAATTTTTTTATTAGACTCCTTTTGTTAATGTGTTATATTACATGAGTTGATTTTCAGGTATTGAACTAAATTTGCATTCCTGGAATAAATTATATTTGGTCATGGTGTATATAATACTCCCTTGGATGCGTTGCTAGGTTTGACTTAAAATATTTTGTTAAGGAGTTTTGTGTCTATATTTATAAAGCATGGTTGTTGTTTTTTCTTGTAATGTCTGAAGCCTGAAAGCAAGCCCCGCTAAGGTGATGTGTAAGGAAATCTCCCACCCCTGGGTTCTAGCATGCAGGCTAAGTGGAAAAATCTTGGAAATTCAAAGGCTGTGGGCAGAAGCCGATCAGGTGGTGGGAATACCTCCTCAAAAAGTGGTTAGAGGAGCTATTGCTTGTATGTGGAGTATTTCAAAACTTTGCTGTCTTGCCAGGGAAGGGCTAAATTCTTGGTTCCAGGACATGTGTAGGGAAGTCTGAAGATAAGCAGATTTTTATGAGATGTGGGGACTGAGTAAAGAGGAAGCTATTAGTGATAGACTTTATCTTTGTCTCCCACTGTGGAGCCAGACACAGCCTGTTGTATTTTAAGTATTTTTTTCTTTTAATTATTGACACTATTACAGATGTCCCTCATTCCCTCCCCCTTTTCCAGCTTCCACGAAGCCCCCATTTTAACACATCAAGTGTCTCATGCTCCAAAGTAGAGTGACTTACCATTCTGGTTTGCTCTGGACTAAAGAGGTTCCCAGGAGATGGGACCTATGGTGCTAAAACTGGGAGAGAACAGGGCAAACTGGGCTAAGTTGGCCCCCCTATTTTAAAGTGTCCTACAGCTCCCAGGAAAAGTATTAATTCTCCCTCTACTTGGTCAGCTAGGTGGGAAGAAGAAAGCAGTGTTACTAGAATAACCCACATGTATGAAAGGATCATTAATCTCTAAACCTAGAGTTTCTCATACTGGGAGTTAGTGTAACAGGTTTTTATAGTTCTCTGTGGGAATATTATTATTTTTATTTCAATGATAATAAAGCTAAACGTAAGATTTTTTAAAAAAGAAATCATAGAACGTGTCTTATAAAAGGACATTGCTTAGAACCTTCGATGCCTGAGCTTTGGGTTGTTTGATGTCTAGAAGCTCTGCTTTAGTTGCCGGGTCCTAACAAGTAAAAAGCAAAGTCTAACTCTACTATAAATACCAAGTGAAGGCCAAATGTCTTCCCTGCAGGTGATTCCAATAAAGCTCTCCCAGTCTTTCCACTAGAAAAGAGTTGAGAAAGTGGAGTTACAGCAAAACACAAAGTAGTGAAGAATGTAGAACTCAAAAGTCTGTATGTGTCATTGCAGTTAGTAGCCTTCGGTTGAAATTCCTGGATTCGTTTTGGTAGCATCATCATGCAGTAGCATCATCAGTTATGTTATGTTAAATTACTGTTTCTAATAATTATAGTTTATTGGTTTGGTAACTTTTTGAGTTTTCATTTGGTTTTATTGTTGAATGAGAACAATAGTTATAATTAGTTTATAACTAATTTGAGATTTTGTGCATATTGTATAAGTAACATAATTAATATCAACACTGAGAATAAAGATTTTATATAAATACAGTGTTAATGTAAATATAAATGATGTTTTCTTTCTTTAAATGGAAGTATAAAGAGAAGTATGTACAGCCTTCTGAAGGTATTCTGACTTAATGCAGATACATTTCTATTGTAAAATTTTAGGCTCTGTTGAGGGAGATAGAGAGGATTCAGTAGGGAGGAAGAAAGAGAAAGTGGGAGGTCACTCTGTTTAAAGAGCTAACATACTTTTTATAGTTAACTTCATATCTGATTTTCTGCCATGTTTGATTGTATTCTTTAGAATCCACAAACTTTTTATCTAAAGATATCTAGTAAATGAAGCCCATGATTTTAGTGGCAAAATTCTAAGGAAATATAAGTTTTTAGGTGGAAGTCATTTGGGGGGGGGATATCTAGTAATATTCTTGAATGTATAATAATATTGAGAAATAAATAATAAACATATATTGATTGCTTACATGTCACATATTGTTCTGTTTATTAGACTCTTTTCCACAACCCCTTATGAATAAGCTATTGTTATATCCATTTCATAGAAGAGAAAGCTGCGGCACAAAAAAGTACAGTAATTTGCCTGAGGACACACACTTACAAATAATGAATCTTGATTTTGCAAGTATTCTGGTTTTAGAGTGCACACTCTTAGGCATTATGCTATTAAATGTGATTAGCAGTATCAGTATTAATGATCATCTTAGAGAATACATTTAAGGCTCTATGTAAATGCATGGAAATAAGTAATTAGCAATCAACAAATACCAATTTATAATTAAAGGCAGATATTTGGTGCTAATTACTGAATGTGACATTAAAGTGAAAAGGGGCAAGACAAAATTTACACTATAACTGAAGACTCCATTTTATTTCACATTTATAATGTTAGCTGCACATTATATAACTAGTGATAAACTAGAATTTATTGGTGTCTTCAAGCGTAAATGGGGATTCCCTTATTGACTAAGATTCCAAAAAGTTAGATGGCAATGTTGTAAAATGTTTGGGATGTTGCATCTAACATAGCCCCATTTGTAAAAGTGAAGAATATAAGAAAAGTGCAGATGTTTGAGGAATAGATTATGTTCTACTAAAGTTCATCTTCCTAGGAGAAAATATTTTGCTACTTTATAGGCTTATGTTGCACCAGAACTGGAATTTTTGAACAAGGTAAAGTTATTACTGTCATTAATAAGGGTTCTGTTACTTATTGGAACATTTTATTATCTTCTTAAAGTAATAAACTCTGTGGGAATGATCAATATAATACCTCAAAATTGTTACCAAGGAGTATATTTAAACCTGGATTTATATATACATATATCAGAAATATTTCTTCCTCAGTGAATAGCATAAAAAGAGGCTTCTGTTTTTGTTTCTAAGGCAAAACAGTAGAAATGTAAATGGGTCACTTAAATGAAAAGACCGAGGGTAGGGCTCACTTTAAAAGTAACTGGATAAAAGGGCTTAATCAATGTCATCAAGAATGTATTTATTTATATTTTGCAAGGTTTTTATTCTACTTGGTTGGTTTTATGCTCATGCTTATTTATGTGAATCAAAAATAGGTTCCATCATTTCAAAAATTATATTATCTTTATAGCTAGTGATACCGGAGAAGCAACAGAGCTTCTTAGATTGGGAAAGTCCTCTGAATGATTTTGATTTAATTCCTGTTTTGACTTAATTCCTGTCACTATCTGGGATTGAATTACTATGTTTTATAATGGGAGCTCTGATAGGCCACTCTGGGTCATGTGCCCATTCTTGTGAGGGAGGTAGAGCTATGCATTTGATAGAACATCAGATGAAGTGTGACTGAGTCTGTCCAATGGGCACAGGTACTTGACAAAAGCTTACATAATATTCTATGAGGCTCCTTTTTTGGGGAGGGCAGACATAGCAGGAAACATTGTCTTTTTCTAATACTATTGCTACATTGTTAGGATGTAACCATGGGTAGCCAGTGGCCATCTTGCTTGTCATGTGGATAGAGCCTACCTATAAAGCTTGGTCATCCTTAATATTCTTTAGTAAATATTTTGGCTTCCTGAGTTTTAAGCACACAGTAGATTTGTATTTCCAGACCTCCTTGTGGTTGATGGCATTTTGTTCCTTTCTCTGGACAATAAATCATGAGAGAAAATGATGTATCACTTCTGGGTACAGAAATTAATTACTGATGTTAGACTCTCTGGAGTTCTTTCCATTAGGTATAGTACTTGACAACACTGGAAATGTTTGCTCCCACCAGTCAGACTTATTCCTGAGTTATTACTCTTCCATAATTACTGAATTATCCATGAGCGATAGGGCCTCCTTGTTGGGTCCCAATGGAAATCCTATAAAATAAAAGGATAATATGCAAATTGACCAAAAGACTGGTTGCTATGATGTGCACTGACCACCAGGGGGGCAGATGCTCAATGCAGGAGCTGCCCCCTGGTGGTCAGTGCGCTCCCACTGACGAGCACAGCGGTGGTGGGAGGAGCACTAAGGATGTCCCACTGATGGCGTGGAGGAGCGGGCCTAAGCCATCAGTCGGACATTCCCCTAGAGCTCCCGACTGCGAGAGGGTGCAGGTCGGGCTGAGGGACCCCTCCAAGTGCCTGAATTTCATGTACTGGGCCTCTAGTATGATATAAGCAAGAAAAGAATCTTTGTTCAGTTTTAAGTCAATTCGATTTTGGGCTTGTCACTGCACCATGATGTAATCCATCCTGATAATCCTAAAGCTGTAAATTCCCATATTGCTTTATTGTATTCACTCAATCTTATAACTATTCTATGGCTCAAGTGCTAAGGAAAATATTACCAGTATTTATTTTTGTATTTGTTCTTCTCATAATCAGGTCTTTAATTTTTATATCAGATATATGTAGAGTGTTCAGTATAAATTGTTGCACATCTTCCTAAACATTTGTGATTGACTCCACTGAGTGTCTTTTATACAGCTAAGTATAATTTATTTATCAGGAGATACTAATTTTTCCTTCATACATTCTTAGTTCCTAAACATTAAAACATTAAACACTTCCTTCCAAACCTGGTTTGCATTAAAGAAAGCCTGAATGAAAGGGATTTATGCTGTAGTGCAACATTCTAAATTAGCAATACTGAGACTTGACCCTGTACAATTTCCAAACTTTTCTACTATGTTGAAATCATAAGGTTTATTGACGTATAAGCTATATTTATCTCCTTTCTTTCTTCAGGGATTCTTTTTCCTTGCAGAAGAATGTCAAGGAAACAGTAAATTTCTGTCTTTTATTAACCAAAGTTAAAAGACAACAGAAATTACCCCAATGAAATATTTAAGAATGACATTAAGATAATATATAACTTCATGTTTATCTTTCTGCAACTGAAAGTTTCAGTTGAGGAATCAAGTTATAACAGATGGAAATTTTGAATGTGAGTTGTAAAACCAAGATTTAAATTTTCAAAGCAAATAAATTAAAAACAGGTTTCATAGCTCTAAGATACCTTCATCAAAAAAGGGTAACATAAGAATTAGGTTGTTAGAGATTTTTCAGGAATCGGTGCAAATGATTTCTTTGGTGTACACTGTGTGGTGATTCCTGCTCTTGACAGGAGGTTGTGGAAGCATGTAAGCAGTTCATCAGGCCCATGGAGATTTTGAGATGGGATTCCTGTAGTTACAGTCCGGGGGACTGGCATCTGATTAAAGCTGCTTTGCCAGTGGAGTTGCTGTGAGTAGATTTTTCTTGGTCCCAGTTTCTCTGGGAAAAGGGTGAATGAGTTGTACCTTTGCATCAGAGGATGGACAAATGAGAGATCTAATTTGGAGCCATTTGAAATCCAGCCAAAAAGTTATCCTGAAAGTTCTGTGAGCTCCCTAAAGGGAGTCTGAATGTGGTGAATGGCTACAAATCAAAGGGCTCAGTGGGAGCAGCTGGAAGATTGATCCTGTGGGTCTTGGGAAAGAACAACAGAATGTTTCCCAGTTGGGAAATCTCTGAAGAAGGCGCAAAATTACTTAATAGTGAAGGAATAAACTTCAAACATCTGCCAGGCTAAGAGAATGCAAGCCTAGCTTAGAATGAGGCCATTTAAGTAAGAACTTGCTTCTTTTTCTTCCCTTTCCCACTACCTAGACCCTCTTGTTTGCAGAAACAGTGATGGGAGTGCTTCTAAAAGGAGTTGGCCTCTAGCAAGGGCTAGCTCAAGGAGAGGAGACAGTACAGCCAAATCTAGACTAGGATAGGCGGTTGGACTTTTTTGCTATGGAATTGAGAAAGTGCTTGGGACTTAAAGCGGCCTACGCTTTCATCTTCTCTAAGAGAAATCAGGGGAGAACTGCTCCATCAGCAGGTTTAGAGAGACGAGAGAGTAGCTCCTATGGGCACACACCCATGGGACATGTTTGTTCAGATTACTGGTTATGTTCATTGTCTTACACTTGAAAAAAACAACAATACATAGCCTTTCTAATCTCCAAATGATACTTTTCACTAATTTATTACTTTGATTCTAAGTTGCATTAATTTTTCACATATTTAAAATTGACATGTACATTTAATGTGAAAATTTGTCTTCTTTCCAAAAATGTCTCCAAAATATTAATAATGCATCTTAGAATCGTTTGGGTCCTAGGATTTAGGAACTGCATTATTAAAAAGATGTGCTGTTTTAACATAATAGTTTACATAATTTTATATTAAATATTGGATCGAGTCACTGAGGGGGCCAAAATAGTTATTTAAATATCTGCAGTACCAATATAAATTACTTTGATTTTGAAATCTCCACATAAAAATCAACATAGTATTTCTTGAAAGTGCAATCCTTAAGCATCCTGCTTTCAAATAAAAAAGGCTCTACTGGTAATTTAAAACAGTAAATTGTTTTGTTAATTACAACTATAGTTATCTGACTTTTAAAGAGCTCAAGGCTCATTTTATTCTTAACTTTTTTAAATTGTACAATGAAGAAACATTGGGCTCATCTATGCTAATAAAAGGGTAATGTGCTAATTAAATCAGATAGACCAGATGTGTTCTGGACATCCTTCCAGATGTCCTTCTGGATAAAGCCGTGGCGGCCGGCAGTGGCAGCAGCAGTGGGGTGATGGGGGTGGTGCCTTTCCCTGATCGGCCCAGTCGCCTCCCACAGAGGGAGGCCAGACTGTGGCTTATGCCCACTCCCTGCGGGAAGTGGGCCTAAGCTGTCAGTAGGACATCCCCTGAGGGCTCCATGAACTGTGAGAGGGGGCAGGCCAGGCTGAGGGACCCCCTACCCAGTGCATGAATTTTTATGTACCAGGCCTCTAGTCCTATACAATAAAAGACTAATATGCAAATCGACCAAATTTCAGAACTGATAGCTATGATGTGCACTGACCACCAGGGGGCAGACGCTCAATGCAGGAGCTACCCCCTGGGGGTCAGTGAGGAATCTCATCCATTCTCACAGCTTTACCAGCTACCTAGAGTGGGGTGATTCCCAAATTATTGCTTCTAGCCTTGACCTCCTTGGCAAGTTTTATTTTCATGTTTTCCATATTTTCAGCTACCTCTTACACCTTTTTATCTGACATCCTCAGGATGACTCAAATAAAGCATTATCTTCCCCCAACAACCTTCGTCCTGCTTCTGTATTTCTTCTTTGTAAGGTCATTGCAGTTTCTCAACAATGAAGAACAACCTTCCACTCCCCCAACACCCCCCTCCCCAGCAGAGCTGTCTACCTGCTCTCTATCTATGAGTCTGTCTCCATGTACTTGGTAGACCAGTTGTTCATTAAATTCCACAAAGTGTGAAATCATATGGTACTTGCCTTTCTCAGACTGTCTTATTTCAATTAGCATAATGTTCTCCAGGTCCATCTATGATGTAGCAAAGGGTAAGATATTCTTCCTTTTTTATGGCAGAGTAATATTCCATTGAGGAAACTTACCAACAGCTTTGTTTTTTGTTGTTGTTCTGCCCCTTCTGCCCCCAACGAAAAGGTAAAACCCTTCTTAAATTATCCTTCCCTTTAGAAATTCACAGGGGGCCATTGGCTCTTTTGTAATTTCAAGATCATTCTGGTGACTCTTCTGTTGTGCTAGGGTTTTGCTGGGGGAGTTCCTACTTGATATCACTAACCACTTTTCTGCTGACCTTGAACTAGCTGGGGACAGGGTATATAAATCATTGGGAGCTTCTGCAAAGCAAAGTGTGATTAAAACCTCAAGGAAGGCTTAACATTTTTTTCCCCACTTCTTTGATTTTTAATAGCATAGAATAAGAAGTGTATACATCCTGGCCTTTTCAATACATCAGATAATTTTGTGTAAAGGAACCAATACCAGAGAATTTGAATTCAGTAGCTTTCCATTCTGACCAGCTAATTTTGTGTTACCTGAGACCAATTTTACTCCTTGACCTCAATCAGCATTTGTGGAGCTTTTAGGCAAGCCTAGATAAATACGAGTGAGGTGGAGTAAATAATTGGTGCCATTCATAAGCCCACTAACCTACATTTTCTCGATATCTGAGTGATATTCTGGAAATGGGATGCAGTGGAGTGAAGAATGACCGGGAAAGGTGCTAAGGAAACAATCCCAGTGGCAGGGAATGGAAATCCATATGCTCCCTTCTTCCTGCGCACCGTCGCCGGCAGCTTTGCTCAGCGGTGTTTGTTTTCGGAACCGACATGATACTCTTCCCACAAAAGGGGTTGAGTTAAGATCAGAGACCACGCATGTCCTCGAGTGTAAGTGATTTCCAAGCTGACAGAATTTGGGGATCACTCCTGGGCGCGAACGCCTGAAAGACTTGCTCCATCTCAACTTTCGGGAGATCAATCAGTTCCTTTGTACAACGGAAACGAGCCCATAAAAAGGAAACTGGGATAGAAAGCCACTTGTAAAAATGTATTTTATTGGAAAATAACGTGCTCAGGCTGTTAAGTTAGCAGCTGAACTTTTCAGTGCGGGAATATAAAAATAGGCCAAGAGACACATTAAAATAGATCACGAGGAGACTGTTTCCAGTGACTGTCACGGGTAAGCCAGCGGCAGCATGTCACAGATAATATGCGTTTTCTTCCTCGACAGTTTCAGCTGTAACTAGATAGGCTCAACGTGGCAGTCATTCATAAGCCCGTAGGTGGTAATAGAGTTTTTTAAGTCCATTTTTTCCCCCCTCACTCAGTCTAGTCTGCCACCCTCTTTATAGCCCATTTTATTTGATAATCAACACTTGAGAGAAAGACAGGTGGCCATGCTTCTTAAGGACCTCTGTGGCTTCCCAGGCAGAGTGCTGGCTTACAAAAGCTTCTCTTCTATAGCTATTCCTTTGGCTATGTTGAAAATTCTGGTATAAAACTAAGTAAGTACAGTAAAATGGAATGAACCTTAAGAATTTAAATTAGAAACAGTACATTCTCTATCTAGTGCAGTATTTTTAAAAATTGATTCAGTTGTCGATATTTTAAAACAGGAAGATTTCACACACACAAAACTCAGATTCCCAACTCCCCTTTAAGAATTGGAAAATTGTATTTCATTCCCACGTGACCCAAACCAGCTGTTACTAAGTAGTGACAGCTCTCTCCAGAAGGGTTAAATTGTGGAAAGTGCAAAATTTCACCATATTGATTTGTTTCTTAATCAGAATTTCTGGTCTGCTTTACCTGTCTAGATTGTATTGGATATTTGAGTTGAGAATGACAAATGAATGCATGCAATTTTATTTTGTTAAGTGCAGATGGCTAATCAGAATTCAGTTGCTGCTTTTCTAAACCATTTAAGTAGAATTAAGCCTTATAGGTTTTCATTCTACACTCCCAGCTCTGTTCTGTTTGATTCTGTTTGAAGTTTGCTACCATAGAATAGCAGTCAATTTGGCTCAGTCTAGAGAGGAGATGTGGCAAAGAGAACTGTGTGGAAGTATATTTCCTGTGGCTACCTGTCTTGGGAGGTCTCTTAGATGGGATGAGACCCCATTTAAAGTAGATGCTTGAGGCAGGAAAAAATAATTATCCTGCTCTTCAAAATTGCTACAGTCTTTCGGGAGGGCAGTTTATTAAGAAGTTTATCAAAAGCCTTAAAAGCTCGTATATCCTTTAACTCAATAATTTCATTCATAGAAACAGACTTGAAAAAATAAGCAGAGATGGGCTCAAACATTTTTTTTTCATTTTTTAATTAAGGTATTATATGTGTTACATATCTTACCATTGTCAAACATTTATTGTGATGGTACTTACAATCACAAAACATAGGTACAATCTAAATACTGAACATTAGAATAAATTCTGGTATATGCTTATGAATTGAAGCTATGCAGCCACTGGAAATAATGTTTACAAGAATGTTCAACAGTGATTTATTATAAAATGGACAAAGGCAGTAAGATTCCAATTATCTGAAACTCACATTTCCTTGCAGATATACAGAAAAAAGGGAAGGCTCTCATAACAAAATATTAATAGTAATTATCTGGAATAGTGGCATTTTAATTTTTTCTATAATTTTACATTTCTGCTATGAATAAATGATTTTTATAACTGGAGAAGTACACTTAATCTAAAATCTTTTACTCTATTACTCTTCTGATTTTCTCTCCCAACATCACTGCTTTCCAATCTTCAACAACAACTAGAGTCAAAAGAATGAATAAAAAGGTCAGAATACTGTCATGAAGTGATTGAGATTAGAGAATCTTAATTAAGAGCCAGGCTGCTCCAAATTTCAGTTCAGATATTTTTGGCTATATGAGCTCGGGTAAGTACTTAGAATTTCTGTGCCTCAGTTTCCTCATTATAAAACAACTATGTGATAATACTTGTAGGGTTGTTGTAAGTATTAAGTAAGCTAGTATTTTAAAGAACTTAAAATACACTGAGTGGCCAGATTATTATGATCTCTGAACGCATAATAATCTGGCCACTCTGTGTATATCCTATATAATAAAAGGCTAATATGCAATTGTCCCCTCGACTAGGAGCTCGACCAGCAGGCAGGCCGGCCAACTGCCCATGTCCCCGCCCCCTGGCCAGGCTGGCCGGACCCCACCCATGCACAAATTCATGCACCGAGCTTCTAACACACACACACACACACACACACACACTCACACTCTCTCTCTCTCTCTCTCTCTCTCTCTCTCTCTCTCTGAGTGGCCAGACTATTATACATTCAGAGATCATAATAATCTGGCCACTCAGTGTAGAGTCTTGTATATTTTAGATGCTTTTATGCTTATTGAATAGATCAAGTATAGTAGGAGAGCTTTAGGTTACAGATGGCCATTGCAACCTTTTAAAATTTAGGTTGTAAAGGTTTTGAGAGAATACACTTGTTTCCCTTGGATTTTTGAAGTGACCCACTGTGCTTTCTGGGCTCAGGTCAGAGTTGTTGGAAGTGGCATGAGTAGTCTGGTGAATGTGTATCCAATATTCTAGAATCTTTTCTAGAGCTCCTCAAGGACAGGGTCGGGCTCCTGAGCCCTGCTGGAGATGGTTCAGCTTTTTGTAGTACAGCTTTGACTAAGAATGACAGAACTTAATGGATCAGTAAAGTAAAGGAGGCCATAAACTCAGATCAAACTAGAAGGATGCATGTTTTGCTTATCTCAGAAGAATCTGGAAACATTAGTTTAACAGGCAAGTGGTGATGTTCTGGAGCAAAACTTAGAAAAATAAAAATTATTCTTGCTTCCTTTCTGATTAATCTGTCATATGCGATGGAGTCCCCGCCAAGAAGCAGATTTTCATGAAAACCCTTACAGGGAAGACCGTCACTCTCGAGGTTGAACCCTCAGATACAATAGAAAATATGAAGGCAAAGATCCAGGTTAAGGAAGGAATTCCTCCTGTTCAGCAAAGACTGATTTTTTGCTGGCAAGCAACTGGAAGACGGGCGTACTTTGTCTGACTACAACATTCTAAAGGAGTCTGCTCTTCATCTTGTGTTGAGAATCTGTGGTGGTGACAAGAAAAGGAAGAAGAAATGTTACACTAGTCCTAAGAAGAATAAGCATAAGAGAAAGAAGGTTAAGCTGGCTGTCCCGAAATACTACAAAGTGGATGAGAATGGCAAAATCAGTTGCCTTCATCGGGAGTGCCCTTCAGATGAATGTGGTGCTGGAGTTTTTATGGCCAGTCACTTTGACAGACATTATTGTGGCAAATGTTGTCTGACCTATTGCTTCAACAAACCAGAAGACAAGTAATTGTATTTGGGTTAATAAAAGACATGAACTAAAATAAATAAATAAAAAAAAATTATTCTTAGAGGTTTTCTTAACCACATACTAAATACAGATGAGATGAAGAGATTGACTCATATGCACTAGTCTAAAAACTGTAGAAATGGGGGTATTTTTATTTTAATGGAAAATGTGCAGTTTCTCACTTGGAAATATCCATAGTCTGAGGCTTCCTGTCTTTAAGGAGCTTAGAGCAACCATCCCTAGGCTTTGCTTTTGGAGAGTATCTCTAGGTGTGTTCATGCTGCCTTCAGGTCTCTGATCAAGTGTTCCTTATGGATGAGGCCTTTTCCACCTACCTGATATAAAATAGCAGCCCCCTACATATTCTCCTCTCTCTCTCTCTCTCTCTCTCTCTCTCTCTCTCTCTCTCTCTCTCTCTCACACACACACACACACACACACACACACACACACACACACGCTCTTTATAGCCTTAACCTTCCTTTTCCTCTATGGCACTTAAAATTTTTGAAATGTTCTAAAGTATTAAATGCTTACTTGTTTGAGTGTTTATTTTTGGTCTCTTCCCATAGGAGTGAAAGCTTTACAAGGATAGGGACATTAACCATAAGCCTCCAATTTCTAAATGAACATACAAAGTATGATGGTTCTGATACATATCCCTAAGAGAAAATGATAGGAATTCCTGTACCAGCAGCATATTTTTAAAGTCACAGGCAGATATCATTGCTTCACCTGGAACGAACTATGTGAAACCTCTTGTTTAAAGAATCAAAGCTTACTGGATTAGATGCTACTTTATCCTTGAATTCTTTTCTGACCTTTCTAGCTGCAAATTTCTCTTTTCTCTAAAGTCACATGATGCTTGATTATTTTCTGATGATACAAATCATCTACACTAATGTAGTGTAGCATAGTAGCTAAAAGTGGGGGGTGAAAGATTCAAGTGTTTATGTGAGTTTTTTACTAGATGTACATACTTGGGAAAAATTACTTTCTCCTAGTCATAGTTCCTCATTTTAAAAATAGGGATATCAATAATACCTACTTGCCTGACATTATAAGCACTCACCTGACATTACAAACAACAGTTATTGTTGTTGTTTTTTAAAAAAATATATATATTTCAGAGAGGAAGAGAGAGGGAGAGAGAGAGATAGAAACATCAATGATAAGAGAGAATCCTCGGTTGGCTGCCTCCTGCATGCCCTCTACTGGGGATCAAGCCTTGGCAAGTGCGCTTGACCGGAATCGAACCTGGGACCCTTTAGTTCACATGCCGATGCTCTATCCACTGAGCCAAACCAGCTAGGGCTAGTTGTTATTCTTGTTATGTGGTTGGCTTTGTTCTTCCCATGAATGTGAATTCTCTAGGAGAAAATCTGTTAGGCGTATCATACTTCTGGTTGCTCTATAGGTTATGTTGTGGATTCCCAAGTCATGTTTGCTGAATGGATAAATATATGAATGTACTTCACTGATCAGATAAAAATGATTCATCAGGGAAGGAAAAACAGATCAGTATGCCTGGGCATACTTGCTCCCATAGACATGTATTTAGGGCTGCAAACACCTTGTAGTGTTTTCAATCCATATACCTTTAAATATTTAAGGTCCTAAATCGACCTCTTGCTGTGCTTTCTGCCTCCTACCTTCAGAACTTATTTCTTACCCATTGTGAGCTAACCCCTGCTGGCATCAGTCCCATAAAAGAAAATGAATGTGCTTATTCCTAAATAAATAATGACACTGTTGCTAGTTTTTCCACAAGGGATTCTTCCAAGTCTTACTGGAGCAGTGAGACACACAGAGAAAGGACTTCTATGCTCTTTCCTTGAAATGGAAAGAGGCACTTCAAAAGCAAATATTTCACATTTGTTTGGGCTGCTACTGACACATGTCTCAATTTACAGTTACAGGGAAGCTCTGGGTTACAAAGCTGACATCTGAAAAAAAGGACTGATACGGGAAAATTTGACAGTCTCTGCCTTTTCCATCACCCCATGGATGATGGTAATTTCATAGCGATGACAGCTTGGGACACAGTTATGAGAATCTTTTTTTTTCCCCCTCTCTCAAATATACATTAAATTGGTGTGTATATATGTACATGTATTTTAATATTTTATTTCAAATTTACATTAAATGTGTATATATATGTGTGTGTGTGTGTGTATTTTAATACTTTTTCTCTGTTAAAAAGTCACCCTCTCTGTGGTTACCTTGGCATCTGTAAGAAAGTAGGACAGTAGCAGAGAATCTATTTTATCTTCGATTTAGGACTAATCTGCATGAAAGAACACCTGGAGCTGCAGAGATAGTTATAAATGTGAATTCTATGTCTATGACCAAAAGTTGTTTATTTTCTCATCCACTTTCTCCTCCTCTTCTTCCAATTCCTTTCTCTCTCCTTCTCCTGCTGTTCACTCCCCTCCTCCTCCTTTCCTGTCAAACAGGTAGCTCATGGGTTCCTTTCCGTGAATCAGCATCATCTTGAGATTTTTAATTATTATTAAAGTTCATCTGATTCTGATTTTCTGCCACCCACTGACAGCTTCGGTCTCACTTCTCTCTCTGATCATAGTGCGCCCCATTACGATGACAAAGTGGCATCTGATTTTAAGAGTGCAAATACCACACTGGACTTCACTATGTTTCATCCTTCACTGGTAGATAGACTACAGCTTTATGGCTCATAAATAAGGCACAGAAAGGATAGTTAAAATCTAGGAAATGTATGTATAATACATCATACAAAAAGTTCCCATTTCCCAAGAAAGTAAGCTTTCTATCAATGCAATATATCTTTCATATTATTCTTGTTTATGAAAAAACTAGCTTTCCCGTTGCAGGAAAAATCCTGCAATAGGATTTCCTGCTGCACTCTACCCCGCCTCTGCCCCGCCCTTGTCCCCCGCCCCGCCTTCTCCTCCAGCCCGCCCGCGTTTCCCTTCGCCCCCGGCCCCGCCTCCGCCCTGCCCTTCTTCCCCCCCCCTACCCCCCGGCTTGCTTGCTTCTTCGAAGCTTTATTCCCTTCAGCAGCTCTTGGCTTCTTTGGACGCTGTCTTGATATGCAAATTAGCCACCATCTTTGTTGGGGTAATTTGCATACTTGTCCTGATTGGTTGATGGGCGTGGCTTGGCTGGTGGGCGTGGCTTAGGTGTCACGAAGGTGCGGCCAATTTGCATATATTAGATTTTATTTTAACCTCATGATTCATCAATATACTTACCCACCTTGATCCTTGGTGACATGGAATCATAGTGTGTTAAAGGTAAAGGGAGCTCTGAAGATCTTGCAATTTTTGCTATTTTAAACAGGGGGATATCCAGGCTCTTGATTCTCATCTAACTTGTGAGTGGTCCCTGAGCCTCCACTTGTGCTGCCAGCCGTGCCAGGTGGGAGCTGCCCAGGAAAGTTAACTGATGATGTGTTAGTACAGTCCTGCTAATAGAGCCTATCTTGGTAGTACTGAGCCCACAACCCCAGAATATGAGAGCTGTTTTAGTCTCCACTTATCCACACCTCAGGTTTTTCTCCTTGTGGAGATTGTGTTCTCAAAAAAATTCAAGGATACAATAGCTGGATGTAGGCCTTGGAGCCTGAGTATGATTGTGCTGGAAAGTAAGCATGCACACCTAAGCAGAGCCAATCTATGCTTTGTTTCTCTCTGTTTACTGCAGTTTTTTTTTTTTTCAAAGTGGAAATAACATTGAAATAACTCCTGTAATTTTGGAGTTTGAACCTATACCTTATAGAGTTGTAAAAATAAAAAAAAGATAAATTATTTAAAACCATAAAGAAAAGGGGGCATTCTGGGAAGAGGATATCTCCTTTCCTTCCAATCCTATTTCCAATCTATCTTTCTCAGATGAACCATATTACTGGTGGGCCTGGGAGGAAGCTGGCTGTAAGGGAGGCTTTGGTTCTGCAGGAGTTATGATGGGTCACAGGAGTATGTATTTTTAGAGACTCTATTGGTAGATGAGATTCTAAAGGTCCGTTTCAGAGGGAACTGCAGGAAGGATCAGAACTGTCATGTCTTGGGGAAGCGATGGACCTCACTTATATGTGGACCCCTCTGAAGGTCAACATTAGCCATGTGTGTGGCTGATCTCTGTGGGGCCCATGAGGCCAAGGACATTGAGGGGTGGATGAAGTCCTCCTGGCCCCCGAGGCTGAGAGAGTGAAAGCAGGCCAGGGATCAGGCCAAGTATTTCATTTGATGTGTTCAGAGACTTACTAAGTACCTATAATACTCCAATAATCAAATCTTAGACTCCATAGAAAAATAAAATCAAAGGCAGCCAAAAGCTAGAAATACGAAGGTCAGTCAGAATAAACCAAAATCCAAATCCAGTGAAATAGAGACTAGAGGAGCCAAATGCCAACTTGAAACACATAATGAGCACTCAAGGCAATATGAGAGTCAATTTTCTGGAGTTAAAAGTAATTTCTGTGCAAACATTTTTGCTTAAATTAAAAGAGAGGTTGGTGGAGATGTTGGTCAGAGTTAAGACTCAATTTGTGGCCCAGGAAATAAATTGGGATAAATATCTTAAAGCATAGAACAAAAATACAGAGATAAATGATGAAAAAATATGAGACATGGAGGACAGACCCTGTACATCTAAATCTACATGTAACTTCAGGAAATTTCTCTGAAAGACCTGAGTCAAGGAATGAAAGGGCATAATGAAGTCTAGGGAATATTGATGAGAAAAGACATGTGTATCATCATACTTGGAAAATTCCTGCACTATAAGGAAAAGAAGAAATTCTGATAACTTTCCTGTTGGAAAGATCAAGTTACACATAGGAGAGAAGATTCAGACCACTATTTGTTTCAAGTCTGCAGTACTGGAATGTAGGAAACAGTGATATAGCTCCCAGAGACAATAGAGCATGCAGGACTTCAACCTGAGAATCTCTTACCCAGAAAAACTATAATTCACCCGGGAAGTAATTCAGAGAAAATATCTCTAAGGAACACATAGGCTAAAAGAGAGTCTGAATGAATAAGTGAAGGAGAAATAAGTAGTCAAGCTAGGGAAATGTGAGATGAAATAGAAATTGTAAACAACAGATTTGAGAAGGAATGAGTGCTTGTTTGTGTATTTACTTAGACATAAATGGGTAATGATAGACTGAGAATGTGATATAAATATGCTGAATAAATATGCTAACTATGATAAAATGTAAATAAAAAGAAGAGACACAAAGTAATGGAAATTTAATTAATAGTTTGGAGCTAAAATTACTAAATTCTTAGTGAATCCTAGGATTTGAGATGAAGTAAGGGAAAAGATAAGTGAGGTAAAAATCTTTCTTCCTTAGTTTTGATAGGGAGGGTCAAGGAAAGGTGCTAAATGTAAAATCTTTAAGGAGAAGTGAAAAATGATAGAAAATGGAGAACTTTATTTGGGGAAATTTTTTTCAAATTTCAAATAATTGTAGAGGACTAGGTTTCTGATAATGAACAAAAAAGAGAGAAGCTAATCAGTAGGAATTGAGAAAGAAATCTATTGGCAAATTTCCAAGCAAACATGGGGGAGGGGATAACATATAGTAATGATCAAACCAGAAAAACAAGGCAGAAAAATAATGTAAAATAAGTGGTGAAAATAAAAATTAAAGGCACAGTTTATGAAAGACATATCAGCTAATAGCTTGTACATACTTAACAACTCAACAGCTTTTAAGAGAGATTAAAACTTAAAACTAATGAGAAAAACCTCAATGAAAATACAAATGTAAAAGACTAGAGGCCCGGTGCATGGATTCTTGCACCGGTGAGGTCCCTTGGCCTGGCCTGTGGGGACTGGGCCAAAATTGGAAGTCTGACATCCCCTGAGGGGTCCCGGATTGTGAGAGGGCTCAGGCCAGGCCGAGGGACCCCACCAGTGCACAAATCCATGCACTGGGCCTCTAGTATACATATAAGATCTTTGGTTAATCTCTTCCTGTCCTCCCCCCTCCTTCCTTCTCTCTGAGATTCATCAGTCTGTTCCATGTTTCCATGCCTATGTATTGAGTGTCTGCTCCCTGGTGGTCATTGGAAGTCATAGCTACCAGTTGAAGGGTTGCTTAGGCTTTTATATATATAGATTACTTCAATACACCTCTTTTTGAATTGTGCATATCTTGAACACAAAAATAATCAATAGCATAGAAAAATATAATTAATAGATATATTTTAACATCTTTCTAAAGAATATCCTCTATATATTCATGAAATATTCACAAAAATTGATCACGTACTTAATCCAGAGATATTTTGCATATAAAGTATACATTTTATAGTCCACCTTTTCTAACATTAGAAATTGATATCAGAAATTGAATTAAACAATTATTAGAAATTAGAAATAAATGACATGAAGGTAATAGCAAAATATGAAATGTATAACAGCTAAGAAAGAATTTCTGGATCACTATTGAATGAAACTGGAAATAAAAAACATAATTTGCAAACTATGTAGAAACCAATGCAAACTGGAAACACACGACAGAGCCCACGCTATAGTCAAAGCAAATACATCTTTATATTAGGAAAGATGACAATGCAATGAATTTAGCTTATTACCAATTTTTAAAGAATTAGAAGGAAGAGACTATTAATAAAGATAAAATAAAAGTATTGGGGAAAAATGCTATGAAAAAGATTAAGCAAAAATTTGTTTTTTAAGAAAACAAACTATTTAAACCACTTAGAGTGTACAAAAAATGATGAACAGGCAAAATTATAAAAATATAGAATGGAAAGGAATAACCATGCATAGAGCAATAGGTAGAATTCTATGGGATGTCTACAAGAAGGGTCTTAGTAGCAATTTTGAAAAACTAGACAAAAATGATATTTTATTAGAAAATTACAAATTACTAGAAAATTACAAGAAAAAGTACACAACTGCATAGTTTATTAAAAATAATAGGAGGTGCTGCATTTAGCCTTGAAAAAGGGAAATGCTCAAGTACAGCAACACACACTCCAGTATGCAATATATGTATACAAAATATTCACATACACATAAACAGACATAAGTACATACGCATATACTATGCACATGCACTGCCATACACATTAATTTGTATGCATATAAATAATGTACCAGTATATATACATATATAATTCATGTAAATAATGGATATGTACATGTGTGTATATATATATAAACATACATTTTATATATATGAAAAAATATATAAAAAAGCTAAGCTATCTTGTCTACCAAGATATTAAAATATACTATAAATTCACATTGATATGATATTGGCTTAGAAATGGAAAGTAGATGACATGGGACAAAGTAGAGATTCCAGAAATAGAACTTGGAGAATAAAATACATGACAAAGGCTGTGTTTTAATTTAGTGGGAAAGGATGGATTATTTAATAAACTGCGTTGATCCTATGTCCTATGCATATGGAAGAAATCATATGACTCCCATTGTACATCATGTACAAAAATAAATTCCAGATGGACTGAATATCTTTTTTTCCTCAACCATTTGAGAGAAAGTTGCAGACATAATGTCCTTTTACTCCTAAACACTTCATAAAAGCAATCACAGTACATGAAAATCACAGTCAAAACCAGGAAATTACAATTGATGAAATATTATCCTCTTATCTATTGTATCAGATTGCCACCAATTGTACTAATGTCTTTTTAAGCAAAAGGGGAATTGTCATTTCCATCTCAGATATCGTGTTGCACTTGGTTGTCACGTCTTTTTGTTCTCCTTTAATCTGGGAGAGCGTTTCAGTCTTTGACTTTATAACCTTAACACCCTTGAGGAGGATGGGCCAGTTATTTTGAAGACTGTTCCTCAACTTGGTGTGCTGGTATCACTGAAGACATTCTTAACCGTGCTTTTGATTGGTCTGTTATTTTCTCTATTTCCTTTCAAGCAGTGGCCTATCCCACTGATTTGAGGCTGCTCAGTGGCAAAAATGGATGGACCCCTGGTTCAGCCTCCCTTGCAAAGCTGTTTGCTGACAACAATAAGATCTCCTGAAGTTAGCCACCACCCATAGAAAACCCAGCGTTTCCTTATTACCTGGAAATCCAACCGTACCTGTACTCCTCTTAGATTCAACATTGTGTATAAATGACTAGAAAATCTTTTCCCTACTTGTTGGCCATAAGGATAATTATATTTGAGGCAACGCCCTTGTGTAAACCTTAGTCAATCACATAATCAAATTTCATGTCCAGCTAAATCAGGCCCTAATGACCAGTCCACCCGGAAAGGAACAGTAGTTTGCTTTATAATTCCACTTAATTCTGATGGTTTTTCTTGAATTGGCAGGTAGTGGTTGTTTTTGTTAGGAATATAAATAATTTTTGGCCAGCTGGCAACTGCATTTTATTTTGCATAAATTCGTTTGACCTTCCAATACCACAAAGACTTAGTGGGCCAGATTTTCAAATGGTCTAAACCAGCCTTTCATTTAACAGGTGTAATTTAATCTCCTGCCTGTTTCTTTGCACAAATGCCAATGTTGTAACATTTATCAAAAGGCTTGTAAACTGGCTGCCTGATGCTGTGGACTGGCTGAGTGAAATAAACACAGCCCCAGGAAAGCTAAAGCCCGCCGTATTCCCAACTTCTCATTAGTGTGGTTAGAGATTGGGACTGTGATACTCCCTACATCAGACCTTGGTTCCACCACTTTACCACCTGCCTGAGCTGGGGCAACTTAATTCATATTGCTGTGTCTAAACTTTCTCACCTATGCCCAGTAACAATGATGTTAACTCATTTCATAGGTACTCATTTTAATGTGAGGAAGAGATTAAATAATCTCACATGGTGCATAGCATACATATAACAACATCTAGTAAATTTCGTCTTTTGTTATTTTTGCCGGTTATGTCACTTCGGTAAATCATGTAAGTGGATGTACCGGGTATCTATTGATGTGAAACAAACTACCCCAAACCTAGTTTTTTGAAACAAAAAACATTTTATCCTCAAAAGGTAAATCAAGAATTTGGGCCCTACCAGTGTGGGTCAGTGGTTGAGCATCAACCCATGAACCAAGAAGTCACTAGTTTGATCCCAGTCAGGGCACAGGCCCAGGATTGCAGGCTCAATCCCCAATAGAGGGTGTGCAGGAGGCAGCTGATTGATGATGTTTTGTCATCGACATTTCTATCTCTTTATTTTTCTCCCTTCCTCTCTCTCTAAAAATCAATAAAAACATATTTTAAAAAAAGATTTGGGCAGGGCTTAGCTGGGTGTGGCATCACCTGGTATCACTTAATCATTTACAACTGCTGGCTGGATGAACTTGGAAAGTTCAGGAAGTCTCCACTGGTTTGGGTTTCACTTGTCTGGTGGCTTGGGGAGGGGAAGCTGGAAGACTGGTCTCCACATGGTCTCTCCCCATATCGAGATGGTCTTTTCAGCGGATAGTCAGACTGCTTGCATGGCAGTTCAGGACTCAAGAGTGAGTGTGCTAACAGACCAAAGAGTTTCAGAAATTATAAAGTGTCACATGTGCTGCATTCTTTTGGTTTCATAGGACCAGTTCATATTCAGTGTGGAAAGGGGCTACAAACGTGCATAAATATTGGGAAGCATGATTCATTGTGGGTGGCAGGGGCACTATCCTGAGAGAAGCTACCACAATGAATAATTATGTTTCCTCCAAGGGTACTCATTTATATCTGTGTGCAAACTAATGGTCATGTACTACTTGAGCATTCGTCCAAGGTGTTTTATTACAAAAATGCTTGAAAGAAGAATATCAGACTCATCACATGGAGTGGCTTGAAATTTTTTGAGATTGGTCTGGGAGCTCCCAGAAAACTATAACTAGGACCAGATTCCTCTTTAATATTTTCAAAAAAATTCCTAATGTTTTATTGATTTGAACTATACTATGTAAAATATCGGTGGTTTATAATAAATATTTATTTCCTGTTCTCTGTAAGTTAGTTGTGGCTTTGCTGGGCTTAGCTTAGATCATTTGGGGTCAGCTGGACTGCTAGGCTTCAGGTTGGTGGGGGAGGGGGATTCAGCTATGTTCACATGTCTCCTCTTTCTTGAACCATAGACTTCCATTCTGAACATAGAGTTAAATTGAGGAGTTCTAGAAGCTAAAGAAAAACATGCAAAAACACCTAAGACCCCTGCTCATGCCATGCCCATTTACATTCCATTAGCCAAATCAAACCACGTGGGTAAACTCAAAGTCAGCAGAGCTAGTCTATTCTACTCACAGGGAGGCCATCAGGGAAAGGAATCATTGTGAACAACTAATATTCTCTACCAGAGGCATATTGGAATAAGAGGTCAGTTTTCCTGGTCATACATACCATGTTGAAAAGATCTGCAATTCTCTATTTGTGAAGCTCTAATTCCTGTACAATAGAACAGAGCATCCACCTTCTGATAAATGTTGTAGGGTCTTTAGAGTTCAACCCAAAGCATAATATTTTAATTGTATGATATACAGAAATTACTACCGTATTTTTAGAAATTTTTTATTTATATTCATATGGTGTTTATGAAGCACCAACACTGTATTCAGCTATTGATAATGTGTAAGAAATTGGTCTCTGCCCCAAGGAATTTATTTCAGAGCAATTCAAGCCATTTAAATCAGTGTCAGGCTCTCAACTTTGAACAGACAGCTGTGCAGAGGAGATAAGCTTTTGAAGATGCAGCAGAAATGGTCTTTATAAAAGAAATGAGAGTGGGAAAGATGATAAGCAACCAAGAAAGGGAGAGTTTATCCAGATCTGCAAAACGAATGGTAGGAGAGGGGGAAAAATATCAGTCCAGGGGATGGAAAAGACAAAGGTGAGGCTCCAGCTCAGCTTTGTCCTCAGCATTTTCAGAAATCCTAAGAAATGTAGACATCCTTGACTGTGCTTAATTCCTCTCAGTCCCTGTGGGTATGTTGTTAATAGAAAGATTTATACACCTTAGTAATTCTCCAGCCTAAGTTAGCACCTGATCATAGGCTGAAACATTACCTTCCAATAGGTTATAATTGGAGGGTTCCCATAGGCACCTATGCCTTGAACATAATGCCTACGCCTTGAACATAATGCCTACAACTAAATTCACTGTGTACCTGATGATCCTAAATTACTTACCACATGAAATTTGCTCTGCACTATAGGGATTAAGGATAACAAGGAAAGTTGTGGTGTCTCACAGATTGTGTGGTTCATTTGGATGGGCACATGACAGGAGGGGATTTGAGAGGCAGATTCAGGCTGGTGGGAGAGCCCCCTTGCCATCAAAGACGGCCCACTCACTCTGTGCAGTCTCCTCTCCAGCCTCTGTAGAGCATTTGTTTGTGGCTGCCCAGAATCCAGTGACTCGCCCCGGTATCTTCCCATCATTGTGTGTGTGTGTGTGTGTGTGTGTGTGTGTGTGTGTGTGTGAATTATCTCTCCCACATAGTGGGTAATATTTGGCTAGTCTGTCAGCAGAGATGCCCTGTTCTGCCAGTCTTCCGTGATGGTCTTTTGATGTGTCACCTTGGCTACCCTACTGTGCCCAGTTACTTAAACACTAATCTAGATGTTGTTGTAAATATATTTTTAGATGTTAATAAAGTCCATAATCAGTTGACTTTAAAAAGAATATCTTCGATAATCTGGGTGCACCTGATTCAATCAGTATAAAGCAGGGGTCCTCAAACTTTTTAAACAGGGGGCCAGTTCACTGTCCCTCAGACCGTTGGAGGGCCGGACTATAGTTTAAAAAAAACTATGAACAAATTCCTATGCACACGGCACATATCTTATTTTGAAGTAAAAAAACAAAACGGCAAAAACACCCGTATGTGGCCTGCGGGCCATAGTTTGAGGACGCCTGGATACTATAAAGGCTTTATTAGCAAAGCTTACGCTTCCCTGGGGAAGAAGAAATTCTGCAGCTTCAGATTGTGCCTGAGAGTTTCGGGCTGCCCTCCTCGTGCCCTGAGGAGTTTGGACTTACCTAGCCAGCCCTCTTGATCATGCAAGCCAATTCTTTGCAATCAACTCCTTATTATACCTCTCTTACTGGTTCTGCTCCTCTAGTTGAACCCTGGCTGATACACCTTTCCATCTCTGCTTTCTCACACACAAAACTGAAGAGATGCCCTACTTACCACACAAAAGTTGCTCTGCTCTACAGGAATTAAGGATACCTAGGAAGACTGTTATCCTTTAGTCTCTTAGGACAATTTACAGACTTCAAACTGATTTAAAAATACTAACTTTCATCAGCTATATTTTTGTTTTGCTGGGGTGAGTCTCCACAGAGCTCCTTGTTATGCCACTCTGGAAGTCCTGTCTCTCTTGTTTAATTCTTATTTTTTATTCTACTGTTAATTTGAAGATATCCTATTGCCCTTTAGATAAGTGAATAAAAATTATTTCTATGGCACCATTTAGCATTAACTTTGCTAAAAAGTGAGAAGTTGTGAAATGTGCCCAACTTGGGAATTGGGATCATTGACAGCACCACAGTTTATCTTCCAGCAAGAATGCATAGTCTCTGAGACGCAGCAGTTGGAAAGCTGGGCTTACATCTGAAGCACTGATTTCAGTATAGTGATTGGTTGTAGCATAAATTTAGGTTATCTTTGGAAAAGTCTGACTGTAGAGTCGAGATAGGCATGGTCGGCCCTCCCAGAGGTATTTGCAGGCACTTAGTAGAATTGCTTTTCATTAAGTAAGGAAAAAAGGTGATAAATGAGCTAGCAAATTGAACTTTCAGTTTTCAAGTAAAAAGGCTTAAATGTTAGCTAAAGAAACACAGGTAAAGACCAGAGTACAATTGTGGCTAATAGTGTATGTTAGTCAGTATGCTGGAGGGGGAAAAAAAAAAAAAAAAAAAAAGCTTGGCCCTGCCACTCCTTGATTTCAGACTTTTTGCATCTAAAACTATGAGAGAAAAAAATTTCTGTTGTTATAAGCCACTAGTTTCTGGTAATTTGCGGTGGTAGCCTTCGGAAGCATACATCTACTTTGTCTCATGCTCCCCTTAGTGTGTTTAATGTGTCTCTTTCGATCCAACGTCCATATGCTTTGTGTGGATATATGGACATCCTTGATAAATGTCTAGGCTTCAACAAAAGGAATTTAAGTTTCAAATGGATAGAGCCACACAATCGACCAACAAAAGGCCCTAAATGTGCCAGACCAATTCTGAGGCCAAGCAATGTGTCCCAGTTGTCTCAGAAGTCTGCTTAGAAATTTCATGCCCAAACTTGATTGTCATCACCATAGTGCATCTTTTGAATTAGCATAATGATAAAAATCATCCCACTGCTGACAAGGGAAAATGGGTATAATCATGTATTGCCACAGGAGCTGTAAATGGACCCAGGGTTGTAAATAGAAATTTGGCAATATGAAGTAAGAATCATGAGGATGACACCATTTGCCTAGGTGATACCATTGCTTATAGAAATGTGTTCCAAAGAACTACAAAAGAAAAATATTTATATGAAGGCATTTCTGTACCAAAACAAAACAAAAAGAACAACAAAAACCCTGGAATAGTTAAAAAGTCAAACTGTGAACCAGTAGCTGAACAGACTATGTTCCACTCATTCTTACAATAATTTTTTTTTACCAAACACTCTCTTTAGTGCTGAAGATCAATGCTAAAAAGAGCAAAATTACCTCCTCAAGAAGCTCAGAACCGAATTCATATTCTCTCTTATGACAGGAAACACTCTGAATAGTAACAATGATTCAGTCTAATGATAATTGTTATTGGATTTAGGACCCATCTGGATAATCCAGGATGATCTCAAAATCCTGATTACATCTCAAAGACCTGCCCCCCTCTGTTCCCCATAAGGTCAAATTCACAAGTTTTCAGACTTGGTGGACTTATCCTTTGGGGTGGCCATCACTCAAGCCACTATAAACCACTGTTGGTTTGAGGGGATACGCAGAGGAGCTTAGATTTATCATGATATACTTTTGTCAAGGTATGTGCACCTCTCTTTCTTGCAGGGCGCGGAGAGGCATGTGGACCTTAGAACTGGTCTACTCAGAACCACTGCATATCAGGCACTATGACCAACATTTTCAAAGGCAAAAAGCTAAGAACATCTCTGACAACGATGTTATGCCACTTTGGGTAGTAAATAGTACTCACGGAGGCATGCTTTGGATGACAAAATGCTGGAAATTTCAAATCATGGTGGGAATGGGCAACTCAACATAGTACATAAAATTGGCACTATTTCCAGAAAACCCAGGTGGTAGAGACAAGGAATTAGCTCTCATTTTCTTACCTTTGGATAATTGAGGCTAGCAAAAAATCAACAATGTATTTGTTTTTATCAAAATATAATTCTAGTCAAAATGGGTGCTATTAATTAAATCTCTAATTAGTGATACTTAGGGTGCTGTGAATTTCTGAGAAAGCACTGGATTAAAGATGGCACACTAACCACACAGGTTATATGGATTCTCAGAGCATGATGAAGCTTATAAAGCTTCAAGGGCTGTATAATTCAATCCCCTCATTCCACAGATGTGGAAATGGAGGCAGGAGAAGTTGTACTGTCCTGCATGAGTCACCCTAGGAATGGGTGCGAGAGTCTGGGATAGAACCTGGACTGTTGGATTCCAGTCTGCGGTCCTTTTGACCCTGCCACAATTTTCAAGGATACTTATCTGAACACCGACTTCCCTCTGCTAATAGCATCGTTCTTGGCCACTTTCTGTAGCTTTTGGCTGCTTATCCTTGACTTCAGCCTTTTCCCAGCTGCTTATCAGAGGCTCAGCTTTAATTGCTTCCTTAACACAAAGTCAATTCTACTTGAAAGACTAAGCTGGACAGGGTACTCAATTCCTCAGTGTTCTAAGACAACATGAACGCTTTTCCTTGGAGGATCTGTGATTCAATATCAGTTCCTTTAATTACAAAGTTTTATTTCCTTAGAATCATTTATCTCAGACTTAATTTAAACAACTTTTGGCAAACAAACAAAAAACCATGAAGAAGGCTTTAAATAGAAGCCCATAGGTTCTTCTCATACCCGGCTAATGTGATTGGTGCTAGGTAGGATCTATGTGAATTTTCACATACATTGTGGAAGAAAGCATGGCATACATGAGGGATATAAGATTTTGAAATCAAGAAGATGTTAAATCCCAGGTTGACCACTCTGTCTGAGCTCTGGGCTACAGTTGTCTCAATAACCTGGGAAACGTTTTTCATTATAACAAGATAACATGATGGGGTTATTTACGGTCTTATTTTTCTGTGGCTTTATCAGGCAAAATGAGAGAGGATGAGTGGAAGGAGTATTGGGTAGAAAAACATAGTCCTGAAACTGTGGTTCCCATCTTTTTTGTTCTTCCCTGAAATCCTGGAGTCATTAATAACAGAAATGCTAGCAGCCAGTGTTGAAAGCAGGGGGATGTTCGTCAAGGTAACAATGGTCATAATCCAATGGTCTTTGGAATCCTACTGCTGTTGTCTGTGGGGATTCATCATATTCTTCCACTGCTCTGATTGAGGCAGACATGGAGACTCTGTCCCAATGGCCGCTCCAGGAATGCAGAGTTGGAACCAGAAGAGGTTACCAGAAGATGCTGGATTCCTAGACAAGATTCAGCACTAAAGTTAGTGAGGAAATACAGGTGGTACCTGCCTTCTACCATCAGAAGGATCTCATACTTTCCACCAAGCACACCCCCCTATAAAAAATGAGGGAGAGTGGCTGAAATGGCTAATAGTTACTGTTATCTCCCTTTCAAATTTTTCATGATCTTCCATGTAGTCTATAAATGTTCTAAGTGTTTCCATCCTATGACTCGTAATAATTTCATATTCTACTTCCTACCTACTAGTAATTTATTTAAAATATTTTGATAGATACCTACTATATGCCAGGCTGTCCATACCAATCACATAGCTGATAGTGGTGCTTCTAATTGCTATCATGTTGCTGTACATGCTTCTGTGATTATATTCCAACCTCTAACTTATCTGATCCATTGATGAACACTTTTTTTTTTAGACTCAAACTCTGTGCTCATACTTCCAAACTTTACTCTTGATATGTGAAAGTAAGGCTTTGACATTTAGCAGAGCATTTAAGTCTCTAAACTAGTCTGGGCTGCCAAGACTATTTTCATACTATTGAGTCAAGAAAATATTTTCTGAAGTTTAAAGCTGAACAATGACTTCTTTATTCTAGGTGGCATCTAACTTCCTTAGAAATGAATAAACCATTAAATCAGAAGCCAGAGGCAACATGATTTATGGGGATGGAATTATCGTTGTTTTAACCATCTCAAAATAGAATGCTCTTTACAAGAGCAAGGATCTTGTTTCATTTCTGAATGCCTCGTGCCTAGCCCAGCATCTGCTACACAGTTGGCACTCAATAAATGTGTCTTGGATGAAAGGGTAGTCTCATTAGCTTTTATTAAATCACACTTTATAGTGCACCTCTGGATATTCTAGTTTATGTGAAATTAAATGGAGGTTATCTATGAAGGAATGAAGCATGTGTGTACTGGATCAGATTGACATGTCTCCCCACATTTACTCAGTTCCACTCCATCTTGCTCCATGGTCCCAGGCCACTGTCATCTCACTTCTAACAGTAATTCTTCTTGTGAGGTATTTGGATAAGTGGTATCAGTATCACCTGAGAGCTTGTAATAGCTGCGAAATGTTATGCTTTACCTTAGACTCACTGAATCAAAAACTCTGAAGTGAGGCCCAGCAATTTATGTTTTAACAAGCCACCTAGGCAATTGTGATGTGTGCTAAAATTTGAGGACTACTTCTTGAACACCTCTGTCTAGCTTAGTCTCCCCCAGAGATGAGGGCCATGATGTATTATGGCCTTCATGGAGCCCCTGGAAGGACCCCCAGCTTTTCTATATCAGATTCTATTGGACCAGATACTTAGAGGTTCTGGCTTCCCAGAAAGAATAGGTAACACAATCTAAATGTGCCCACAGAGTTAATGCCTCATACACATATATTGAGGTGATGAGAGTCTTTGTGTATGTAAATTCAAGCAAATGAGCTTGGTTTTGCTGTGTCTGCAATTGAGATTAATTTAGGGCTATATGAGGGTGACCATATGGCCTGATACCCACATCCCAGTTTAGACCTCAGTAAGGCATTCTGTAATGGAGACTGTCTATCTGGCCTTCTATTCTCGATGAGTGAATCTTAATTGCTTTTGTTAGTTAAGTCAATTCTGAAATACATCATGAACATTTGAATCAAGACTTTCTAAAGACAATAAGAGGACTTTGAATAACTAAAATTTTATGTGGGATGCTGTATAAGGTAAAGTTCAAGAAAGCATAACTATAAATTATCTACAATAAAGTCTCCCAACAAATAGTATGGTTCTGATGTTAAAATTTTAGTACATCTTTATTAAAAGAACTCATGAAAACCTTAGGGAAATATCTCCGCCCTGCTGCTGTTTTTCTCTTGTTCTGGTTTTTAGTCATTCAGTGAGTCTCTTGTAAGTCCCATCTGTTCCAAGTCCCACAATGTCCGTGTTTGAATGGTTTCCTTCCTCATCCTAATTGTAGAGACATTTCAGTGCTTTTGTCAGTGGTGTTTGAAATTCATGTCAATGATATATAACAGCTTCATCAATTGTATTGCATAGCTTTCTCCTCTGATTAATATGTACTGTAAGTGTCAATTCATTTCTGGAACTTAAGGAAATTTGCTTTTCTAATGGCTGCTATCTGTTTCTCTGAGTACTTTTCTCTCCTAGGCTTTTATCATAGCTTGCTGGCTCTCTTTGTTCTGAATGCTTACATCTATGAAATCTACCCGCATTAAATAACAGTGGTTTCTTGCTTTGATGAAAAAATACTTTTTAGTCTGACACGATTATGAAAGGGCTTCTCTCTGCCTTCCACTCCCCCACTAGAAGTCATTTTCTGATCATTCTTGTGTTACTGTGAAATATCTCTCACCTCATGTTGCCATATAAAGCATTTTTGTTTATCTATTCTTATGCATGACTATGTAAAATCACCAGAGGAGTGCCAGGTATACCAGTTAATACTGCGGATTTTTTTTCCCAATAGATGGAGTTACACATATGTTGATATATATTCAATTTGATATGTATGCTATTTTGTTGTATTGACAGCAAGCTTCAAAACTTAATGTGTCAAATTTTCTGAAGGTGTTAACATCACAGATATTTTTATGCTTAAAAATGTCCAATTTCATGCCAAAAAGCATTTGTGGGAAGTTTTAATTTATTACTCTATTTTGAAGAAAAGTGCTGCTGAAAGTTATCATATACTTCGGAAGCTTATGGTGAACATGCTCCATCTTAAGATACTTGTGAACACTGTTTTAAATGCTTTAAAAATGATGATTTCGATGTGAAAGACAAAGAATGTCCAGGTCAACTGAAAAGTTTGAAGACCAAACAATTATAAGCATTATTGGATGAAGATACGTGTCAAACTCATAAACAACTTGCAAAAAGATTAAACGTTGCTCAGCAAACAATTTTCAAACGTTTACAAATAATGGGAAAGATTTTAAAGGATGGAAAATGAGTGCCTCATCAACTGAACGAAAGACAAATGGAAAGCTGAAAAGTCATCAGTAAAATGTTGTTTCAATGGCATGAAAGAAAGTCTTTTGTTGCATCAAATTGTGACTGGCGATGAAAAGTGGATTTATTTTGAGAATCCCAAATGCACAAAATCATAGGTTGATCCAGGTCAACCATCAATATTGACTGCAAGGCCAAATCATTTTGGAAAGAAGACAATGCTCTGCATTTGGTGGGATCAGGAAGGTGTGGTGTATTTATGAGCTCCTAAAACCAGGTGAAACCGCTAATACTGATCGCTACGGACAGCAAATAATCAATTTGAACCATGCTTTGATTGTAAAATGACCAGAATGTGCCAGAAGACACGGCAAAGTAATTTTGCTTCATGATAATGCACTATCATACACTTCAAAACCAGTTAAAAACACGTTAAAAGATCTTGCCTGGGAAGTATTAACCCACCTGCTGTATTCACCAGACCTTGCTCCTTCAGATGACCACTTGTTCCGATCGATGGCACACGCACTTTCTGAGCAGCACTTCAAAACGTACGAAGAAGTGGAAAATTGGGTCTCTGAATGGTCTGCCTCAAAACAAGAAAAGTTCTATTGGGACGGTATCCACAAATTACCTGAAAGATGGGGGAAATGTGTAGCTAGCGATGGACATTACTTTGAATAAAGCACTTTTGATGTTTCTCTTAAAATTATCATGTTTTCTTTGATTACAAAATCTGCATTATCAACTGGTACACCTGGTAATTTCATAGGTAATGCAGGAAGGTGTCTTCTGAAAACAGAACTGTCAAGAGGATTATGGGCCTTTCTTGGGAAAAGTAATAGGTTTGGGTATTGAACCAAGGAGTCAATAGAAGATCCCTAGCAACTGAGACCAAGACAATGGAAGATCAGATGGTCTGGAAGAAGACATAGTGACCTACTGAAGGTCACAGTGACTGAGTTGGTGCTTTTGTAAACCAGAATGGGGAAGAAGTTAAGAACAGCCAAGATGAGACCAGTTGAGTAGAATAGTTGACTGAGCAGAGGCCAAGTGAGGATTAAGAATGAGTTTATCTATATATATAAAAGCCTAAGTGACCATCTGACCGTCTGACCGGAAGCTATGACTACACTGACCATCAGGGGGCAGACGCTCAACACAGGAGCTGCTGAGCTGCGGTGACTTGGCAGCTGTGGTTCTTGGGTGATGCACCTGGAACCAGGGAGGAGGGAGCCCGATTCTCGGGTGTGTCACCCGAGAACCACCCTCTCGTAATCCGGGACCCCTTGGGAATGTTGGAGAGCTAGTTTTGGCCCAATCCCCACAGGCCAGGCCGAGGGACCCCACTGGTGCACGAATCTGTGCACTGGGCCTCTAGTCCTATATAATAAAAGGCTAATATGCAAATTGACTGAACAGCAGAATGACCAGTCGCTGTGATGTGCACTAACCACCAGGGGGCAGACACTCAATGCAGGAGCTGCCCCCTGGTGGTCAGCGCAGCAGTGGTGGTGGGAGCCTCTCCCGCCTCTGCGGTAGCACTAAGGATGTTGGACTGATGGCTCCCAGACTGCAAGAGGGCGTAGGCCAGACTGAGGGACCCCTCCCTCCCCACAAGTGCATGAATTTCGTGCACCGGGCCTCTAGTATTACCGTAAACCTCTTCAACACCCTTTGATGTCACCTTGTTATTAAATATAGGGTTCTCAAATTTCAGAAAATCATTCTTGTTTAAAGATCCTGGGGACATATGTAATACTTTTAACAATAAATATTAAAAATAATAATAAAGATCTCAGTCTGTGCCACAGATGTTCTGATTATTATTTCTAGGGTCAGGCCCAGAAATCTCATCTTTATCTAGTAGCCCAAGTGATTTCCCACATTTTCAAAAACATGCCTTTCAGGGTAAAGTCCAAATTCCTGACCATATAAATGAGTGTTCTCTACGATTTTTCAAGGCTCCTCAAGCATTTGTTATTCTCTGCAGCAGTTTTTAATACCACTGAGATTGAACCTTTCCTTTATATATCATTGCATTCCACAACAATATTATAGAGCTTTTGGAACATAAGAACAACTGCTTGTTTACATGTTTGTCCTCTTTTTACAGATAGCGAGAAATTTAAAGATGGCGACTGTCACTTGCCTCTCTGATCTTCCAATGCTTAGCACAGTCCTTGGTATAGAACAAGCTCCCAAAAATCAGTTCTAGTGTATCTATGAATGCAAACAAGTGAAAGTTATTCCTGTCTCTTGTGGGGGGGCATATATCACTACCTAATAATAAAAGATCAACCCCCTCATCTAGCTCAAAGGTTGGCAAACTTTTCTGTAAATGGCCTGATAATACATATTTTATGTTAATGGTTCCTCTGCTAAACCTAATACTACAATGTGCATTCAGGGCCTCTCTTAGGTGCTCCTATAGACCCTGCTCAAACCAGTTTCTGCTATGTAATGTAGGTGACCAGGTACTTCCTATACTTTCTAATAGGCTGTGGGGTTCATGTAGTGAGTGATCACATTTCTTTGGTTTACAGTTTAACTCAAGTGTCTAGCATACTTCCTGGTACATAGTAGGCAAATAATAAATGTTTGAATAAATGCATGCACAAATGAATGAATCCTTCTTTGAAAAGCTAAGGATGTAGAAGGGGAAAAATTCATTTATACTTTCTCCTTTCATGAGATATGTAGATGGAAATTTGAAAACTGGATACTTAAGTTGGTCTCTTACTTGGTTATAAGGTTACAAACCAAAATCACTTTCTGCCTTTAAGAATGTTAAAAAGCAGAAGAAGATAGAGCTAGAAACAGATATGACTACTATTATTACTTGCAATGACAGGAACAACAGGGACAACATCAACCACTACCACCACAACAACCACAGTAACAAGTGTTGAAATTGGTTTATTGAATAAATTTTGAATTTGAAATGGTACAAATAGAACATGGTCTTATTTTCCTCCACAAAGGCCTTCAAACACATTCTGTTGGATCAGACATGCCAGTCGCTGGGTAATTTCATTTTTGGTAGGTCCCATAAATTCTATTAAAAAGTGGAGGTCAGTCAGAAGAGAGACCAATATGGATTTTTAACTGCTGGATGCAAGATTCTGGCTATATTTTGTACTAGATGTCAATATTTCTAAGGGTTTTTTTGAACATTTATTGAGCAACCAACTAGGGTATGAGTATAAAAAGGTTTATAAGAAAAAAATGCTAACCTGTGGCCAAGAAAATGAAGAGTTACACATGTTTGCACATGTTGCCATGACAGCAGAGAGGAGGCATCACCTACTTGGAGCTGGGATATGGTTAGAGGGGTGCCTGTCTTGAGTCTTGAAGATTACTAGGGGAGAAGGTATCAGGAGGCATTCCTAGTATGAAGACTGATGAATCTCAGAGGGAAGAGGGGGATAAAGGGTAGGAAGAAATTAACTAAAGGACTTATATGCATACTAGAGGCTCGATGCATGAAATTCCTGCAAGGGGGTTGACCCTTGCAGCCCTGGCTTAGTTTGGAAGGACGTCCAGGAGGTCGTTCAGCTGTCTGGTCTAATTAGAATATTATGCTTTTATTATTATAGATATGCATAACCCATGGACATAGACAATAGTGTGGTGCAGGCAGGGGGGTGGGGTGAGAGCAGGGTGGAGGGGGGTTAATGAGGGAAAAAGGGGGAGCCATCTGTAATACTTTCAACAATAAAGATTAAAACCCATGCGTGTGCGTGCGCGCGTGCCCACACACAAACACACACACACACACACACACACACACACACACACACACACACAGGCCAAAGTATTGAAATGTGAACAAGCAGCTTCATGTATTGCTGCATTCGTTTTTCATTATTTAAGAAAGTAAAAGGAGAAAGTATCATGAAATTTTAGAGTTGAAAGAGAACCTGGAGTTCAATATAATTTCCCCATGCAATTCAAGAACTCTGACTCCAAAAGACCTAGTATATTACTCCATACAACGTTCTCCCTGTTATTTTTCTGTGTGTAACTAAATGTTACTGACTTTCTAAAACAAAGGAGAACCAAATCTGAAAAGAGAAACTCCAGTCGCAGGACATATTGTGCAGGAACTGTGCATGCCTTTATTGGAATACCCACAGTACATGGGACTTACTGCAAAATCAGCAGCCTGGAGCAGTTCCACATGAAAAGCAAGCATTTCCATGACGACATGGAAATCTAGCCTTCCTCATTTTTCTGACAATTACTGAAGCTGAAGGACATGCTAACTGAATGCACAAACAAGTTGAGGCAGTCAAGACCTTTATAGCTTGTGCAATGTGAAGGGAAGCCATAGACTTTTTGTAAGGGTGGATGGCTTTAAGCCACAATGATTGGCTTTAAGTGGAAATTGCTTCTCAATCCTTATTTATATCAGGGTAAAGGAAAATCTCAAAGGGAGTAAATGCTGAAGGTCCAAGACACAATTAGCTAATTATATATATATATGGGGATGCTAGTTAAGAGCTATGAAAATTTTAGAGCTAAAATGATCTTTATAAAGTACTTACACCAATTACTTTTTTATTACTGGTGAGAAAACTGTATCAGAATATTTTCTTTTTTCCTAAAGTTGTCTTAACAGTTGGTCTACATCATTAATTTTGGCAGGAAATCCTTTCAACTTGGTCAAACAGGTGGGCCTAGCCCATACATAACACAGATTTATTTCTAAGCCAGTACTTTTATACATGTAGAAACGTCCATTGTTCTTTGTTAAAAGCACAGAGAAGGAACATCCTTTGAAGGGCTCATGTTATCTGCTTCTTGAAGATTTGCCTAGACCAGTGATGGCGAACCTATGACACGCGTGTCAGCACTGACACGCGTAGCCATTTCTGATGACACGCGGCTGCATGCCGAGGATGAAACATTTGCTGCTCCTGAGGATGAAACATTTGCGACTAGAGTCTTGGAGTTAGTTTTTTTCCTCAAAGTGACACACTACCCGAGTTATGCTCAGTTTTTTGGCGAAGTTTGACACACCAAGCTCAAAAGGTTGCCCATCACTGGCCTAGACCTTGCCAGTTTGGCCCAAGTGGATAGAGTGTCAGCCTGTGGACTGAAGGGTCCTAGGTTCAATTCCAGTCAAGGGCAAGTACCTTGGTTGCAGGCTTGGCCCCTGTCAGGGAGTGTGCAGGAAGCAACCAATCGATGTGTTTCTCTCACTGTCTCTCCCCGCCACCTATGACTCTATCTAAAAATCAATGGAAAAAATATCCTTGGGTGAGGATTAAAAAAAATAAATGAAAGATTTGTCTATATAATCTGTCTTTTCTAGCTAATAGATTTTATTGGTTTAACTCACACTTTTATGTTTCATATTAAGAGGACTTAGGTATTTTGAGAATGGTACTTTGAGAAAGGTACTAACATTTTTATGGAAAGATTAAAGAAATAATAGAGTCATTATTGGTAATTACATAAACAGGACTTAATGTAAAGCTATTTTCATTTTTGTTCCCTCATGAATCCACACCTCAAACTCAACAAAAATGTTATTACCATATATGTTTGAATATAATGGTATCCTGAGCATAAGAAAATTCACTCTTTTCCAAAGAGAAAATTAAAAGAGAGTTTAAGCCAGTTACATTTTATTCATTCAATAAGTAGTTATTGACTGCCCATCATATGCCAGTGTCTGTTGCACATGGGATCTAGCAGTAAACAAAACACAAATATCTCTACTCTCATAGTAATATAATCTCTAAATGATATAGATGGGATTATTACATTAGTGTAATATTTACTTACCCATATGTATTCACTATTACATATGCTAATAGTATCAACTTTGAATATTAATTTTTACAATCTTATATTTCAAAAACAATTTTATTTAAACTTTTACATGAAATTTTCATAGCAGTTTTAGAGATCATTGCTCTCATTTTTTATTCACCTAGCATTTTTTATAGAGTAAGGATATAGTTTTTACTGTTATCTAAATTGAGATAATGATACTATGCTACAAGACTCCATATGCATAGCAGTAGCATTATTGTTTTCTCATCCTTCCTATAGATAGATACAATGGTGTCCACCAAGTAACTACTTATTATAATACCTACCTTTTAAAATGATTGTTTAAAGGCTTATTTACAATTATATTCATTAATGCAATGGTGATGTCTTATCTCTAGGAATAATTACTAAATTCATGCTAAATTTTAAATCTCTTCTTACTGATTCTGTCATGTGACCTCTGCAGACATTAAAACTACTGTTGATTGGTGTTATGGTAATGTATCTTCCCCAAACAGTTTTGTTCTTTAAAAATAAAGCAACTGAGAAAGTTTCACCAAATATTACAACTTCATAAAGACTTTAAAAAATAACTCCTGTGCCAAGGGAGAATTTTTGAGAAAAAAATAATTCATTCCATATTTGGGCCTATAGGGTGGGATTAACTATACTTATGAATGTACCTTCTCTGTCATTTTCTATTTCTCCCAAACTCTTACTTTGGGACCCTTTTTACAGAGGTGATTAAAAAGGCAATGCCTTGTTGGTTTCTGACTATAGTGATTCCATTTTTTTTTTTTTTTTCATATAGAAGTCTAGGGCTGTCTTCATCCACGCATGATGGGTAATACCTCTAGAGGCCATTCATTGCTTGCATTCAGAATCAGAGGGGCTTCTACCTCCCTAGGCTTCCTTGTGTATTTGGCCAGAATCAGTAACAGCCATGCGGCAGAATGAGGACCTGGCATACGTGCAGTTCCTCGAGGGACTGTTTGCAGTATGAAGCCTCCTAGGGCTGTTCCATCCACAGATGCTTACTGAGCATCTGCTGAGAATGATTGAAAGAATTTCTGAGTACCTTAGGCAGTGTGCTCTGAGCCTGAGTTTGCTCTCCTTCGTGCTCCACAGCCGCGGCAATGGTTCTTTCCATAGTTTCGTGAGGTTTTTTAAGCATGTGAAAGCCATGCAAGGTAAGTGTCTATCACAATAAGTTGTCCTAGGGCTCAACTCCAAAGCCAAAGTATGAATGACATTTTTTTTGCAAACCATAAATATGATGGTTTGAATGGGATGGGCTTAGTCTTCAAACTGTTATTCTTTTTGACAGGTGACGTTGCTCGATTAATACATGGTTATAGAAATACCCCATGATTAACATTGTCAAAATAAAATGTAATTATATGTGTACGATTTGGAACACTACAGATGATTAATTTGCAAAGGCAATGCGGGCATTGTTTTTTAAAATGTATGCTTTGTCTCTTATCTCAGTACACAGGCGAACCACAAATAACCATTGTCAAAATATCATGTTGCTGAGATGTTATGACATATTTTCTGCAATAAAAATTTTGCATATATTTTCTTCCATAAATATACGTTGCTTCATGTATCAAAACATACAATTCTGTTTTTCATAAAACTATTAATGGTTCATTTTTAGAAAATCATGCAGATTTAGGTGCATGGTCGAGAATAAAGCTGACATTTTTTTCCTCCAAGCCATAGAACCAGTAAATTGTTTTAGAATTTGTCCTTGCTGTAATAGCTTCTGAACAGAAAGCCTATTTTCAAGGCTTTTCGTGAAAGTAAAATTAGAAGTCAAAATGTTTTGCACAAATTAGATTTGTTTGGCATATTTTGAATTATGCTAAAAATAATTTGATATTATTATCTCATAGCCTTTTGTTATAGAATTAAAAATAACAATGGCCACAATTAAGTAGAGCAATACAAAGTGACTGCAATCGTCGTATAGCACTAGACAACTTTGCCTCATATCAGTTGGCTACGAAGAAGACTACTTTAAACAGTTTTAGGATTATAAAATATATAATTAAAATTATACTTCTTGGAGGGGTGATGTCAGCAGAGGAAGACTGGAAAGCAGGGAAATGAAGGTGAAGTGAATATACTAAAATTAAATTTATTCAACAGTGCCCTTAAAAGACATGCTGGTTAGCCTTGAGGAGAAACATAAGGTTTATTTTCTAAACTCACATCTGGGGCCATGATGGCTAGGCTTCAACAAAACCTTTGCCAGCACCCCAGTTACCTGAGGACAAGGTCAGTGTCCTGTGGCTTTGACAGTCTGGCCCCAGTTGCCTTCTCCAATGAAGTAATGATGAGTCAGGCATACCTAGGTTTAAATCTTTGTCCTGCCCTTACCTGCAATCAGAAAACAAATCTCTTTTCTGAATTCTCATAGCTGTAGCACTGGAATTTCTGTTAGAGTCAAACACATCCTACCTGAGTTAAGGTATTCCAGCTCATATGTTGTTTCTCCTATAAGGCTGCATATTTTTTGAAGGGAAAGGATTCTGCCTTTTATTGCTCTGACTCCCAGTACCATTCAGTCCAGAACCTTCCACATGCTGGATACCCAATACATGTGCACTGAAGGAACCTAAGAAATAAAGGTAACTTTTAAGAAATAAACAAAAAAAGAACAAGAAAACCCAACAATCAACCAAACAAAGAAAACAATATAGACTTTAGAAGTTAAATTACAGAAGACTGTGTTAGAAATGCTGGTTAGATTTTACTCACCTCCACCGTGACTGCCATGGTGTATGGAGCAGCAACACAATGGTTTAAGAGATTCCTTCCTGCTGAGTCTTTTTTCTCTTTAAGCAAGTCCTGTACTTTGAATCCAAACTATTCAAGCAAGCTCCTGTCTGATGTTTTGTGAACTAATGACTGGACCACTGTTTCCCGGATATGACTGATAGTAACAGTGAGGGACTTGCCACTCGAAGCAGAGTCCTTTCAGCAGTAGCCTTGGTGTACCTGGGAGCTTGCTAGAAAAGCAGACTTTCTGGTGGGACCTCAGCTCTACTGAATCAGAATCAGAATCAGAATTTTATTTTTGTTAATCCTCTCCCGAGGATATTTTTCCCATTGATTTTTAGAGATAATACATAATGATAGAAGTATTTAGTAGGACCCATTGCCCAAGGGAATGGGGCGGGGGGGGGGGGAGAGAGAGAGAGAGAGAGAGAGAGAGAGAGAGAGAGAGAGAGAGAGAGAGAGAGAGATGAAAGAAACACCTCAATTGGTTGCCTCCCACATATGCCCTATCCTGGGCTGGGGATTGAACCTGCAACCCAGGTACATGCCCTTGAGCAGGAATCAAACCTGTGACCCTTTGGTCCACAGGATGATGCTCCAACCACTGAGCAAAACTGGCCATGGCAGAACCTGCATTGTAACAGGCTTCCCAGGTGACGTGTGTGTTAGTTTGTGTATTGAGAAGTACTGGCCTCATGTTTATTCAAAATACTGATTCTGAGACCTTTCCTTATAGATTCTGATGCCTTCGGGGGTTTCTGCAAATCCCTATGTTTGGCAGCAGTGATTTAAAAAAAAAATCATAAAGCACATTAACAAAGTACCACACTACTTCAACTAGGGATAGAATCTTTTAAATGATGACCTAACAGGTTTACATCCCCATAGGTACTTCGAGATGCTCTGTAGGTAGAAAGGAAGGAATCAAGAAAAGGAACAAGTATCTGTTATGGGACTCCTGGGCCCACACTGATAATCTCCAATTGGGGTGCTCCATATTTCTGAAGAGCAAATAAACCTGTGCTTAGGAAATACACTTTAAAAAATAAACCTTCAGCTCTTTTGGATGGAAATATCCTAACACTGCATTTCATACTGCCTTACTTTGGCAACGTAATTCGCTCTTTAAGAAGGATGTTCTCAGCTTGATGTATACATGTGTTGTTACACCGTGGAGCATCCAGGGCATCTCAGGTGTGCCCTGAGGGCTACTCAGGCAAGGGATGGTCCTCACAGATAGAAAGTATTATATATGCATGATGTGTGTGCATAATTTAACATATGCACGTATTTTATGATATGCATATATTCACAAACCAAATTCATGTGTACATGTGTGTGTGTGAATGTCTATCAACATAAAACAGTACACTAAAGTGATTGTTTTATCTGAAGCCTTGGAGGAAAGAATGCTTTGCAGTCATATTTTTTCTTTCAGATTCTAAAATTATGTTAAAGCTATAATGATAAATGTATTTAGTAGGACCCATTGCCCAAACTATGAAGGATAAACCTGAACCCAACACATGATACATATTCTTTCGGCACTTGCCGTGGTGAGAAGCATTTGTTTGAAAGCTATGTAATGGCATCAAGGTAACTAGTGAGTTCTGGTGAATCAGGGACCTTCCTGGGAAGGGGTTTGGAACTGCCAAGTAGTGAGCACCGAGAATACACTAGCAGATTTGCTTGTATAGAAATAATGATCCGACAGACAGACTTCATGCTGCGAATGAATCCCTTGGAGCTCAGCAAGGAAGGCCAAATAGTGAAACCAGAGGACAGATGGTGACAAATGTGAAACAGTCAAAAGTGACTCAGAACTGAGTATTCTCCTTCACAGCCTTGTCCTGGCCCTGTCCTGTTTCAGGAGTGACCTCCCTGTCATGTTAGGAATGTTCTGTTTGAGTTTGTAGTTTTGGATACTGATGACTTAGGGCCATTACAGAATAATGCCTCCAACTACCCTATTTCCTATAAAATGCTTCCTTTTTTATCTACATGCAGCAGTCCTTGTTAAATATATTTCCTGCTTACTTATAAGCATGCTTTCATTATCCTGCAATTGTCTCTTATGTAGAAATCTCAATACTTCAATCCCTTTGAGTAGGGACCATATTTAAATATCATCTGTACTACTTATGAAGTGTATTTGGTGCTCAGTACCCTTTGTCTACATGTAATGAGCTGGAGATATGCCACTTGCCAGTTTAAAATTCATTCCACAAATATTTATTCAGTGCCTACCATATGCTGTGAACTGCCTTAAGTGGTAGAGATATAAGATAGATGTGATCCCTTCTATTAGAGAGCTCAATTTTAATGGTGGGGTGGGCAAGTAATAAACCACAGAAATAAATATTCGGATGGAAACAGAGGGCATATTGGCGACTAACCCAGAGTTGGGAATGAAGGAAAATTTCCAGAGGAAGTGCTCTTTAAACAGGAGTTTCCAGGGCAGTAGCAGTTAGAGAATAGAAAGAAAGGTGGTGAGGAAATAGAGTCCCAGGCGTAGGGGAGAGCACGCACAGGTCTCCTGCACCAGAGAGAACATGGTGAGTTCAAAGACCTGAAGGAGGCTCGATGTGCTGGAGTGTGCGTCCTAGCGCATTAACACCTGACATTGTATTGCTCTTTAAATTTTCCTAAGTGCTTTCTCATGCATATCTAGGTTATCATTCATAATAACTGCAGCTGACATATAGGTAAGTAAGGTCAACAGGGATGAAGTAAGTTCCTGGCTCAAAATTACAATGGAGCATCAACCTTCTCATGCTGAGTTCACATACCCTTCTATCATTAATTTATGCACTCTAATATATTGATACTTAATATAAACACTTTTAGATCATCCTCAGAGTTTGGAGAAATCTAATTCTTTCTTTAGCAGATACCTATTCAATCTGAGAAAACACCTCTTCACTCACTTATGTGTATTCTCACACACATACACACACAATGACATACATCTATATCTATATATAAAAGGCTAAGTGTCCATCCGACCGGAAGCTATGATGCACACTGACCACCAGGGGGCAGGCGCTCAATGCAGGAGCTTCCATGACCACTTTAAAAGTAAACAGCACTGACAAACCAACACTCGGCTTCCCCCAAGAGGCACACAGGCCCCACCACCACCCCAGAGCAACACCCCACCAAATTGCAGCCAACGCTGTCAAGACCCTATGGTGCAAAATGTGCCCAACAGCTCAGCCCAGCCGGGAAACAGTGGCTGTGGGTGTCAAGTAATGACGTCACATAGCAATGCCTGGCTTCCTCTCCCTAGCGACTAGCATCCTTGGAGTTTCCTCAGCCTAGGAACCCGACTTGCTTTATAGCCAGATGCAAACATTTCACAGTTTAACCAAATGTCTGTGAAGGGTTTTCACGTGTCTCATGTCATTTGATCCTCACAGAAGTCCTGGAGTAGGTAGATAGGAGACTCGGTAGAATACTATTTTCTTTTCAATAGCAGGACACAAATAGCGATATTAAAATACTTTTTTCTAATTAATTTCCTTTCAATGTGCACAAATCCATGTACTGGGACACTAGTCCTATCTAATACAGAGGCAATATGCAAATTGACCATCACTCCAACACACAAGATGGCCACCCCCATGTGGACACAAGATGACAGGCAGGGGAGGGCAGTTGTGGGTGATTAGGTCTGCAGGGGAGGTTAGTTAGGGGTGACCAGACCTGCAGGGAAGGGCAGTTAGGGGCAATCAGGCCAGCAGGGGACCAGTTAGACGCCGATCAGGCTGGCAGGGGAGTGGTTAGGGGGTGATCAGGCTGGCAGGCAGAAGCAATTAGGGGCAGTCAGTCAGGCAGGCAGACGAGCAGTTGGGAGCCAGCAGTCCTGGATTGTGAGAAGGATGTCTGACTGATAGGGCCTAAACAGGCAGTTGGACATCCCTCGAGGGGTCCCAGATTGGAGAGGGTACAGGCTGGGCTGAGTGACAACGCCCCTCCACATGCACGAATTTCATGCACCGGGTCTCTAGTTTATATATTATAACTGTTTCCAGGGACTTTGAATCACTGAAACTTCAGGGAAGACGCATAGGGAGATTAATTAGCTCAGATTTGACAATAATTAAAATCTAAATGATTAAAGGAATGCTTTAATGGGCCAGTTATCTCACAGAAAAGTATACATTTAATAGATGTCAGGAAAGAGCAGTTTTTGGTATCAATAATTTAAATGGGGGGGGGGTCTTACCCTAATTATTAAAGAACTATCAGTTATAGAGTATTAGTTAGTGAATGATTTTCAACTATCTGTTTAGCTTCTTTGTTTTTAAATCGCAGATTGGCTTTTAAACTATAAACAAGATAAACCTAAACTTTAAATGGAAAACTTCAATTCTCATGGTTAAAAGAATAATAGCTTAAGACAGGGAGTCTCGTGGAAAATACACAGGCATTGAAACCTATCTGCTTACTTGTCTCAAGAAAGTTAGTTTCTTTGGCCTCAGTTTCCTGGTCAGTAACAAAAATCTATCTTACAAGGTTTTTGTGAGGATTAAATAAGGAAAAAGTAGTCATTTCATATTCATGTAAATCTAGTTATTGAATAATAAATTTTAAAATTTATTTAGTTCTGCTTCAATTACCTTTTATCTTCTTAAATACTAACAAAAATTGAGATTATTGCTATCAAGGCATTTTATGAAGTATAAACTGTTATTCAGATGTATCTAGACCATAGCCTGGCAAATGGAAGATGCTAAAATATATTAGGTGAATGACTTCACATTAATATAAGGACAGACCAAAGATGTAGAAATTGAAAACATTAATAAGGAAAGAAAGAATCCTGGGTAAAGAGGGATATGGGTACATGGAGATTTCCAACCTAATTGTGGTAAGGAAAATCACCAAGAACTTGAAAATAGAGCAAAAGCACTGCATGTATTCTCAATGTCATGCCTGAGCATGCACAATCCCACCCAAGGATGATTTTATTTTCTAGGATAAGGTAACTGTGTTTTGTTATTGACTATTGACTGTGGCCCAGACTCAGAAGCCAATGATTTCTGGTACAGATGCAAATGAATAGATAACCCCAGTGGTTAGGGTTGTATTGCTCTGTAGAACATTAACCTTCATTTCCTCTTAGCAAGCCTGTTTCAGCAGATTTTCTCTGACAGGCTAAATAGCCTAGTAAACCTGCTTCTCCAATGCTGTGAGAAGCCGATTACCACCCCTGCTGGTTGCCTCACTTGTGACATAAACAAATGTCTGACATATATATTGTGCATTTGTAGAATGCTTTTAACATTTTGGAAATGAAACGTGTCCCTTTTAAAGAAAATTTACGGAAAGTTGTGGGTTTCCAAGGACGATGTGGGACAAAGAGAAGAGGACACATTTAAAGGTTCAACTATTAAACACCCCTTCTTCATAAACAGGGTGAGCCAACACAGGAGAGCGTTGCCTTATTTGGGAGACGACTTCGGCCTTGGTGAAATAAAAATCTTCTATAGAAAGAGAAAGGTAACAAATGACACAATTGCCTTGAGGGAACAGGGCAGATTAGGCAATTGGGGACATATGAATTGTTGTTTAAAACAACATGACTATTTTAGTTGTTATATGTAATGGGATGCACTCTGGAGATTTATGGTTTGCTTTTATTTGTCCATTTGTTTTCCTTTGCTCTAGGGAGAGGGGCCAGAAAGTTCCTGTCTGACGGTAGGCAGGGGATGGCGCAGGATCTTGGAAGCATTTAGAATTCTTACTATTGTTACGGGACAGGGGACCTGGCTCTGACATTGAGAATACATTGAGAATATCAGTCTGCCTAGGGCTGGCTGATAGCGTGTGGTTTCTTGACTTTGTGCAGGCAAGATTTCACAACACAAGTCCAGGTGACTATGAGGGCACATTTATTAAAGCTGGGACAGTGAAACAAAGAAGAGCTCAGAATAGAAGAAGCAAGGTTTTGGCTTCCTGGAAAGTCAGAGAAGAGGGGGCATTGGAGAGAGATTCAGGGGTTAACTGGGGATGAGCTGCCGCTGTCCATTGCTCCCCTGGTTGCAAGTCTTGTGGGAATCCTTAGAGTTTACGAGATGCATGCCTATGGGGAAAAAGAAGGGGAAGAGAATGGCACAGCAGTGGTCCCCAAAGGGAGAACAAGTGCTGGGTCCTTTGTCTTGAGGGTTTTATCTCTCTTGCAGGCTGGAATCTTAGGAGAGGCATCAGGGGAACCCTCGTGTTTTCTGTTTTCCAGGTGTGCTCCTTCTGGGTGGTGGTCTTTACTGATTGGCCAGTGCCAGGGCAGGGGCCATCAGTCATTGCGGTGGTCCTGGCATTGGCCGCCTATTTCTGCTGCTTTTCTGGGCCTGGATCTGAAATACAACAGAGGCCTAGGTGTTATCTTCTGCATCTGGCCCTAAATTCCTTAGCCCAGTGGTCGGCAAACTGCGGCTCGCGAGCCACATGCTGCTCTTTGGCCCCTTGAGTGTGGCTCTTCCACAAAATACCACGGCCTGGGCGAGTCTATTTTGAAGAAGTGGTGTTAGAAGAAGTTTAAGTTTAAAAAATTTGGCTCTCAAAAAAGTTTCAGTCGTTGTACTGTTAATATTTGGCTCTGTTGACTAATGAGTTTGCAGACCACTGCCTTAGCCAGTTTGTTCAGGAAGGAACAGTAGCTTGATATTTTGGGTGCAATATATCTGCCTCGGTTTCCCCATTCTACCTGCCAAGGACTTTTCCTAGCTTCTTACTATCCAGCCTCCCTATTAGGAGGTGGCCAGAAAGTCATTGTTCAGGAAGGAACAGTAGCCTGATATTTTGGGTGCATAAGGTTTGAAAGATGCAGCCTCATTCTTTTAGGAGGAGATTGAGAAAGGGATGGCATATGTGACTCCAAGATCTGTTTTTGTGGTTACATGATTCCTTAGCTCGCTCTGACTACGAATTCTATAGTAGGCTGCGGCCAAGGCGGGGATGGTACATGGAAGACCATCCACATGGTGGACCTGTGTGAGTGCGTCAGAGCCCATGGTTCCAACAGGAATCTAAGAATCAGCTCCACTGTGTTTCTGGCTCCCTTTCAAACCAAGCGCTATTCTGTGGATAGTTTACCCCCTTGTGGTTGCATCCAGAGGTACATTCTAATTCCTCCAATAGCCTTATTTTTTAAGCCAGTGAGAATCCTGGGGTCTGGAATTTATTCTCTGGTCAGACTTAGTACAAGAACTGGGGATATGATAATAGGAAGTTGTGGGGAGGGTAAAGAAATGTACTTCATTGAATTTATTCTGTAAGAGTAAATACTGGGAATGAATGGAAATTTTTAAAAATTTGTTCAAAAGATGAATGAATGATGAATGAAAGCTGTGTGTGTGTGTGTGTGTGTGTGTGTGTGTGTGTGTGAGTGAGAGAGAGAGAGAGAGAGAGAGAGAGAGAGCGCGAGAGCGAGCGCGAGAGCGAGCGCACATGCACACATTGCTTTCCAGGTAAAATAATACTTAATAAGATAAAGGCTAACTCCTGGATCCAGGAGTATGACAACAATATATTAGTTTTAATTAATACTAAAGAAAGAACATATCCTTCACATTTAACTTTAAAATCATGTGACAGTATTAAGACTTGTATTAATTTTCTGTTGCTACAAATTATTACCAATTTGGTGGCTTAAAATAGCACACATTTATTTAAAATCTTACAGTACTAGGGATAGGAAGTAGACCAGAAGGTGGTTCTGCCATAGAGAGATGACTCCAGTTACATTTAGAATATCCTTCTAGGTATTTTGATAAGCCTAACAGCAGATAGCAATATCTGTTTGCTTAGATAAATGGGATTATCCTTTATCCATGTCAATAAATATAGGCTTGCAACATGATTTTCTAATTGCTTTTTAGAATTTCTTTGTATGATGTATCATTTAAATCTCATTGATAGACATTTTAATGATTCCCATTTTCATTTTTTAAAAAACATATTGCAGTTTTAAAAACAACATAAATACTTTAATTAATATTTTTGTACATAGTTCATTTCCTGTTGATTTCCTTAGGATATATTCTAGAGAGATTTTAATTTATGTAATTGGCATAAACTTATGTTTAGTCCTTTTTTTTTCCCTTAAGGATATAAATGAGATCTTATTATGATAACAGTAGTTAATTTAAAATATACTGTATTGAAGACTAGTAAGAATGACTTTTGCACATAAAGTTTGAATGTTTATGATTAGTATAGAGGCCCGGTGCACGAAATTCGTGCACGGAGGGGAGTTGTCCCTCAGCCCAGCCTGTACCCTCTCCAATCTGGGACCCCTTGAGGGATGTCCGACTGCCCTCTCACAATCCAGGACTGCTGGCTCCCAACTGCTTGCCTGCCTGCCTTCCTGATTGCCCCTAACCGCTTCTGCCTGCCAGCCTGATTACCCCCTAACCACTCTGCTGCCAGCCTGTTTGCCCCCAACTTCCCTCCTCTGCTGGCTTGGTCACCCCTAACTGCCCTCTCCCGCAGGGTTGATCACCTCCAACTGCCCTCCCTTGCAGGCCGGGTGCCTCCCAACTGCCCTCTCCTGCTGGCCATCTTGTGGTGGCCATCTTGTGTCCACATGGGGGCAGGATCTTTGACCACATGGGGGCAGCTATATTGTGTGTTGCAGTGATGATCAATCTGCATATTACTCTTTTATTAGGTAGGATAGAGGCCTGGTACAGGGATGGGGGCCAGCTGGTTTGCTCTGAAGGGTGTCCTGGATCAGGTGGGGGTTCCCTTGGGGTGTAGGGCAGCCTGAGCAAGGGGCCTGTGGTGGTTTGCAGGCCGGCCACGCCCCCTGGCAATCCAAGCAGAGGCCCTGGTATCTGGAATTTATTTTCCTTCTACAATTGAAACTTTGTAGCCTAGCAAGCCTGGGGCTTCCTCCGAGGCTGGCAGCCATTTGTGTTGGGGTTATAATTGAGACTTTGTTGCCTTAAGCGGGTGGGCCTGGCCAGGGTGTGCAGAAAGCTTTGCTTCCCCTGTTGCCAGGGACAACCCTGGCCTGCTCTCTCAAGCTCCATTCTGCCGCCATTTGTTTGAATTTGTTTACCGTCTATAATTGAAACTTTGTAGCTTGAGTGGAGGCTTAGGCCTGGCCAGGGTAGGCGGAAAGCTTGGCCTCCTCTGTTACCTAGGAAACCTTGCTCTCTGTGGCTGTAGCCATCTTGGTTTGGGTTAATTTGCATACTTGCTCTGATTGGATGGTGGCGTGGCTTGTGGGCGTGGCTTGTGGGTATGTCGGAGGTATGGTCAATTTGCATATTTGTCTATTATTAGATAGGATAGTTGCATTGCTCTCTAGTATAAATTTATTTTATTAAAATGTTTAAATCTCGCCCTAACTGGTTTGGCTCAGTGGATAGAGCATCGGCCTGCAGACTGAAAGGTCCCAGGTTCGATTCTGGTCAAGGGCATGTACCTTGGTTGCGGGCACATCCCCAGTTGGAGGTGTGCAAAAGGCAGCTGATCGATGTTTCTAACTCTTTCCCTCTCCCTTCCTCTCTGTAAAAAATCAATAAAATATATTTTTTTTAAAAAAAGAAAGGGACTTAAAAAAAAAAAAAAAAGCCCTGACTGGTTTGGCTCAGTGGATAGGGCGTCGGCTTGTGGACTGAAGGGTCCCAGGTTCAGTTCCGGTCAAGGGCATGTACCTTGGTTGTGGGCACATCCCCAGTAGGGGGTGTGCAGGAGTCAGCTGGTTGATGTTTCTCTCTCATCGATGTTACTAACTCTCTATCCCTCTCCCTTACTCTCTGTAAAAAATCAATAAAATATATTTAAAAAAAAAAATTAAATCTCACTTTCTTTCTTTTGGAGTTCATGGATCCTGAGACTAATAGGCAGTGGAATCCTTGCACAGGAAGTAAAAATGAGCAACAAAAGATGATTCCACTCTGTTTTGGAAGAGAAGAGATAGAACTATAGCCAAGGGCCAGTTTTATTGTTCAGGTCATTGAGGTCACCTCTTTGGGACTTGGCTTGTCAAAAGATGGGGCCGAAGAGATGATTGATTTCCTTCTGGTTCTAAAATTCTACCAGTTTTTAGTGCTCAGCACTATCTAAAATGACATTTTGATGTTGAAATTACTTACTGGTTTACATTATTTATTTAGGTATCCTCTTTACTTCCACAAAGGCTTATAGCATCTTACAATCAAAACTTGTAGAAAAGGAATCTGGACAGCTATATTTTACAGCTGTCAAACAGATTATATGGAATAAAGGATATAAAATTCCCTGCCCAGCTTATGGTCTATAGTTCCCATCCCTATCCTCTCAAGCAAGAGAGGAAAAGCAGGGAAATATTGTAACAAAACTCTGGATGAAGACTATGCATAAAAATAGGCTCGAGCTCCCTAGCATCTATAGCAAAGTGAGAAATATGGTGGTAGATAGAGCTGGCTCTCTATTTATGATTATATATTATTGTCATAAATAGCCAGCTATATCTACCCAAATTAAAAAAGGGCCCACCACATTCTCCTGGTCAGCTCAAAACTTTATCGGTGTTAACCAGGCCTGTTTTTATTGTCTCAATTAGAGAATTTTTGTTGTTAATTCTCACCCAAAGATTTTTTTTTTTATTGACTTTTAGAGTGGGTGAAGGGATGGGGAGAGACTGACATAGAGAAACCCTGATGTGTCTCACATTGATTGGTTGCTCCACATGTGTCCCGACCAGGGCCAGGGATCAAGCCTGCAACCAAGGTACGTGTTCTTTAACGGAATCGAACCCTTTACCAGAATTGAACCTGGAACCCTTTAGTCCACAGGCTGACACTCTATCAACTGGGCCAAACTGGCTAGAGCTCATTTAGAGTAGTATTAATTCATATCTTCCGATTGTAAAAAAAATAGAATAAGAATTTCCATCAGCACAACAGCTTTCTTATCATCACTGACTGTATTGGCCTGGCACTCTTAATATGTTTCCAGTGTCTTTTTCCTTGCCATGGAGGAGGCGCTCACTCTGGAATGGAACAGTTTAATTTCAGAGGGAGGCAGTTTCATCATCTTTCGTTGTTAATTCATGTTGACTCAAATAATCAGGAATTAATTTCACAAATAAAAGATTTCTTTGACTTTTGAGGGAGGTGTTGTTGTGTTTTTAATCCTCACCTGAGGATAGGTTTATTGATTTGAGAAAGAGAGAGAAAAACATCCATGTGAGAGAAAAACATCAATTGGTTGCCTTCTTTACATGCCCCGACCAGGAATCAAACCCACAACCCAAGTATGTGCCCTGACAGGCAATTGAACCTGCAACCCTTTTGGTGTACCGAATGACACTCCACTCAACTGATCCACCCAGGCAGAGCTTGGGGAGTTTTAATTTTATGGATCTTGCATTGTCTTACCCATTTCAAATATAGTTAAGTGCAAAAGAAATTCAGACATTAAAGAAAATCTTCAAAAATAAGAGTAAATTATGAAATAAGTATTTTTGTTGTATAAATGTGCTTCTCATGTCCCAATAATGGAATGTGTGCTTAAGTGGCAATATTTCTGCCATTTTTCATAGGTGGGAATATGGAGGCTCAGCCATGAAATGGCTAACCCAGGTCATACCCCAGCTTGACTCAGTGTGGAATTCCTCCCCTGCCTGCCTCTTGGGTCTGTGGGTTCACTTTTTCAGCTGCAGGGCAGAGTTCCTCATTCTTCCACTTTTCATCCCATTATGAGGGCAGAGGTAGAGATGGCTGTATCTGTGACCTGAATGTTATCTTTCTGCTGCCTCTAAAAAAGCTATTTTCATTTGTTCTGAATGTCCTTCTATTTTAATGTAGAATAAATGATACTCTGAACTCTCTTTTATATTTTGGTTTTATATTATGATTCTACTAGTATATACAAATTGCAATTATCCTCAATGAATCTAAAGGTCTCCTATTACCAAAATAAAAGCTGAGCAGCAGTTTAGATATGTTTCTCCTTTTTATTTATTTATTTTTTCCTTTATGAGCAACTTATTGCATTACAGGTCAATTGTCAGGGATGTTTATTTAGTTGAGGCTGTCTTTCTGAGCTGACTGAGAGAAAACAAAAAAAGGTTGATTGAAAAGTCAGTGCGCATGAGTTCACCGCTGTGCAATCAACAGGATGATCAAAGTGCTTTTTCCAGATTCGGGTTGCCCTGCGTTATGCCTGTACACATGCGTCTCAGCTTTTGTAGTTTAAATATTGTTGGGACTAAAAGGCCACATAAACATGACCCGAGCCCTGATTGCCACCAAATTGGAGGCAAAACAGCATGTCTAATGATTTTAGAGCCAGCCTTGGCATTTTTTTGTGACTTTGGAGATTTGTAGAAGGTTTAAGCCGTTAGTCGGACATCCTTAGCGCTGCCATGGAGGCAGGAGAGGCTCCCGCCACCACCACTGCGTTGGCTAGCCATGAGAAGCACACTCACCACCTGGGGGAGGCTCCTGTGCTGAGCATTTGCCCCCTGGTGGTCAGTGCATGTCATAACGACCAGTCGTTCCTGGTTGTTTGCTTGTTAGGGTCAATTTGCATATTACCCTTTTATTATATAGGATGAATTAATACACACACACACACACATATTGCTATACACATGGCATTGAAACAAAACTGAGCAAAACTGGCTGGTGTCTTATGCTTAGAGAAGGTAGAAGGTGAAACACAGGTGCATTGCAAGTCACCTTTTGTAACTTAATTTTTCTGGCCTTTAAGTTGCAGGTAGGTTGATTGAGGTTGTTGGCCTGTGCACAGACTAGTTTCCTCAGGCTACAGTGACACAAAACTCATTGAGTCATCATCATCTAGAAGATAGCTTTATTTATTAGAGGTTTAATATTTTTTCACAGGAAAAATTTGATCTTTTTTTTTTTTTTTGGTAATTAGTCTGCATATTTTATATATGCACATTAAATATCTCTGAAATTCCAGGCAAGGGCCGGTGATTTTTATACTTTTCAATCTGCTATAAATTATTTTTATTATACCTGTCTTATTATTTTTTTGGTAAAACTAAACTTTGTACCAAGTGACTTTTCCCTTATAAAAGCTTGATTTTCTTTTTTTGTCAATTTAATGCCTTAGCCACTAGAAACATCCTTATCAGTTCTTTACACATACAACTCTATTTTATTTGCTCATTTTCTCTTTTATTGTCTTAATTTGGTTTTATATCAGGGTGTTTAAATTGTGCTTCTTTGCCTTGTCTCACCTCCGGAGGTAAATTTTAGATTTCTAGAGAGGGCTTTTTCTTCCTTTATGTGTCTAACAAAGGTGCTTATTGTTTGAACAGCACATTGTAGGGCTGCCTGGGGCCATGACTACACATCTAATGGTGCAACTCAAACATTTGTAGAGCTATCACCTCAGAACATTACTAAATACATGCCCTCATCATCTTCCCTGGAAGTATTTCATTCACTTCTCCACTGACCTCCTTGCTGTAGTTCCTTCTCATTCCAGTTTGTCCTCCAATTACTGTTCCAGTTCCTAAAACACTGGCTTGTCGATGTCATTTCCTCACTTAAAAACTTTTACTGACTCTGCTTCTCTGCAGAATAAATTCTGATGCAACCTGAGAATACCTACCAGATCAGCTTCATTCCTTGCTCCCCACCACCCACCCCACCATCGAGAGTTTGCTCATCCTCAGCTGCATGCACCCTGCAGCCTCATAACTTTGTTTGCATTTCTCTCTTTTTCCCTGCTTTCTGGTCTCATCAAAGTCCTAATCCTATTTTAAATGTCTCTTCAATGCCATTCCCAAACTTCTTGGACAAAATTGATGCTCATGGAACATTGCTTATCCTGATGTTTTAAAAACTCTCTATTATACTTAATTGGCTGCATATCTATCCTAAGAACTGCTTATCATGTTATTATCAACTAAAGGCCCAGTGCACGAAATTCATGCACTCGGCGAGGGGGTTCCCTCAGCCCAGCCTGCGCCTTCTCGCAGTCTGGGAGCCCTTGGGGGATGTCCAACTGATGGCTTAGGCCTAAGTCACCAGTCGGACATCCTTAGCACTGTGGAGGTGGGAGAGGCTCCCCCCACTGCCGCTGCGCTTGCCAGAGTGAGCCCAGCTTCTGGCTGAGCCATGCTCCCCCTGTGGGAGTGCATTGACCACCAGGGGGAAGCTCCTGTATTGTGTCTGCCCCCTGGTGGTCAATTCACGTCACAGTGACCAGTTGTTCTGCATTCAGTCAATTTGCATATTAGCCTTTTTTTATATAGGATACCAGACCATTCAGTCCTTAACCAACTAAGTGCTCAGCCAATACTGGGTGAACAAGTGACTGAGTGACCAGACAAATAATTATGTTTGTAAGCATGAGTTGGACTGCTGGTCAGCAACATCCTCCAAATTGGCAAGACTTTTATGTCATGTCAGGAAACTCTGGGATGTGACTGTTGGTGAGATAAGCAGCAGCAGACCAGGTCACCTTGAAACTCCAGCCAGAATAATCAGGGAAACAGTTTTGATCTTAAGGGTAAGGCATCTCAGTTTTTATTTATTTATTTATTTATTTATTTATTTATTTATTTATTTATTTATTTTTCTGGAATGATACCCTTTTCATCACTCATATATTTCCTACAAACAATATTTAAGTAAACTTTTTAGATAACATGTAACATACATACATAAAGGAGCACAATGCATTTCCACAGGGATGACAATTCAGGAAATCAGCACTCAGGCTGCAACAGAGATCGCTGGTGCTCTTATTCTATCCCTGCAGACCATCTGAGTTCAAGGTATGTAGCGAACACAGTGCCTCACACACTGACACCTTCCCCTGCGCCACGGGAGCTTACCTATGGGTGGGTGGTTGATGACCCTGGGACAACCCGAAAACAATGGGCATGGGAGTCTGGTCCTCCTGAATGGCACAGCCTCCCCATCATTCAGTGGGACAGTTCTGAGATGTATTTCAGGTAGGTTCTCATACGACTGATTAGGTCATTCTAGCTAATGTATTTAATACATAGTTCAAGAATTTTCCCACATAAAATTTTGCTAAAACCGTTGTATTGAGTTTATGGACACAAATATAATTTTTATTCTACATAAACATCACATAAAACCATTGTATTGAAAGTATGAATTTGGGATATTAAATAAGGTGAGATATGACAATGAGAGAATATTAGCTCAGGAAATAATCTATTGGTAAGTCTTGTACTGTAGGGTCAAAGGCTACCTACTTGGAGGTATAGTCAAGGCCAGATGTATCAGTAGTACAATAAATGTAAAATAATTAATTTACTGATTGAAGAGAGTTTAGATAGGTTTAAAAAAGAGTCAGCTATTTGCTCTTAATAAGACTGACATCTAAAATCTAAGGCGGGAGGACTTTTGAAAATGAAGGACTGAAATGTAAAGTACATAAGAACCAAAAATATAAAAGTGATAAAGAAGAAAATCACTTTATGTGAAATGAAATAGTCTACTAAGAATATATAACTCCCAAGACTTTTATGCATTTAATAACCTAGGCAGGATTCATGACCCACAAAATGAAAATAATTACACTTTGGGAGAATTCAGCCCAGCTTTTTCAAAAACACAGACAAAGAATGAGAAAGTAGATAATATTTGTAAGTAAATAACTTAATGCAAACACAGAATTAATAAGCTTATACTAATAAATGTAAATAAAAATCTTTCATCCAACAAATAGATAATATAGTTTCTTTTCTAATAATTAAAAAATTTGTATGAACTTATTTATTACAAGCCCAAAAATTAAGTCTCAATAAATTCCAGAGAATTAATATATAAATAGTGATATTTGCTGCCTAAATTAACATGGTAAATGTTCATAAATATAACTGACATAAACAGAAGCTTTTTGAAGTTCTCAATAGTTTGTAAGCTTGTAAAAAGGTCATGAGATCAAAATGCTGGAGAAACCCACTGATTTAATCAAATTTTCTGTCCCTTTCTTCTTCCTTATCTCCTCCCATCTCACTAGAAGAGAAAATTGAGATTCAGTCAGTTTCACAGTTTCATTTTCAAGCCTTTATGGAACAAACAGTTGAAGTATTTACCCAACATATTAGTTTAACCATCATAAAAAAAATCTTAATAGAAAAACCTGACAATATTGTAAAGGGAAAAAAAAACATTTTAAGATGACTCACTTATTATGAATATGTAGTTGCCAACTGCTTAAATAAAACATAGTGACTAAAATCTAGCACCATATAAATCCACACCTTATCAGGTAGAGTTTATCTCACAATTACAAGGATGATCCACATGAAAATTTAATGTAATCTACTTATTAATATATTAAAGCAGTATGCATGATAACCTAAAAGATATGGAAAAAGCATTTGGTGTAGTTCAATAATACATGTTAAAAATCTATTACCAAACTAGCAGTAGAAAGTAATTTCCTCTGTCTGATACATGATATGTATCAATAGCATAGTAAGTTGTCTAAATTTAGAAGCATCCAATTATAATCAGAAACAATACATGTAAGGCTGCTATCACCTCCACTGTTCTTCAATCTATTGGTATTCACAGCTTGTACAATAAGGAGGAGAAAAGGTTATTTAAAAGGAAGAGATACAATAATCATTATTTATAGATAAAACATAGGTCTACAATGTAACTCAAGAAATTTACTAGTCAAATTTATAAATTAATGTTAATCTGTTTTACATTAAATCTGATTTACATTAATTTAAGGAAAATCACTAGATAAAGGATCAGTATACAAAATGTAATAGTGTTCATCATATTCCAGGAAAAGCTGACTTCAAAAAATAATGACAAAAACAATTCCATTAGTAATAGTAACAAGGTTGTAAGGTATCAAGAAATCAATCTGAAATTACATTTAAAATACCTTTTTGAAGAAAATTTTCAGGTTTATTGAAATGTACATAAGAAGATAAAATAAATTAAGAGAGAGTCATGTTTGTGGGTAGAGTGACTGGATTTTATCAATTTGTCAAGCTTAATTTCTCTTCAGGCTAATAAATTTATTGTAATTCCAGTGGAATTTTTAAGCTTTTTCCCATGAAGCTTCACAAAGTAATTTAAAAAATTAATATGGATGATTGGAGTTCTAATAATAGCTGAGATAATTCTTATGGACAAAAATGGGAAGAGAGAAGTCCTGCCATATCAAAGCCATATTTTTATTGTAAAGATAAAGTGAATAAAATAGCGCAGTATTGGTGTAAGTACTGACAAGATCAACAGAACATTATATAGAAACTCAAAGCAGATCCAGGCACCTAGGAGAAATTGCATACAGTAGAGATAGTATTCACATTACTGGGGAGACAGTGATCTAGTGAAATGGTATTGGAATGTGGCTGCCTGTCTATTACAAATAAAATTAGGTCAATATTTAGTATAATATATTATTATAATTTGAGAGAGAAAGAAAAAGACTTCCAAATTTTCAATGACAACATAGGAAAACATTTTTAATGATCTAAATATAGAAAAGAATTGTTAAAAAAAAAAAACTCACAAAAGAGCACATATTACAGAGGAAAATAATAAATTTAGCCAAATATTAAAAATTTTATTACAAAATATAAAGTTTAAGATTATAGACTGAAACATGGTATCTGCAATGTATCTAATAGAATAAGTTCAATATTAAGCATATCTAAAGATCTCATAATATAACCCTATAATTAAAAGCTGAACAACTCAAAAGAAAAGTGGACAAATCACGGGAAAGAAAACAAAATGGCCATTACAGATAAAATGAAATTCACCCTCACTACAATCAGAGATATTAAAAAAAGAAAAAGAAAAAGTGAGAGCCCAGCCAGTGTGGCTCAATGGTTGGGTGTTGACCTATGAACCAGGAAGTCACAGTTCCATTTCCTGTCAGGGCACATGCCTGGGTTTCAGGCTCCATATCCAGTGTGGGGCGTGCAGGAGGCAGCTGATCAATGATTCTCTCTTATCATTAATGTTTCTATCTCCCTTTCCCTTCCTCTCTGAAATCAATAAAAATATATTTTTTTAAAAAGTGAGATAGCTTTTCTATTCAATTAATACAAGATTATCAAAAGGGAAGCTTCCTGTTAATTAGTGCAAGATCATTAAAATCTATCATTTTCTGTACTAGTAGTGTGTTCTAATAAACAAATAATTATTTTCTATTCTGTAAATTGTTTTCTCCCAAATTCATGTGCAGTTTTAATAAGAATAGATTTCATAAAATGGACCATGCTTGGTTGATGACTATGTGAGACTCACTGAAGATGTCCATACCCTAATCCCTGGAACCTGTGCCTAGGTTAGCTTACATGGTGAGAGGGACTTTGCTGATATGATTAAATTATGGGTCTTGAGATGGGGAGATGACCCTGGATTACCCAGGTGGGCCCATATGACAAAGAGGGAGGCAGGGGGATCAGGGACAAAGAAGAAGCTCTGAGGATGAGAGCAGAGGGAGAAAAGGCAATGCGATATATCTCATGAGCTAAGAAATGAGGCCTACCTCTAGGAGCTAGTGAAGTGAGAACAGATTCTCCACTAGAGTCCGTCCTCACTTCAGAAGAAAGGCAGCTCAGCTGACAACTTGATTTTAGCCTCCTGAGACTGATTTTGCACTCCTGACTTTCAGGACTGTAAGAGAACATACTTGTATTGTTTTAAGCCACCAATATGATGGTAACTTGTTACAGCAGCAGTAAGGAGCTAGTACAATGGCCTGTGTAGAGTATAGGATTTCTCTTTCACTCTTCAGAGATACAGAGAAGGGAAGGGGATTGGGTGAAAAAGGCAGAGGGATGAAGAAGTACAAATTGATAGTTACAAAATAGCCATGAAGATGTAAAGTGCAGTATAGGGAATAATATAGCATTGCTATTGTAAATAACTATGTATGGTGCCAAGTGGGTGCGGGAAATATCGGCGGGGGGGGGGGGGGGGGGCGGCACTTTGTAAAGCATATCCTATCTAATAATAGACAAATATGCAAATTGACCATACCTCCGACATACCCACAAGCCACGCCCACCATCCAATCAGAGCGAGTATGCAAATTAACCCAAACCAAGATGGCTACAGCCACAGAGAGCAAGGTTTCCTAGGTAACAGAGGAGGCCAAGCTTTCTGCCTACCTTTGCCAGGCCTAAGCCTCCACTCAAACTACAAAGTTTCAATTATAGAAGGTAAACAAATTCAAACAAATGGCGGCAGAATGGAGCTTGAGAGAGCAGGCCGCCGGCAACAGGGGAAGCAAAGCTTTCCGCACACCCTGGCCGGGCCCACCTGCTTAAGGCAACAAAGTTTCAATTATAACCCCAACACAAATGGCTGCCGGCCTCGGAGGGAGACCCAGGCTTGGCTCCGCTCCAGGCTACAAAGTTTCAATTGTAGAAGGAAAATAAATTCCAGATACCAGGGCCTCCGCTTGGGTTGCCAGGGAGCGTGGCCGGCCTGCAAACCACCACAGGCCTCTCACTCAGGCCGCCCCACACCCCAAGGGAACTCCCACCTGATCTGGGACACCCTTCAGGGCAAACCAGCTGGCCCCCATCCCTGTACCAGGCCTCTTCTATCTAATAAAAGAGTAATATGCAGATTGATCATCACTGCAACACACAATATAGCTGCCCCCATGTGGTCAAAGATCCTGCCCCCATGTGGACACAAGATGGCCACCACAAGATGGCCAGCAGGAGAGGGCAGTTGGGAGGCACCCGGCCTGCAAGGGAGGGCAGTTGAGAGGAACCAGGCCTGCAACGGAGAGCAGTTGGAGGTGATCAACCCTGCAGGAGAGGGCAGTTAGGGCTGACCAGGCCGGCAGAGGAGGGAAGTTGGGGGCAAACAGGCTGGCAGCAGAGTGGTTAGGGGGTGATAGGCTGGCAGGCAGAAGCGGATAGGGGCAATCAGGAAGGCAGGCAGGCAAGCAGTTGGGAGCCAGCAGTCCTGGATTGTGATTTTGGAGAGGGTACAGGCTGGGCTGAGGGACAACCCCCCTCCGTGCATGAATTTCGTGCACCGGGCCTCTAGTGATTGTATAACCACTATGCCCTACACTTGAAAGTAATACAAAATGATATTGAATGTAAACTGTAATTGAAAAATAAGTAAGTGATATCAGAAAATTCCTGATCCCTGTGAAGGCTCCACCTAGTTCTCGACCCCCGCAGAAGATCTATGCCCCAGTGCCCAGTCAGTGCTTCCCTAGTGGGAAGGGTCAGGTTACCACCAGAAACAGAATTTCTCAGATGAAAGCAGCTAAACGTAGACCGCTTAGTTATTTATTGGTGGCACACAGTTTTTTTGGGAAACAGTTTATTTCCATCTGCCTGTTTATGTGACCTACCCTCTTGGGCCATTGTGAGAATTGAAGAAGTTGTAAACCAGTCACAGAAGAGGTTAGTACTATGTTCTTCTTGTCTACAGGCAAGATAAGCCAAGATCAAAAGTAGCAGGGCAGCAACATTAAATATAGAAGAACAGTTACCTAATTTTGGTCAGGTTTATGTTAGTGGGCCTAGTTTTAGTCATGCTAACAGGACACTGCCATTCGGAAAGTCACCTCACATTCACAGCTGCCCTAAGCTGTGTTCCTCGGACTCTGGGCTCCGGACTCTGGGTTTGGTTTCCAGCTCCGTGACAGCTTTTAGTCTGTCCTTGTGTAGCAGTTGATCTGTGAGGTGATCAGAAGTGCCAGATGGCTTGAGGATGAATGGCTGCAATTTTCAGTGTTCTTGCTAGCAGTCACTTTGTTCCTGTAAGTTGCAGGAGCCAGGCCAGCTCGATACAGCTGACTGACTTTTAATGCCTTCCTGTCTCTGTGTGGGTGGCTGCCTATGTCTCTGGGAGGCCGTGCATTGGTGTTCAGATGCAGGGGTTATGCAATCAAATGGAGGGACCAAAGAGGCCATTTAAAAGAAGACCCCCTCCCCCCTCCCAGTGGCCAACGGATGACCAAGGTGTTGACCCATAGCTACCAAAGACGGGGCAAACAGGAGAAAGAGAAGACAGTAGTGATATAATATTTGTTATTAACCAGTGTACCCCTTGGCAGAGTGGGCCTGCTAGATTGCTATAGAATTTTTGGAAGAATAGGCTTGTGGTAGAATGTTGGAAATTTCCAACTTACCGACTCAGATTCTAGTCAGCTGCAAATAATGTCCATTTAAAAGATGGTTCAAGAAAATGTGATTAAAATTCCAAGTGCAAGATCACAGTGTGAGAGAGAGATTTGTAATTTATTCAAATCTCCAGGCTTTATTTTAAGGGTTGGTGGTGACTGGTTTTGCTAGTTTTCCTAAAGTGATCAGTGTCGGGGAGTTCAAAGACAAAGTGGGCCTGGGAGATGAAGACTATACTGAGAAAAAGACAATGTTTTTTGTTTGTTTGTTTGTTTGTTTTTTATTGTTTAAGGTATTACAAATAGTAGCACACATGTCTCCTTTTTTTTCCCCCCATTGACCTCCCCCCGGCCTCTCCTACTCCCCAGCACTTGCCCTCAGTGAAAGATGAATACTACATGATCTCACTCATTTGTGGAATATAAAGAACATTATAAACTGTTGAACAAAAATAGATACATAGGCAAAGAAGCACCGAACAGACTGTTAAACTACAGTGGGAAGGCAGAGAAGGGGTGGGGGGGTGGGGCAGGTAAGAGATCAACCGAAGGACTTGTATACATGCATATAAGCATAACCAATGGACGCGAGACACCGGGGCGGAGGGTGAGGGCAAGGCAATGTTGTTTTGCTATCCTTCCCTCAGGTGCAAAAGTGCCCCAACCCACCCACCAGGGAGCGGGGGTCAGTATTTTGTGCTCCAAGTGACATCTGGAGCTCTTGGTGAAACAAAGCATTCTTGTTCTTAGCCGCCCATACCTGTTACATTCCTTTGTATTGATCTTCGCATACATTTAATTTCTTTCATCCTCACCATCACCTTTGCTAGTAGATAAGAAAACTGGGTCTTCAATAGTTGTAAGAGATTTACCCTGGGTCACAAATCTGGTCAATGACAGCTCATACTTTTTTTTTTTTTTTTTTTTTTTTGAGGAGATACATTTACAGAGGATACATCTGCACAGTATTTCCAAGAAATGGTTAAAATTTATATTTTATGAATTGACTTGCGTGAACATGTCTGTCTGATGACAGGGTTTATTATTTTCCTTTTCCTTTAGACAAGTCTGGTGCATATTTACAATCTTAGTTCACAGGAATTGTAGTGACCTCCCAGTAAGTATAACGATGGTATAGTTGTTGGCATGAAGCTTTCATATGCTTTTGTGTATTTGTTATTGTAGTTTGACTTTTTTGGCCACAAGAAGCTGTTAGCACTGAGTTTGGGCTCCTTATTACCACTGGGTTTTGCTAAACATCAGATAATAACCAAAAGATTAAAAACCTCACTTTAAAAATTCCAGCCTTTTATTATGCATTTCCCAGCACATACATGTAAGAAGCAGTGGTATGCTCAAATTACAGTGGGTGCTAGTGTGTTTTGCTTTCATTTTTTTTCCTCTGTGTTTATAATTACACCAAGCCCCAATATATTTTTGATAACAACTTTTAAAAAGTTGCAAAAGCACAGAGAGAGAATGGCTGAGATTTGTAGAAAAATAGCATTAATTTCATTGCCCTTTTCACATGGCTCATAACAGTTGCCAGTTTTAAACACAAGTCTCCATCCCTAAGGAACTATTTGGTTTGAAACTATTTTAGACGTCAAAGTTCCTTGACCTGAATGCTTGGCAGCCTGGAGTGGAGAGAAATGTGGGTTATAGGAAGAAATAGTGTCGTCAAATTTTTTTAAATGAAAAATGCATATGTTGTGAAACCACTAAGGAGCATATTCATAAAGATTTAAGTTTTACTTGTGTGTGTAGAGGTGAGTGTGTGTGGGGACTTTTCTTGCTCTTTTATTCGCCCTGAACAGGTGTGAAGACCATGCTTGCTTGGCCAGTGGGAGCCTGGGCGATTCATTAATTTCTTCTCACTTCATACAAGACAGCTTTCTCTCACACCTGAGGTGCTTACACTCTGACCCACTTCAGCCTTAGCTGGGGCTAGTGGAGCCATCATCACAATAGCAAAAAAAGAATATGCATAGATAGTTCCCCTGCCGGGTTACATCCCTCTAGCACTTCTCTTTTGTAAAGGGGCAGGATGCATGAAAATGATCAGGGATTGATATCCACACAAAACTCCACTTGAGTCCCAGGTCTACCCCTTAGTGGTTGTGTTAAATTGGGAAATCTACTTAACTGCTGTGAGCATCAGTTTTCTCATCTAGAAAATATAGTTAATAGCAACCTGCCTTTTGCAGGAACTTTTGGGAATGAGAAGTCATGACATACCCAGTGTGTGGCACATGAAAGCCATTCGTATAGATGGTACTTCCTTTGGCTTCTCCATTAAATTCCAGTCAGTCTGAACTGTGGATGTCTATGTGAGGTGGCGCGAATGGGGTCCAACTTGCTTGGGAATATTACTTCCAGAAGGAGAGCAGCATTTTCTGAGTAGAATCTCCATGAAACAAAGCTGCTCTTCTTAACTTATTGAAAAAAACAACAAACAGTTTGTTGTTGTTTTGTAAATTGAGGTATAATTTACATAGGATAAATGTACAGCTCAGTGAATGCTGACATATTTATGTACCTCTGTAATTACTACCGGATCAAAATATAGCACATCTGGGAAGATCCCTCATGCCTCTTTCTAGTCAGTGTCCTCCACCTGTTCAGAGGTAATCATTATTCTGACTTGCATAACCATAGATTAATTTTGCCTATTCTTGAAAAACTCATAAAGAGAACCATACATTATGTCTTTGGGTCTGGCTTCTTTTGCTTTAGACAGTATTTTTTCATTCACCCAGGTGTCAGTACTTCCTTTCTTTCACCTCTTAAAAGATATTTGGGTTGTGTCCAGCACTTGACTGAAAAAGTCTATCTACGTTCTTTGATAACTCTTTCTGTGGATATATCCTCTCATGTCTCTGGATTTATACCTACGATTGAAATTGCTGGGTCAAAAGGGAAGCATGTGCTTAAAGTTATTAGGAACTACCAAACTGTTTTCCAAAGTGAATGTCCCAGCTTCTACTCCCACCAGCATGTATGAGAGTTCCAGTGCCCTTCATCCTCCCTAAAACTTGCATTGTCAGTGTTTTTCATTTTAGCCATTTTTGGGGGGAGGGATTTTGTGGTGGTATCTTATTGTGCACTTAATTTGCATCTCCCTGAGTACCCATGAAGTTGAGTATCTTTTTTGTGTGCTTATTGGTCATTCGGGTATCTTTTTTGTGAGCCTACTGATAGAACCAAAGACTTGTGGACCAATTGTCCTTTTTTTTTGGGGGGGGGGTGGGTCCTCATGTGCTGAGGATAGGTAAGTGCTTCCCTTGGAAGTAATTGATTTAAGAAAAATCAAATCAATGCAAATATACTTTTATTTCCTAGATCAAGGCTAATTGGCTGTAAAGAACTATGGCTTCCTTAATAAGAAAAACTACACAGGGGTGTCCTTTAGCTGGCTCCCCAAAGTTCCTGTAATAAGATGTTCCTACTGCTCACAGCCTGTTGGAACACAGATATCAGTAGGGAATGCTTTGTGCCTAGAGCTGGCTGGCTGCTTGCACATAGCAGATATGATTACGCGTTTCAGGATGACAGCTCAGAAGGGAGCTGACAGCTTCCCTGAGTCTATTGTTCCACTGAGGTGTTCAGAGGCCCTCAGGGGTGACATCAGGTGACGGGCGATTTAGGCAGAAAGTGTCTGGATGGCTATCATTTGGTGGCTGTTATTGAAAATGTACTTCAGGAAATAGAAAGTCCTAAGCAGAAATAAATGCATGGCTCATAGAATTGTAGGATTTTAAAGTTAGAAGGGACCCTAGAGATAACTTAGTCTAAACATCCCCTTTTATGAATGAGGAAATGCATATACTCGTGATACCATCACCATAATCAAGTAATAAACATATCCATCACCCTCAAAATATTCCTTGGGTCCCTTAGCTTATTGTGTGTGTGTGTGATGAACACATTCAACATGAGATTTACCCTCTTAACAAACTTTAAAGCACACATTTACTGTATTAACTACAGATACATGTTGTATAGAAGGTCTCTAGAACTTATTTATCTTGTATTAATTGTAACTGTATAACCATTCAACAATTCTTTCCTGGAAACCAATATTCTATTTATTGCTTGTATACATTTGACTGGTTTGGATATCTTGTGTAAGTGAAACCAGGCAGCATTTGTCATCTGGTGACTGACTTATTTCACTTAGCATAATGTCTTTCAGGTCCATCCATATTGCTCCATATTGTCACAAATGGTAGGATTTTCTTCTTTTTTAAGGAGAAAATGTCCCAATCTCTATGTTAATATTTGCTTCTGGCATACACTCTAAAGCCGGGCTTCCTTCCTGAGATTACTTGCTATCCCAACTCCAGGTGGCATACAAAGACAATTGAAAGGTAGAAAAGAGAACATACCTCTGTTGTGTCCCATTTAAGGAATAAAGAAATTCCTCCCAGAACCACTCAGCAGACTTCTCATTTTTATTGGCTGTAATTGTGTCACATGTAAAGGCCAAAGCCAATCACTTGGGAAGGTGAATGACACTCTCACTACTGGTGTTGACCCATTAAGCTTTATTGGACTTGGGTTGTGGCCCAGCTTCCTCTTAAGAACAAGATCGTGCTGAGGATAATGAATGAAATTGGGACTTTGGAAGAAAAATGGCAGTGGGTAGGTGGGAGGAGGAGACTAGGAAATGAACTTGCCTTGGTACATGATCAAATTCTTCAATTACCAAATGACTGACAAATAATTAAAGCCAAACAAGAGGCGGCTAAACACTTATCAAAAGGAAGAAAAAAAATTATAACCCATATTGACAAGAATGTGATGTAACTGGAATTCTTATATATGTTGGTGTAAAAATTGACACTACTACTTTGGAAAAACTATTTAGCTGTATCTTCTAAAGCCATCCTATGACCTAGCAATTGGGTATATTTCTTCAGTATACCCAAGAGAAATGTGTGCATATATTCACCACAGAACATGTACAAGAATGTTCATTGTAGCACTATTCATAATAGTTAACTGGACATAATTCAGTGCATAATAACAGCACAATGAATAAAAGAATGTTATATTCACAACATGGAATAAGACATAGAAATGAAAATGAACTATTGCTATAGGCAAGTACTTGGATAAATTTCGATTACACAATTTTGAACAAAATAATCCAGGTCCAACAATATGAATGATTTTATTACTACAAAATTTAAAAACAGTCAAAAACCCTTTGCAATACCAGAAGTCAGGATAGTGATGACCATGTTGAAGGAATGTGTACTAGTGAGTGAGGATACACCCAGTGAGGACTTCTGGGTGTCTGTTCCATTTCTTGAGCTTGGTGGCGTTTACATGGGTATGTTCATTTTATGGGATTCTATTTACCTATATATTTTGGAGTAATGCACTTTCCGTTTTGTATGCTATACTTCAATAAAAGATTATGTTAAAGTATGGTTAATTATATTAACATGTTAAGTATATGAGCCTGGCAGATAGGTGTATTTTTTTTATTCTCTGTAATTTATCTCTAAAATATTCTTAATTTAAAAATAATAAAAATAAAGTAAAACTGTTAATAAGCAATCACTCCCTTGAAAGGATTGAGCCTTAAAGTACAGATAATACTATCCTAGGTGTCAGTTAATTTATTAAATCAGTGAGTTAATTTAATAGTTTAACCTACCATAATTCTCCATTTTCCTCTCCTGCTCACTCACTCTCTCACCTGTTAAAAATAGCCATCACGTTATATTACCATGACAACAAACAGTATTCCAAAATCATCCTCTATCTTTCACTTAGCTTCTCTGTTTACAATTTCAATTTAATTTTAGAAGTCTTTAGAAATGCTGATTACATTCTTTATGCTTAGCTTGGCAGAAGAATGGATAAACTAGTTTATTAATACCACATTAGTTTACGGTTATAATAAACACAATTAAGTTGTAATTTTAAGCCAGTTTGTGAGTCAACCCAAAGATTTTAATGTGCCGCATTAAAGTCTGTCATCTGCTTAAAATTAAACAATAATTTGGCAGCCCCCTCTAGTACATGTACTAAATAAGATGGTTGGAGGACTGTAACCCAGAAAGTTGATGGTGATTCAGCCACAAAGATTATCTATGGGCTTACATTCTCCACTTACTTGATTCTTCTTGATAGATTGAGTCCATAGGTACTCTACATGAAAGAAAAAAAAATCAGAAATTAAATTCATAAAGGAAACTTCTGACCCAATGTGTAGGGTCTGAGATAAATTACTAGAACATAATGGAGTTTACCTACTAAATATTATAGACTATATTCTAGTTTATAATGTTCTTTGTAAGAAATTACACATTTATAAGAAATTAGACATTCAAAAGGATCTAAAATGCCACTGCTCCTTTTTGGCAAAGATGAGATGTCTAAGTGAGTTCTGGGAGTTGGCCTTAGAGACTTCAAAGCCTCATGTTATCTATGAAGTACTTCATTATTAATGTCCTGATATAATGTTTAGTCTAATTGGACTGAAATAGCTATTGTAGAAAATTTTCATTTAAGGTTATTTTTGCAGCCTCAGTGGTAATATCTTGTGTCATTGAGAGTTTTCTAAGAATATCTGCCAAAAGATAAACATTTTCAGTTGAATAGTTGTATTTTATTATCATGCCTATGATGGAATAAATCTAATAACTTTATTAATAATAATGATCCTATTTTTTTCTAATTTATAGACATCAGAGGGATTTGGTCCATATTAATTATTCTAAGATGATATGTTAGCCTTGTGTGATTAGGGTTGCTAGGAAATATATCCCCCTCCATCTGTATAAGAAATGTCAATACCTTTGATCCTGCTCCCATAAGGAAAAAAAAAGGGGGACTTGCTAGAAAACTTTTTATGATTGGAGCAGGATCACAGTGATCCACGAGATGCGGTTGTTATTCACAAGGACAAATGACTTCTGGCTATGTCTGTCTGATTCTGTCTATTATCTATCTATCTATCTATCTATCTATTCTATCATCTATCTAATTCGGCATGGAGTCTCACTATGAGCCAACCTGTGCTCTAAGTCCTTTAAAATATTAACTCCTGGATGAGGAAGGGGAATTTATAATGGCATAAACTCTATTTTGTATTTATGACTTATAAAAAGACCAATGGTAACATCATAAAACTAAACAAAACCAAGCAATAGCCACAACATCATAAGTGATGAAAGGCAGGAAAACAAGGGAGTTTACACACAGGTAAAGAGTCTCTTCAACTAATCTTGAAATAACTGGGAGATCCGGCTTTGTGCTATGAGCATGATACATTGTTTGTATCTGAAGGACTCAATAGCCCCTGGAAACACCATCCTTCCTTTTTTAAAAGAGAACACTGTGGGTCCCAGTTCCACAGATGCCCTGAAGTTATAGCTGGAGTCAGTGAGTATCTTATTGTTTCCATCTTTTTCTCTCTCCAACCCTCTAATGTGTGTTTATTTCCCTCCCTAATGATCCCGCTCGATGGCCACCTCATAAGTCACTGGAAAAGATGGATCTTTTTAAACATTAAAAAATAGAGTGGAAATTATTTTAGTTCAATGGCAGAGACTAGGTTTACTAGGCAGGACTTGGGGTTATTTAATTATTAAAAAAATTTTAAGAACAGAGAAGAGCAATTCTTTTCTTTCTTTTTATTGATTTTTAGAGAGAGAGGGAGAAAGAGAAACATTGATGTGAGAGTGGAACATTGATAGGCCACCTCCTTCACGCCCCCACCGGCAATCGAGGGTACAATTGGACATGTGCTCTGACTGGAGGACAATTTCCTTCCCCAGAATTTATGACCTAATTGGAATTCCTCCTCTTCTCTGATGAATAAGTTCATGCTACTGGGTCCATCTGGCTTATTATTCTTCTCTATGATGCGTCTCTATCTAAAAGCCATGTCAGTCCCTCATGGAAATTGGTTTCCAGAAGGTCAGACTCCCCAGTTTGTCCTACATGTCCAGATATTTTGGAACACCAGATCTATGTGGAGTTACACTGAAGCAGGGGAATCCATGTATTTCTCTTTGTTGTTCCACAGGACCTCGCAACAGAGAACAGGGCGTAGAAACATGTAAGTGGAGCCATCTGGTGGTAGGACCACCTCCAGGGGTCCTCAGACTTTTTAAACAGGGGGCCAGTTCACTGTCCCTCAGACCGTTGGAGGGCCAGACTATAGTTTTAAAAAAACTATGAACAAATTCCTATGCACACTGCACATATCTTATTTTGAAGTAAAAAAAAAAAACGGCAAAAACACCTGCATGTGGCCCGTGGGCTGTAGTTTGAGGACGCCTGACCTATACACATCTTCCCTCACATCAGATTTTGGCTACTGTGGAATTCTCATCCTATATAATAAAAGCCTAATATGCTAAGTGCCTGGTCTTCCAGTCGGCCATTCAACCAATTAAAGCATAATATGCTAATGATATGCTAAGGCCTCTCCACCACTGACCACCAAGGGGCAGACGCTCTGACTGGTAGGTTAGCTTGCTGCTGGGGTCTGGCTGATTGGGACTGAGGGAGCCTGGCTGGACACACCCTGGAGCCTTCCCACGGTCCCTCCCTGGTTGGCCAACCTCCTGAGTCTCTCCCTGGCCCCGATCGTGCACTGGTGGGGTCCCTTGGCCTGGCCTGCACCCTCTCGCAATCCAGGCTGAGGGACCCCACCTCCAAGTGCACCAATTTCATGCACTGGGCATCTAGTATTATATAATTAGCTTCGTCCTTATTCTTACATCTGGGATGATAGTTCCCAATTCTCCAGTAATGACAAAAACCATCATGTTTTCTTTCATATCCCATAAGTTGACTTCTTAAAAATCTAGTTTACAAATGGAACTAAATATAGTTGAATGCTTACCTAGAAAGTTGATCTTGAAATGGCCTGTATGTCAGTGGCAGCCAGAAAACTAGTTGGAACATTGAGAATTTTATTACTTGGTTCTATGTGATCCCCAAAGAGAGACTGGTTAACTGGTTTCTGCTTACAAAAAATATTGGAGTCCTCTCAAATGAGACGTACTGTGTTAACAACACTATATAAATTGAGTGAAAATCTGCTTGTTCCCATCACTTAGACCATGGAAAAATAGAGGGCTAAAGAGTGTGGAATTTCTTCAAAAGCTACTTAAGTCAGTATTAAGAAAACATCTTAAGGATCCAGTATAAATCCAGCCTTACGAGGGAAACTAAAATCTCTTCTTTGACCGATATAGAATGTAACAGAGAGCATTTCTGACTTAAGGGTTTTTTTAGACTTTTGGAATATTAATGCTAGATTTTAATCCATAATCCTTCAATTATTGGACCTCTAATTCTGTAATATGGACAGATACTACCAGCGCACATAGATGGCTCTGTTCTGGTGGTAGAACAAAGCAGAGTAATGGCTCTTCTGAGCTTTGCCTCCACGGGGGAATTTCAGGACAGATATGCTTATTTCTCCTGTTTCAGAAATTTAACATTTTCCAGACTAGTATGCTGTATTACTTTTCTTTTTTACTCCTTCTTTCCCTCCCTTTGTCCCATAACTATAACGAATCTATCAGGAGCAGAATTTACAAAGATGTTTTTCTAACTACACATGCTCTCAGAGACTTAAGCCCTCCTTTTGGTTACTTATGTTTCCATTCTACAAAAATGTACTGAGTTCAGAATGATTGCAAATAGTAGGAGCGTCAGTAAAGCAGATGAGAGTGACAGTGGATAGTTTGACACTGAGATAAACAGAGGCAAAGTGCTTCCAGGTCTTGGATCCTTACACCCTTGACCTGAGAGGAGAAACTTCAGATGGTTTTAAGAGAAACCCGGTGCTCTTGCAGGATGAGTGGGCTAGAATGCTGCCCAAGGCTCAGTTATAGGCTTTGGATTCTGATGCTGAAGCCACATTTTTTGAACTTGGTGAATACTCTCATCTTCCTGTGGTCCTGGGGGAATTTCAGCTTCAAGCAAGAATACATCAACTCTTAATCAATTACTACAGATTTGGGAGCCTGCATTACTATGCTGACAGGCCCTAGAGATAAAACAAGACATTTTCGGTGTTCTGAAGTTAGGATCTTGAAGGTAAATAACCACAACATGGCATTATAGGTTGTGATAGAGAAAGTATGGATGCTGAAAACAGCCTAGTGAAGGATGCAAGTCAGTCAGCTTAGGGAGAGTGAAAGGCATAATCCAACAGGTGACATTTGACTTGGTATTGAAAGATGAATAGGGATTTTCCAGGTAGCGAGGAGCGAAAAGGGAATGGAGTTGTTGAAATAACGCCCTGGGAGGACGCTATGCACACAGGCAAAAAGAGCTTGCCATTTCCATAATCTTTGGCTCTATTAGAGCTTAAAATGTGAGTAAAAGCCCTCTTTGTTTTCCTATTTTCTTTTATGCTATAATGGAAGTTGATGTATGTGTGGTGCCAAATGGAGTTTGTGCTCAAAATTTCCTAATCCATTAATCTTGAGGTGTTTTTCACATTTTCCACTTGAGTGACTACAGTAGACCCACTGACCTCTCAAAAGGTTGGTAAGCCAAAGAGAAAACAGCAGCAGACTCCCTGAATGCTGAGTATTTATAGAAAACAGTCCCCTCAGAGTCATTGCTCAGGGAAATTAGGATGAAAGCATGGACTGAATGCCCATCATGTATTAGTGTAGAATAAAACCAAGTATAATCTGTGACAAATGGATAGAGACAACTTTTTAAAGTAAAACCCTCTGCCCCAGTCATGCAAACCTCCGACACCAAAGCCTGTGTGCGTGCTGAATCACTCCACTTGTGGCTCAAAGCCCACAGTTCAATTTCTATTGTTCAGTGTCCTCTAAAACATGTTCTCTCTGAGACTCAGCTTGTTCTGGCAGAACTTTGCGTTATTGAATTCTGCTTGCTTTGCTCTTTCTTCTGGGTCTGATGCAAGTTTCCCATTCTTTCCAGCATCTACGTCTTTCTGCTTCAAGAGAAGAGCGAGCTTAGTTAGCTCAGTTCGATTTCCCCTGTGGGTTGGTGTTTTTTTTAAATCCTCACCTGAGGATATGTTTGTATTGATGAGAGAGAGAGAGAGAGAGAGAGAGAGAGAGAGAGAGAGAGAGATTGGTTGCCTCCGATGCTCCCAGACTGGGGATCAGCCCTCACAGCCCCAGCTTTGTCTGGAAGGTCGTCCGGAAGGACATCCGGAAGGTCGTTCGGCTGTCTGGTTTAATTAGCATATTATGCTTTTATTATTATAGATAGCCATCCTCTAGGAATGAGGTGATATCTCACTGTGGTTTTGATGTGCATTTCTCTGATGATTCGTGATGTTGAGCATCCTTTCATATGTCTATTAGCCATTGGTATGTTCTCTCTGGAAAAGTGTCTGTTCAGGTCCTCTGCCCATTTTTAAATTGGATTGTTTGGTGGGGGGGAGTTCATGTTGAATTGTATGAGTTCTTTATACATTTTTGATATTAACTCCTTATCTGATGTATCATTGGTGAAATGAATTAACATTCCATTTTTATGCCCTCCATGGGCGGTATGTACTTTAGTCTTAATTTACATATGAGAAAGCTGAGGTTCATAAAGTTTATGTAGCTAGCCTAAGTTACAACTAATAATTAGCTGAGATGTGTTTGAGTTCCTAGTACCTCTAACATCAATTTCCTTGCTCTTAATCACTTCACTGAGCACCATTTTTTTTTTTGTTTTGTTTTAAAAAGCTGTGATCCAGAGTTCATATCCCAGACTTGTCCTCTTTCCATGGGTGATCATATCCTGCCTCATGGCTTTATATAATATACCCTGATGTCTTCCCCATGTTTCATATTCACATATTTGGTGGGTGGGGGTGGGGAGAGGCAGGTCAGGAAACACATTCTATAAAGACCCAGCTAGTAAATATCTTAAGGTTTATGTGTTATGAGGGTTGTCTCCAATGGTATGAGCAACTGGAGAGCAGAAATTGGATCTTGTTCATCTTGGCATCCCTGGTGACTAGGACAACAGCTGGCAAATATATGCTCAGAATTTGTTTGTTAGATAAATTAATGAATGGATATTAAACATTATCCTTGAAAGGATGAGGCTGAAAATCCTGATTATAGAAACCTTTTCCTGATGTACTCGGAATGCACATTAACTGTTCAGTGCAAGGGGATAAGTTTTCCTCAAAACTGGATTCTCTGATAAAACGAGTTTTCTTTTCACACTCCTAAACACAAACACTTGGAAAAAAGTTGTATAAAAATACAAGTGGTCATCCTTGTTGTTGGTGTTAATTTTGATGTGCATAGTTAATTAGCATAGTTTTCGGGTCCAGACAAAGCTGTGATCAAATAGTTACAGTGTCCTTTACTAGTTTTATGACAATATTAAATCACTTAAACTCTCTCAGCCTCAGTTAGAAAAGATGATGTAAAAATTTTACAGCTTATGTAAAAGATGCATCATGTCATAAATCATATAAAATCATAACATTGTGAAGATTAAAGAACATAAAAATCACAACATTGTGAAGATTAAAGAACATATGTTCCAAATAATGTAGTGCTGTTGCACACACTACTAGTTGCTTAATTAATAGTAGCTATTATTGTTGTTGTTGTTCTCTTGCTTAATTAGTATTATTACTCATCATCTATGTACAAGAAATCATAAACACTGGTACCAAAACACTGTCACTAGCCATGAAGTTATTGTTCAAGTGGTAACTTTGAATAGAATATCTAACATCAGAGTGGTCAATATTGATTAGTGCCAAAGGCAGGTTTTCTAGCACTCCTGTGAAGAGAAGCCAGTTCGGATCATCCATCAAAGGTACTTCCTGAGTCAGATGCTTTGCTAGCAACTAGGGCAAAGGAAGAGGGAGCCTCTGCTGTAAGGAGCGTAGCATTGGGTTAACATGACTATAGACCCAAAGGGTTAGAGCACAGTGTAAATTCTCTGCCAGTGACTCAGTTGAAAATATGTGGCCTAACATTTCAGAGGGCAAAAATAACCCATCTAGTAATAGGATCTTCAAAGGCTCCCTTCCTTGTGTTACAGTACTCATCCTAGAACACTGTCCACTGTTTTTTATATTACACAGAGGAGGATGCCAGATGGGGCTGAGGAGTATATTTCTTTTCTCTGTTCCCGATGCCTAGCACAGGGCCTGACATATACTACATTTTGAGTAAAATAGGTTGAATGGGTATCTGAATGAATAAACTAAGTGTTCAACACAGAACATGAAAGGGATATTGGGACTCTCTTCTGTCCTTTATATTATATATTTAATTTCATTATCCATAACTAATTCATGGGGCTGGGGGAGCAACCACATTAGCCTCACCCTAATTATTATCACAGCATAAAGCCCAAAGAGATATTGATGAAAGCTTAAGTAGATTGCCTTACCAACCTCACTAGGAGCATAAGAGGAGCTGAAATAAGAATCTTATTAGAGCCATTAACTCTGACTTGGCCCAGAGTTTTATTTGGAAGCAAATGATTTCTTTTCAGCTCTAATCCTAAAGGCGTATTCTGAACATTTCAGAGGACAAAAATAACCCATCTAGTAAGAGGCTCTTCAAAGGCTCCCTTCCTTACGTTAAAATCCTCATCCTAGAAAACGGTCTATTGTTTTTTATATTACACAGAGAAGGATGCCACATGGTGCTGAGAAATATATTTCTTCTCTATGTTCCCAATGCCTGAATGCTGCTCAAATTTTAATGTACAAAAAAATCTTATTTATTTTTAAATTTTTTCAGTTGGACATCCAATATTATATTTATTTCAGGTGTTCAGCATAGTAGTTAAATATTTATATGACTTACAAAGTGCTCCCCCTGGTAAGTCTAGTACCCCCCCCCAACACCATACATAGTTATTACAATATTATTAATTATATTCCCTGTGCTATACTTTACATTCACCTGGGGATATTTTTAAAAGGCAAAGTCAGCTTCTAGAGGTCTGGGATGGTATTCAAGGTTTTGCATTTCTTACAAGCTTCCAGGGGCTGTTGATCACATTTTGACATCAAGGGCTTTGCCATTATCCAACATATTTCAGGAGCTTCTCTGTATAAAACTCACTGCTACTATCCCTGTCCTCATCTCTACTAATCTCAGAACCAACCCAGATTGAAGTTCATGGACATGTTGCAACATTTTAATTTCTCATGAAGTCTGTAAGTCTATGGAGCTCGGTCCTTTGTATTTGGAAAGCACTATGAAATGAATGCAACCCTCAGAGATATTGTCTGCATTTGAGAAGGGCTTTTGTGCCCTCCCCTTAGATATCATATGTGCAGAGGGTTTGACCACATCAATATCAAAATTACTCTGGGCACATGATAATCCCCATAGGAACCAAGCGGGATTGCTTGAAAACAATAGGGAGTCTCAGAATTCTTGTCAGAGCTGACACAGCCAACTTAGCCACCAAGAGGTCAAATATAATCCTGTAACATTCTCATATCACTTCAAGAATGTGTGTGTGTGTGTGTGTGTGTTGTGTGTTTGTTTGTTTGTTTTTACAGGAGACTTCCATAGGCCAGATGCTCCTTTGGTGACTTGTAAAAGTCCCATTGTCCCCAAGGGTTTTAAGTGGCTCTTCCCTCTGAGGAAATCATAGGCCCTGACTCCTTAGAAGGTGGATGGCAAAGATCAGGGGCACAGTGACACCTCTGTCACTTAATGAGCAGTCTGAATTGCAGGTGGCAAATTAACACCTTCTCCTTCTCCCTCCCACCCACCCACCCACCCACCCACCCACTACTTTTTTTTCTTTATTGATGAAGGTATTACATATGTGTCCTTATCTCCCCCCCCCCCCCCCCCAAAAAAAAATGTGTTGTATAGATAAATGAGTGAGCGTTATAAAGAGATGGTGGTGAGTCAGTTCTGAGTTCATGTGCCTTTAAAATGCAATTTTCATAGAATTTTTTTTGGCAAGTAGATCTATAGTTATAAGCTAACATATTTCTCCTAAGTTTGTAGCGAGTCTTATAATATGATTTAAAAATGCATATATTTAAAAACCATTAGCAAGTCACAAAAAGCTACTTGCGTTTTTAATCAAAAGAAATTCTATGTTGCATTTTTCTCAGTTTTATTCCAATATTTCACTTGGTATTTGCCTAACCATTGCAGATATACTGTCTTTATTTTGACCATTTATCACTTGACAAGGTGTTGATATTCTTTTTTTTTAATTTTACTTTATTGTTTAAAGTATTACAACTAGTAGGTATTGATATTCTTTAGAAAATAATTCTAAGGCACGATGCCAAGAATTTTCTAGTGTTTGAAATGCCTACTGGCATAAAGCACTGAAATGCTGGGTAGCCATTACCCAAAGAGAAATCAAAGTATTCAGGGAAGTGCATGGTCAAATGCATTGAAGAGGACAAATAGATTTGTGTGTGTGTCCCATAGGTTATTTTATTGTCTAACAATAATGTGCTCATTCCAAGTGAGAATTTTAACAAAGAATCTCTTGCCAGATTTAACTGACGATTCACCTTAGAAAAAGACCCAAAACTTTGGCTTCTTTCAAATCCCCAAAATCTCAGGTCACTAATTGCCTAAGAGGAAGACAAAATCTGGTGTCCTTATCCCCCCCCCCCAAAAAAAAATGTGTTGTATAGATAAATGATTATTTTAATCATTATTAAAATCACCAGACCAAGCTTTGAACTTTAGTTTAAAGAAACTGGAAAAGAAAAGAACCTTTGAAAATAAGCTTTTTTTTCCCCTCTTTATTTCTCAGGGGTTAGTAGATCTGCTGCTGGAAATATTTAAGACTGTCCTACATCAGGAGTGAGAGCTGTATAAAGGAAAATAGGGAAATCCACACCTATGATGTTAAAACCTTCTATGTTTGTAATGATTTATCTAGGGCTCTAGGGTTCTGAGAATAATCAGGCAATGACAGCAAATAAGAGAGAAGCTCATGGTGGAGGGGGTGGTGTTTACATTCCAGGTTATACTTTGCCAATAAGTACAATGATTTTTGATAAAATTTGCATTATACAGGTTAGACTAGGTTATAATGCAGAAATCCTCTCTCCCTCCCACCTCTCTCCTTCCCCAAAGGGGCTTAGACAGCACACAGCATTCAATGGGTATCTGAATGCCTTTCTGGGGAAGTTCTAATGGAGGCTCAGTATTTCAGGCTATTCTGCTCCTATCCTGAGAGCAATAAATACCTAAAGGTTGGTGAGGGCAGAGGGGACATGGTAAACTTCTCACCAGCTCTGGATGTTTTCACCTGGAAGTTAAACCATCAGTTCTACCCACACTTCTTTATTTGAAGCACATCATATGGCACATTTGCCTTCAAAGTGCAGTTAGGTGCAACCATCCTGTGTGCCAGGAAGTAATAGCCATCACAGAGTTCTCTGTATTCATATCTCCTGACATTTATTTATTTTTCTCCCCTTTTTAAACCACTCACCTAGGCAATTGTTTTAGGCTTATTGATAGACATTTTCTTCTTTACCACCTCCAAACCCTTGTCTGTCTTGCACATAGTCACAAAGTAAGTTTCCCTAAACCAAAGAGGTTCCAATACAACCTGTGCCCTAAATCACCCATTATTTCCCAACTGGTCCATCTCCTAATGTGCCATGACTCTGAAGGGTTAAATGTGGGTGGGACCACATGGGGATGCCATGTAGATGGGATCCCCAGCAGAGAAGCAGACATCTTAAACCAACCTCATCCACTTTACCTGAGAACACACTAGGGAGAGCAGTCCAGGGACAAGTTTAACCTCTGCACGACCCGAGAGAGTGTAATGGTAAGGCAGAATGCGTCCTTCATCCAGACGAGCAGTTGGCCTTGCAAAGGCCCACCCAGGAGAGTTATGGACCTCGTCTCAGTTAGGCAGCCCATGGGCATAGGCGGTTAGGAGCACTGACTATGCACACATTAACGCAGGCAGATGTCAGCAGGAACGATGAGTCTCAAATGGAGAAGTGGAGTCTAGGAATAGACTCCAGTCACTGAGCAGTGCTGAGGGGGAAGTGTCCATGTTGGAGCACAGGTATGGGACTCATGCTGGAAAAGACAGATAGGACTTCAAGACTCACAGTCATCTATAAGACACTGGTTTCTAAATCTTTTGTTGCCATTTCAAATGAAACATCCAGAACTCCAATACAGCAGGCCCTCGGGTTATGTTGGAGATGCGTTCCTACAGAGCGATGTAACTCGATTTTCTCCTTAAGTAGGAACCCACCTACATAAGCACCGACGTCACTCACATGGAGCACACACACAACAGTAATGAAGTGACACAGTAAAAACAATTTAAAATATAACAATTCCTGACCTTCACTTGTGGTAAATAAATAAGAAAAAACATAAAGCACATATGTACATACATCGAAATGACGGAACTTTTTTTTTTTTAATAAATAAATGGGAGATGGTGACATAACCATACGTAACCCAAGTCCGACGTAACCCGAGGACTGTCTGTATATATATAAGTTAGATGACAACAGAGCTATTCTGGTTGAAATCATCAAGGTCTCCACCTCTCTTCCCTGAGAGTAGCAATCCCAAAAGTAATTTCTTAATATCTCCAGGTTTCCACTGAGGAAGTATATAAAGTCTTAGGTAAGGCCCTCGAAATCATGTGGTCTGGCTCTGCCAAGGCATTAGGGGTGAGTTCATTAAATGTGTGACCAAATATAGCAGGCTAATTTTTAAGTTGATAATTTCGTATGGCCTGAGAATGATGTTATAAATACCCAAATGGTCCTTGACAGAAAAAAGGTTCCCCACCCCTGGTTTAAAGGATCATGGCAGAGGAGTTTTACAGGTGCCAAAGCTAGGGTGGGGCAGAAGGTAAGAGGGAGAAGGTCAGATGAGTGCCAGCAGTAAGAGTGTTGCTCTGAGACCCCTGTGTGATGAACCAGATGAGGCTTTGTAACCCCATCAGACTGATACAGGTTGGACCCGGATTGAGGAGCAGAGGGAGCCTACAGAGAGATGTCTTCCTGTTTCCATAGAAGAAGTGTCCCTGTTATAATCAAGGGCATTTGTTCTTTGGATCCTAGACTCTTACACGTTTTCGGAAACTTTGCTCCTAAAGTTCTTCCTCTCTCACATCACCAACATCTTTCTCTACAGAGGACCATTTTCTGCAAGCACATACTGGAGACCAGAAGTTCTCAAAGTGTGATCTCAGATCAACAGTATCAGTATTACCTGATAGAAACTTGTTAGAAATGCAATTCTCACATTCCACCCCCAACCAACTGAATCAGAAACTCTGAGGCCCAGCAATTGTTTTTTTTTTTTTTTTTTTTAGTAAGCCCACCAGGTAATTCAGATTAAGGTAAAATCTGAGAACTACTGCTTTAGCATAACCCACTGAAAATAAACAAACCAAAAAACTGAACACTTGGCCTTGTCTCCTCACTCTCCTATAACCATTTCCCATTTCCCATCCATGATAAAACTCCTCAAACATGTTGTCCACACTTGTCCTAGTCTCCCACATAGCTTTATGTGTATGATTGATTATCTATTTATGAGAATTCTTTGCATTCAAAGGGAAATGGGAGTTACTAAAATTTCACTTTTACTATAAACTTTTAAAAAAAGCATGTGGCCTCATTAGCCCAAATGATCTTCACATTTTGTAAGTTTTGCTTCTTAAAAAGGAAACCAAACATAACAGCCGCACTGCTTCTTTGCCAGACCAATAAGTAAACAAAAAAATCCAAACGAAGCAGTTCAATACTTAGACTTCAATGAGAGAGACATGCCACAGAGTAAAAGCAGAAAACAGATATTTCCACTAAGGCTATCTTAACTGAAGCAGCTATTTGTTAAAAAACAAAAACAAAATGAATGCAATTTTGGCTTAATTCAGTTTTGTTTTATCAAGTCAGCAGAGTCAATTCTATGTCAATAAGAAAAGAAACTCAAGCTGTGCAAATCATTTTACACTCTATGTGAATTTCTGGAGGAAATACTGAAAACATATTTAAATTGCACCACAGGAACTGTGAGTACATTTAATTTTATATTAAAAAAAAGTGTCATCCTGTTTCTTTGAGAATAAAAAAGATCCAAACAAAACAAACCATTTCATAATTTAGTGTTTGGAAAACAGTGGATTACCAATTGAAGAAATTCCCTCCCAGGCTCAAAACAAACACTGCCTGACATATTGTTCTTTAAATCAATACCAGACCTAGCGACACTGGGGTTGTCGGGGCCAGTTCTTCCTCTAGCAGTTTTAAAGTACATATACACACTGTTTTATGAATGAAGAAGGTTTGGTTCCTGGTGGGACGATAGCATAAGAGTTACTGTGCACAACTCAAAGTGTTAGTTTTGACACCCTGAGCAATATTATCTGGGATTCAATGTGAGCTTGTCCCTGTAGGTAAATAATAACTGTTGACAGACACTGTGAAAGAGGACAAAATAAACCAGTTAAGTGATCTGCATATAGCTCAACTTCACCTCTTCCAGTAGTCTCTAAAAAGAAGAAAAACAATTAATGTTTATATACTACTAGTAGCCCTGCACACGAATCTATGCACCAGTAATTGGCTGTGGGGCCTGGCCGTTCCGCGCCCGCCGCCCAGAGGCTCTCTGGTGCCCAGAGGCCCTCCATGCCGGGGTGGAATCCTTGTCTTGTCGCCATGGCTATGAAGCAAGCATTTGGCCAGGCTGCTCACACTGCCCACTCTCAGTGGCCACCCCCCCAGGACTGGGGGACTCCAGTGGGGCTGAGAGGACTGGGTGCCACCATCTTGTGGCTATGGGCACCGCCATATTTGTGATGGAGTGACAGTTAATTTGCATATTACCCTTTTATTGCTAGGATGTGCTTTAAGAAGATAAAATGAAAGCCAATCATTTGCTTTATGAATGGTTTTTAACTGATTAAAATATATTCTGGAGTTTATATATGAGGAGCTGGCATAGCATGAGATTTAAAGGCTGTTTACTCTATCCATGGTAGCCCAACTTTCCCCCTTATTTTGAGAAGGAAAAGAATTGACCTAAGTTTTCTCTCTAAGAAGATAACTTTCTTGTTTTCTCCAAGATGAAAAATAGATTTGGTGTTCAAACATCAATTTTGTCAGAAGGATGGGACTGGACTGTTGGAATAAAACTCTGTGTGTGTGTGTGTGTGTGTGTGTGTGTGTGTGTGTGTGTGTGAGAGAGAGAGAGAGAGAGAGAGAGAGAGAGAGAGAGAGAGAGAGAGAGACGTTCATTAGTATATGCCTGCGAATTCATAAACATGGCTGATACTTCAGAACAGATATCACCTGACTATGGTCAAGAAAAAATTATTCAAATGCTACTTCCTTTGGTATTTCTGTGTGTGGCACTTATTCCTATAGCTTCAAAGATCTTGTCATCTAATAAAATATCTCTGAATATTTTAAAGTAATTTCCTCCAAAAGTACATGATTTATTTACTTCAAATGAGTGTTACATGATATATTTTTGACATTAATATTTGCATTTTGAATTCATCATTCATTCATACTTTGCATTTGCTAGGCATTTATTAAAGCACTTATATATCTAACAAAGTTGATATCAAATCTTTTTCAATACCACCTATTCCTTCCCTATATTTCAACATTATTTTGGTAATAAAGATGAAGTAAACATATATATAGCTGATGTTTGTACCTACCAAGCAAAAATATTACACCTTGCAGCTTAAATTCTGTTTCACTATTAAATCTTTAAGAATAAATGGAAACTCTTAAGTGGTCAAATGGAATGATAGAATTGAATTTACCTAAGCTCAATTTCTTTGTGTTCACAATCACTATGTTATTATTATTAATTTCAAAATTGATGTTTAAATGTAGGAATCTTAGTGGGAGAAATGAATTGTGCCTGAAGGATGATTTGGATGATTTGTAATTGCTATGAACTTATTCTTAAAATGAGCACATGTAGTTGAGTCCACATATCTTGAAAGCTGACCGTGTAACTGAGATTTCTCCCAATTAACTTCCATGTAGAATGCAAGGGTTATTTAAAACTATAATAAAAATGTGCTAATTTGAAGCATATATACAAACTAGTAGCCCATTTGCAGGAAGAATCCTGCAAGTGGCTGCTGCGGCCGCGTGCGCTCCCGATGCCGCCACCGTTGTGGCCGCCGCGCCTGCACCCGCGCGCCCCGCTCTGCCCCACTCTGCCCCGCCCCGCCCGGGCTTTCCCTCTGGCAGCCACCTTGCTTTCCGCTTTTCCTCCCTCTTCCTTCTAAGTTGTCTTCAGTCTTCACTCATCTCTCCCTCAGTGTATGCAAATTAACCACCATATTTGTTGAGTAATTTGCATACATACCCTGATTGGCTGGTGGGCGTGGCTTGGGCATAGCGAAGGTGTGGTCAATTTGCATATTACTATTTTATTAGGCAGGATATATTTATATCCTATATAAGAAAAGTCTAATATGCTAAGTTCTTATAGTCTGTTCTACTAATTAAAGTGTAATATGCTAATGATATGCTAAGGCCACTCAACTGTTCACTATGACTTCACTGACCCTAGGGGCCAGACAGTTGATCGGTTAACCAGTTGCTATGACATACACTCACCACCAGGGGCAGATGCTCCGACTGGTAGGTTAGCTTGCTGCTGGGGTCTGCCCGATCACGACTGAGCAAGATGGGTTGGACATGCCCTGGACCCCTGGACCTCTCCCTGGCTGGCCAACCTCTTGTGTCTCTCCCTGGTCCCAGTGGTGCACCAGTGGGGTCCCTCGGCTTGGCCTGTGCACTCTTGCAATCTGGGACCCCTCGGGGGATGTCAGAGAGCTGGTTTTTGGCCCAACAACAGAACAACCGGTTGCTATAATGTGCACTGACCACCAGGGGGCAGCTCCTGCATTGAGCATCTGCTCCCTGGTGGTCATTGTGCTCCCACAGGGGGAACACCACTCAGCTAGAAGCCAGGCTTAAGGCTGGCGAGCGCAGTAGCAGTGGTGGGAGCCTCTCCTGCCTCCATAGCAGCACTAAGGATGTCTGACTGCCAGCTAAGGCTTGCTTCCCATAGGGAGCAGGCCTAAGCTGTCAGTCGGCCATTCCCCAAGGGCTCCTGGACTGCGAGAGGGCGCAGGCCAGGCTGAGGGACCCCTCCGAGTGCATGAATTTTATGCACCAGGCCTCTAGTGTTATATATAACTGTAATCCTACCTTATAAAAGAGAAACATGCAAATTGACCGCACCTTCGCTATGCCCACAGCCAATCAGAGCAAACAAGATGGTGGTTAATTTGTATATGCAGGCGCTGAGCGGCCTGGGTCCAGGAAACATCCTCCAGACCCAGGCCGCTCCTAGCCTGTAGGCCTGCGCTTAGGTCCTGAGCAGCAGGGGTCTCAGAACACCCCCCTGGCCACTCAAGCCTATGGTTGTGGCGCCAAACCACCCCCAGTGGCTTGCAAAGGCTCCCGCATGAAGCGGCGGTTTGGGGCCACGCCCCCAGCCAGGCACCCAGGACCAGGGGCTGGCTGCTGGCCTCTGGGGTGTGCCGAGACCCTGGCAGCCACCGCTACATGCTGCCCAGGGTCCCTGCAAGCCTCGGCGTTTGGAGCTGGGGATGTTCCTGCCCTGCCCCAGAGGCTTTCCAAGCTCCAGCACCAAGTGGTGGTTTGTGTCCATGCCCCCAGCCTAGCGCCCTCCACAGGGGGATGGCTGCTGGCCTCTGGGGTGTGCAGAGACCCCAGCAGCCACCACCAGGTGGCAAGGACATGCCCCTAGCCCAGTAGACACAACCCAGGGGCTGCATGAGCTGCAGAGGATACGCCTTTTTTAAAAAAATTTTTATTGATTTTTTTTTTTATAGAGAAGAGGGGAGAGGGATAGACAGTCGGAAATATCAATGAGAGAGAAACATCCATTAGCTGCCTCCTGCACACTCCCCACTGGGGATGTGCCTCCAACCAAGGTACATGCCCTTAACAGGAATCAAACCTGGGACCCTTCAGTCTGCAGGCCCATGGTCTATCCACTGAGCCAAACCAGTTTGAGAGTAAATACTTTTTCTGACAACTCATTGGCTAAGCTCCCTGTAGGCCACCACTTGCAGTGTTCCTGGTAATTTGGGTTATAAGAATCCAAGAAGGTGATCTAGGGTTTTTCCACCACTCTCTTGAAGGAAAAAATGAAGGTCCCTTGAGGGGTCCCAGATTGGAGAGACTGCAGGCTGGGCTGAGGGACAACACCCCCACCCGGGCCCCACTCCTCGCTGTGCATGAATTTCGTGCACCGGGCCTCTAGTTACTACATATTTATATATATATATATATATATATATATATATATATATATATATATATGCTTATATGTATACACTTCATCTATGTATGTATCTACTTAAATTGCAACAATAATTGCAGCAAAATTTTAGACTTTTTTTCAGTTATCTTAACATTATTTGTTGAGTTCAACAGTCTATAATTTCCCCACACTCTGGGTTTTAAAGATACCAACATCTTGGATTTTATCAGATCTAAGAATTCCTGATAGTAATGATTGTTTTCAATATTCTTAGTAATATCAATTGGCAATTCTAGTATTACAGCACATTTTAAAACTTTATACAAAGGAAATATTCTGATTAGATGAAGTATTTTCAGACATTGTTTAAAATTGCTGGAGTGTGATGATAAAATATAATTAAAAATAGCAATTTTTCTTCTTTTGTTGTGGCAAAAAATACATAACAATTTACCATTTTAAGATTATAGTTCAGTGGCATTAAGCACATTCATGTTGTTGTGCAACCATCACCATTATCCATCTCTAAAATTTTTTCATCATTCTAAGTAAAATCTTTGTTCCCATTAGGCAATAACTCCCCATTTCTTCCTCCCTCCACCCCCTGGCAACCACCATTCTACTTTCTGTTTCTATGAATTTGACTATCTAGGTATCTTATATAAGTGAAATCATACAATAATTATCATTTTGTGTCTGGCTTATTTCACTTAGCATAATGTCTTTAAGTTTCAGCATGTTGTATATGCAGGTATTAGAATTGCATTCCTTTTTAAGGCTAAAGAATATTCCATTATATGTATATACTACCATTTGTTTATTCCTTCATCCATTGATGAACATTTGGGTTGTTTACACCTTTGGCTGTTGTAAACAAAAAAAATGCTATGAATATTGTTGTAGAAATATGTTTGCATCCATAAAGCAGACTAATTTTTAGTTGGATTTATTACTTTTAAATCTCACGTTGCTCCTTTTTACCATCTTCACCTGCCTAGTACCCCATACTTGGTACCCTTGTGTAGGGGAAAGAAGACTAGTGTGGTAGATAGGAGACTCAATTTTTTTATTATTATTGATTTTTAGAGAGGGGGAAAGGAAGAGAGAGATAGAAACATCGATGAGAAAGAAACATCGATTGACTGCCTCCTGCACACCCCCTATGGGGGATCAAATCCACAACCCGGGCATGTGACCTGACTGGGAATCAAACTGGAGATCTCTCAGTGAATGGTACTACGCTCAACCAAATGAGCCACCATGGCCAGGGTAGACTCAGATTTTTGCATCAATTCTCTGGCTGTGCCATTGTGGATGTCACAGATAAGTCTCCATTTCCTTAACACTAGAATGAGATTGTTTGATGAAATCTTAATCTATTCCAGTTTATGATTCTACGAGTACAGGCAGAATCAGTAGAAACAACTCTACTTATAAAGTATTTTCCCCTTTAAGCATCTGTCAGTCTTCACAATGCCATGAGGTAGGTTTTATGGTCATTCCATCCTACAAGGACAGTGTTCCTTTCCCATTTTTGTTTAGTAATGCCTCCTAAGACTAGTACACTGCCTGGCTCATAGAAGGCTCATAATAAATATTTATTTAATGAATCTATTTTTCAGTTGGAGTTTTGAGAATTTGAATTACTATCCTTGCATCCTTTCCCAGTAAATAGTACCTATTCTGGAACCTAGTCTTCCAATTCTAATTTCTATGCAATTTTCATCATCCCATTTTGACATATTGTACTGCCAGTTGTAGGATCAAATATTTATTAGTGATGTGCCTTGCTGAGGACTTTCACATTCATTATGTCATTAATCTTTACATTCCTGGCTTAATTACATAGACTCATTCCAGCTTTATAGATGAGGAAACTGAGCTCCGATTGTTGAAGTGACTTATTGAGGTTGGTAAGTGGCAGAGCTGGGATTTTGACCCCAGGCTTCCAACTCCAGAGGGAGGCCCTATAAATAAATGATTAGAATGGGCAGACTCTGCTACTTGAATAAAATAAATTTGAACTTAGCCACCAAGAAATTGCAGGATAACTGTAGCAAAGTTTCGGAAATAAAGATTTGGGCAGAAAATGAGTCTAGCTCAGGGGTCCTCAAACTTTTTAAACAGGGGGCCAGTTCACTGTCCCTCAGACTGTTGGAGGGCCAGACTATAGTTTAAAAAAAACTATGAACAAATTCCTATGCACACTGCACATATCTTATTTTGAAGTAAAAAAACAAAACGGCAAAAACACCCGCATGTGGCCCGCGGGCCGTAGTTTGAGGATGCGTGGTCTAGCTGTTGAGAGGGGGCTTCTCTGGCAATAGTGAGAGAGGAGACTGGAGCTGCTCCAAAGATATAGGGCTCATACAGTTAGTTGGTATTGAGAGAAGGAAGTCAGGGTGGGAGTGTTTTCCTTATTTTAGGACAGATTTTGCAGTTGCTGTTTGGTTCCACTATCTTGTTATTCAGATTTATAGACTAAAGCATTCCAGAAATTTGTGAAGACAGTCAGTCTCTGGCAAGCTGATTCACACTCGCCAAATCGTAAGAGAACAGGCAGAATCAGTAGAAACAACTCATGAATCAGTTATCTTACCATGGGAAGTTCACTTGAGACCTACCTGGTAGGCCCTGGTAGATGACGGGAATCCAGTGGAGCCGTGGTAAGGGGACTAGCAAACATCAACTCTAGAAGTAGGTTTAGCTCAGGAGATAAAATACAGCAAAGGATTTCTTCTCACATATTAAATCTCATCAAAGAAAACTGATGTTCTTTCTTGCTAAAGTAAACTGATGAAATGCTGTTGTAAACTCTAGAACTATCTATTGAAGACTGGAAGTCATTTAACAATATCTCCTGTAGGGGCTATAGGAAAACACTCTTTCATTCTTACCCTCCGCTCTCCTTTTTAATACCAGGATGGCATTCTCATTGGAACATACTTTCTCATGTTACAATCTTAAAGTTTATCGTTGCAAAGCCACTTCAGAGCATTGGGTTGTGAATCAAGGGGCCCGTGTTTATGTATCAGCTTTGTCAATGATTAGACAGTGGACTTGAGTAAGACACTTCTTACAGAGAGCCCTAAATTTCCTCATCTTCATATAGTAGTGTTGAAGTACATTACAATACATGTCCCATTCTGCACTAATGGATTATAATACACTTAAAATTGCTAATGATCCATATTTCTTTTTAAAGTGTGTTTTCATAGTGGATCTCTGCTGTTTGTCTCTCAGTGTCTTTTCATCTTGTCTCATGGCTTAGTTGGAAGAGGAGAGGAGACTTAGGAGAGTTCCTTATGTAGATTTTGAATAAGTCTTTGTCATGGACTGAATTTTTGCATCACCGCGTCAAAAGTCATGTGTTGAAATCCTACAAGAGGTGAGGCCATTGGGAGGTGATTAGGTCATGAGGGTAGAACCTTCATGAATGGGCTTAGTGCCCCGTTAACAGGGATCCCAGAGAGCTCGCTTGCCCTGTCTGTCATGCGGGGACACAGGGAGAAGACAGCCATCTGTGCAGTAGGAAGTGGGCCCTTACCAGACACTGAATCTGCTGGTGCCTTGATTTTGGACTTCCCAGTCCCTAGAACTGTGAGAAATTAATGATGGTGAAGGTATTCAGTCTATGGTATCTTTGTTATAGTTGTTCAAGCAGAGTAAGCATCCTCTTGTGTTCAGCCCAATCACTCCTCCCTGATTTTTCCTCTTCTTTGTGTCAGTTAATGAAGACTTTCTGAGATCCTGACTAGCACCTATCTTTCTTCTTCTTTTTTTTTAAATAAAGTTTTAAACTTTATTTTTATTATTGACACTATTACAGATGTCTCCTTTCCCTCTGGCTATCACCAAACTGTTGTCTTTGACTATATGCTATGTATACTAGTATATGTTTTTCAGCTAACCCTTTCTTCTTCTTCCATCCAGTCCCCCTTCCCCCCTCCCCTCTGGCAGTTGTCAGTCTTTTCCACGTATCCCTGCCTCTGTTTCTATTTTGTTCGTCAGTTGATTTTGTTCATTATATTCCACATATAAGTGAGATTGTGTGGTATTTGTCTTTCTCTGACTGGCTTCTTTCACTTATCACAATAACTTTGCAGAAGTTAAGATTTCATTACTTTTTATAGATGCATACTATTCCATTGTGTAAGTGTACAAGCTTTTTTATCCGTTCATCTATTAATGGGCTGTTTGTAGATCTTGGCTATTGTAAATAACACTGCTGTGAACAAGGGAGTGCATATATTCTTTCAAATCAGCATTTTAAGATTCTTAGGATACCTTCCCAGAAGTGGGATCACTGGGTCAAAAGTCTTCTGTCTTTCACAGCCCTTAAGTGTTCATATTCAATACTCTGTTAAGTCAGATGTCTGCTGCCCAGTTTGCCCACACTGGTGGACATCTCTCCTTTGTTCCTTTTCTCCTTTTGTTTACAGTGTCCTTGCTAGTTTCATATTTTGAAATGCTTTTTTAAATGGGGTTTCAGGAAGTAATAGAGGTAAACGCATGTATTCAATTTGCCAGGTTTAACCAGAAAAAAACACCTCTGTAATATTTGATTAAATGAACGAAATGGAAAGTGGTCGGGAAAATTATTTTGGCAGTTCTGTGTGAATAATGAAGTGGAGTAGGTCAGGAACCGGTGACAGGGAATCAAAGAAGGCAGTTTCTGTAAGTGTAATGTAAGGAGATGAAATAAGGGCTTCCTGATGAGAACAGCTTGAATCAGGAAGTTATATTTGAGGGAAGAATAAAGTAGGGTTTAATAACTTTTAAGGTGCTGAATAACTGTGGTCAAAGGGGAGAGAAATGGAAGTCAACTTCGTGATTCAGAGCTGTGCTGAGTGCTGATCATTGGCGTCAGGGAGACCGTGTTAGTGTTAAAATGAATCCGGGATTATATGACTTGTTGAAAAGTTTAACTCGGAAAGGAAAATGCGCTAGGGCTGGAATTAAAGGCCTTACGAATTCAGAGAAGGATTTTGCTTTTATATTCCGGTGTGTGACACCCAACTTGAGCATAAAACCAGCGAAGTGGTAGAAGATTTTGGTATGTGGGAGAAAAAGGGTATTTGATGGAAGGACTCCTGGTTAGGCAACCCAGAGCTCTGGCCAAAGCCTGCTTTTTGGTGCCATCAGGGCAGGTTTGCCTACAGGATACTTTCTGATTTTGGTGGTTGTATCCTCATAATGACCTCAATACAAAACTGCTGTAAACACGTGGGAGCGTCTCACTTCTTGCTGACTGGTCACGTTTGGGTTTGTCAACAATTAGTCCCTGTGTTAACATGAGCAGAGCTCCCTAATTAGGTGCTTACAGTGCCTAGTTTTCATATTACCTGACCTACTAGAGACTCAGTGCATGACATTTGTGCACTGCAGGTGGGGGGTGGGGGAGGGGGTCCCTCAGCCTGGCCTGTGCCCTCTTGCAGTTGGACATCCCCCAAGGGGTCCTTAGTGCTGCTACAGAGATGGGAGAGGCTCCTGCCACTGCTGCTGTGCTCACCAGCGTGAACTGGGCTTCTGGCTGAGCGGCACTCCCCGCTCCAAACCGCCCTCCCCTCCCCCCCCCCCCCCCCCCCCCCGCCCCAGGAGCACACTCATCACTAGGGGCAGCTCCTGCATTGAGCATCTGCCCTGTGGTGTTCAGTGTGTGTTATAGCAACTGGTGGTTCCACTGTTTGGTCGATTTGCATATTAGTCTTTTATTATATAGGGTATTTCTTACCCATGAGCTCTCCTCTATGTAAAATTTTGAGGGGACACTTACTGGTTTTCCTTAATTCTTAATGAATTCAAACTCAGTATCTGTGTAGTATGTAACATCTGCTATCTCCTCCCCAAGCACATAGGTTCTATGGCAGTGGTTCTCAACCTTTCTAATGCCGCGACCCTTTAATACAGTTCCTCATGTTGTGGTGACCCCCAACCATAAAATTATTTTCGTTGCTACTTCATAACTGTAATTTTGCTGCTGTTATGAATTGTAATGTAAATACCTGTGTTTTCCGATGGTCTTAGACTCAACCTGTGGGTCGCGCTAGCAGGGTTGTCTAAGACCATCGGAAAACACAGATATTTACATTACAATTCATTAATAGTAGCAAAATTACATGTAGTAGCAACGAAAGTAATTTTATGGTTGGGGGTCACCACAACATGAGGAACTGTATTAAAGGGTCGTGGCATTAAAAAGGTTGAGAACTACTGTTCTATGGGTGTGAGCTCTAAGAGGCAAGTCCCTCCTCCCACCTTCTGAGTGGTTGACTGATTGCTCTCACAATCCCCATAGGCTTTTATGATGTAGGATCTGCATACATTTGGCACTTCGTTTTGTATTTAAATTCTTCATTTATATCTTAGGTCTTGCTTTATCATTCTAAAAAGCACCTGAAAACTTTTTAATAACACTATAGCATTTTCAATATAGTTACATTCTAGCTACTTCCAGCTTCTAGGATTACTTTATTTCCTGATCTCTGGGAAGGAATATATTTCTCTTGACATCAACATATTCTAACTTTAGAGGTAATTTTTTTTTTTTATGGCTGTGTTTCAAATGTTTCAGGAAGCACAAGATGTTTTTGTTAGTGTTATTTTTATTATTTCAGGATTCTTCACACTTTGAAGAATCCTGCTTTGTCAGCTGCCACTGTGCAGATATTCACAAGGTCAGTGTATAAGCAGGGTCAGAACATTGGCATAAAAATCAAGAAATTATCACTTCTGAGGGGACATTTGGGGAAACTTTGGCATAGATATAGATTATTACATATTGTGTTACTTCCGTTAAGAATAAAGAAATACCATCAGTCCTAGAGAGAAAGAATATGAATTCCAAGTACAGGTGAGCAAAAGGTGTTTATGATGCTGATAGATAAAATATCTACAGTTTGTGATGAAGTGTTTGGGAAGAAGGTAAAAAATGAAAGCACATTTCAGCCGAGGAACTGATTAGGAACAATAAATAAATAAAATATAAGAATGTGTGTGTTGTGTTTAGAATAAAACAGATTATTAATACATATAGGAAATAAGGTAGTAGCTGAGTCAGACTACAACAGAATGGGATGACATAGTATATTGATTCATATACTATTACTGTTGTGTGTGTTTTTTAATTTATCCGAAGTTAATTTGTTTTTATTGATGGGTAGTCACAGTTGGAGAATACTGAACTTCAGAATGTTTACATAAGGGATAGAAAAGAGAGATATTAACATATTAATATTTTCTGAGTTTGTGGAAAGAATATATATGGTATGGTTGGGGAGCAAACCAAGAGACTTTAGAACATGTTTTAAAATGTGTATAATTAAAGAATTTCAAAGTAAGGTTAAATGACCAACCCTTAGGGATTCATCATTTTCCAAGTTTTCTCTCACTGAAGAAGTATTTAATTATGTATTTCCGAATGTACAGGATATGTTGAGAAATGGTGCCTATGAACCAAAAAATGTTATATAGTATGAATTCATTTCTCTCCTCTTCGTTAAATCCACTGCTACATAAAATACCAGTCAGCATTTCTAATGACCACAGGGAAAGCTGAATATCTGTCTTAGGTTAAATTACATCCCATGATAGTTTCAGTCAGTCTGTCCATCCTTAGCTTGGAGAAAATTAACAGTTTTCATTAAGTTCTCTGAAATAGTAAAAATAAATTATTAGACCCCTATGCTTCCCTTTAACCATCTGGGTATTTGAGTGGCCAGGCTTAGGTTCCCAGACTTTCCATGTTGCGCTGGATGGGAAAGGTGATTTGAAAACGAAATAGAATTTAAAGATGAAAGTGAAGACACTGTCCTTATTCTACATTTCTGCTCACAAGTCGTTAGAGTTCTTAAACAATCTTCCAAATAGAAAATTGGAAGAAGTCTGAGCTGTTGGCCGTATCGTCACCAAGACCTAGTAGGTTTTGTTGTTTTCCTAGTAACATAATTTCAAGAGTGTATACACTGTTGATGAGGTGTTTTGGAGTCCCTGGTTCTTCTTGAGACATTCATTTCTATAATGTACCCTGTCAGTTAACCTAGAAGTACCAAAGGAAATAAGTGGAGAAATATTATTTTTGCCTGGTGATAATATGCCTCTGTTGGATATATTGAGTTGAAAAAAGTTACAGGAAATCTAGTGTATCAGAAACAAGAGACACATAGAGGAATCAAGGTAAAGAGACTATCAAATACAATTTAGAAGGAAAGCAGATCATCATATGAAAGTGAATATCCAGAAAGGATGTGAATAAAGAAGACTTTCTGCTCTAAGTAGATCCCTGCGATATCTTATTTGAGTCTTGCATGATCCAATGAGTAATTAGTTGTGTGAGTCTGTGTGTGTGTGGGTGTGTGCGCGCACACACTTCAGTTTATAAAATAAATAGCTTAATTGTAGCCTAAGAAAATAAAATAGTAATAAATAATTTCCTTCCAAGTGAAAAATTATTTAAACCAGCAAATGGTTAGAAGAAATATGCAAAAATGAGGCTCAATATAAATACTCCAATAGAAATAAACTTGAAACACATAATTGATTACATGTTAGGAATATAGAAGGTCATGGTTCTTTCTAGCTATATTTACTAGTTAGTGTGAGCTAGTTAGCACAATTGTTTATAACTTCCTCTTCTTTTTAATTGAGATATAATTGACATATAAAACATTATTATGTTTTCAGGTGTACAACATCATGATTCATTATTTGTATTCTTTGCTAAATGATCATGACCATACATATTTACAAAACACTTTTTTTCTTGTGATGAGAATTTTTAAGATGTACTCTGTTAACAACTTTCAAATATTTAATACACTATTAACTGTAGTTACCATGTTGTGCATTATGTCCCCATGACTTACTTATTTTATAACTGGAAGTTTGTATATTTTGATCCCTTTTCCCCATGTCTTCCATCCTCTACCCCTCACCTCTGGCAACTACCAATCTGTTCTCTGTATCTATGAGTTTGGTATTTTTATTTTTTTTTAGATTCCATATGTAAGTGAGATTGCACAGTATTTGTCTTTCTCGGTATGACTTATTTTATATTGCATAATGCCCCCAAAGTTCATCCATGTTGTTGCAAATGGCAAGATTTCGTTCTTCTTTATGGCTGAACATTTATATTCTTTATCCATTTCTCTGTCCATGAACAGTTAATTGTTCCCACATCGTAGCTACTGTGATTAATGCTGCAATGAACATGAGGGTTCTTATACTTTTGGGAATGAATGTTTTCATTTTCTTCAGATAAAGAGCCAGAAGTCAAAATTTTGGATCCTATGGCAACGCTATTTTTAGTTTTTTGAGGAACCTCCATACTGTTTTTCATAGTGGCTACACCACCTTACATTCCCACCAACAGTGTACAAGAGTGTACTCCTGTTTTTGATGCTAATTCTATAGGGTCCTTTTCTCCCTGGGACAGATTACTATAACATACGGGCTTCTTAGTAAACAGTTTTGTAGCATGGCTCCATACTGTAGCCATAAGTGAGCTCTGAATAACCAAGATGTAACCATCCTTGTACAAGCAACCCAGAAGACCTGCCCTGCTGACGCATCTTGGAACAATTGAAGCTGCAGAGTGTAGGAGAGGACCCTGCCACAAAGTTAAGAGGACAAGGTCCTGTCTGTAGATGTTCCATTGCAATCCACATATTGTTTCTTCAAAAAATTCCTTTCCGCTGAGTATATGTAACTTAAAGCAGAAGCAGACAGTGGTAACCCTTGGTAAGACCCTGTTCTGTAAGAGGTGTTGCTTGCTTAACTGATTAGTCTGTCATTTCCCTTTATCAGTTGTAGTCCAAATTAACCACCTCTCTCTCTCTTTCTCAACAACTCAGGGTTTTATGAGTCACTTCACTAAGGATTGAGGGCTATAGAAACTTCCCATACATTCCATATAAACATGTACCAAAATGCTTTTTATCAATACCAAAGAATCATCAGCCTCTGAAAAGTCTAGTGTTAATACACTGAGTGGCCAGATTATTATGATTTCTGAACGCATAATAATTTGGCCACTCAGTGTGTGTGTGTGTGTGCGTGTGTGTGTGTGTGTGTGTGTGTGTATGTGTATGTATTAGATGCCTAGTGCATGAATTCGTGCATGGATGGGTTCCGGCCAGCCTGGCCAGGGGGAGGGGGACATGGGCAGTTGGCCGGCCTGCCTGCTGGTCGAACTCCTGGTTGAGGGGACAATTTGCATATTAGCCTTTTATTATATAGGATATACACTGAGTGGCCAGATTATTATGTGTTCAGAGATCATAATAATCTGGCCACTCAGTGTAAAGTCCTCACCAATGGCATCTTTGCTGGTGCAGCTACTGTGAAGATGTGTATATGTAGAATTTAAGATTTCCTCTTCAACATGCTTTCCAAATGCCCGCTGCAGTTGCTAACGTCTTTATGACAAGCCTTACTATTTGTGTGGCTTCTCAGTCCTTTGACCCTCTGTAATCCTGACAATAAGTGTACAGCACTTCTGTGGTTTGGGGAGGGGAAAAGCTATGGACAGCTTGGATTTAATGTTAAGAAAAGCCCTCAGATTAAACAAAATGAGCGACTCTATACCTCCCATCTATTCTTTGTCCATCCTCTTTCCTGAATGGAGTCACCTGCCTCATCTCTACGGAAGGAGCATGCATTTTCAGCCAGGGGTTCTCAGTGCCTTATTTAATAGTCCCAACCTGGGGGGGCACCCAGGTGTGTCAGGACCATTTATTCAGTTACCTTTGTCTTTTCAGCAGTAAGGATCTCTCAGAGTCTTGTGATGAAGTCTCTATATTTATGAAAAAAAAAAAAAAAAAAAAAGGAATGGGAGAGAGGTAGAAAAATAACCATCTCATATTTGTAGTATACATTATTGCTTTCATGTTTGATTTCTTGTGGTTCTCTCCACAGCCCTAGGAACTAAATAGATAACATAAAAATCAACATTATACTTATTGAGAAAGGAACCAAGACTCAGAGACCCACTTACATTAGTAAGGAATGAAAATAAGAACTGTAAAGTCCCTTTCTCTTTCCACACTCCCCTATAAATCATATTTTTCAATCGCTGCTTTCTCGGGGAAACTTTTCCCGTGACTTAAATAGGACATCTGCCAGCACCACTAATAGGAAAGTGTAGTCCCTTGAAGAGGGGAGAGGAGAACGGGGCCAGAAGCCATTGCCCATAACCTGCTATTAGGCATCATGCAGGGCTGAAAAGGTGAGGGCTGCAATTACACCGCTGCAGGAATTGTAACATTTTCGAGTGTTAATTACCTCAGTGTTCCTGAGGCCTTGAGTTATTGCTTGACACAACTGAAGTTTTGGAGTGTAGAAAATAACGCTGCCATAAATTTAAGAGTATAAGTTCCTGTGGAATTTCAGAGGGAAGGCGGAGGTGGGTTGGGAAGAGATCAATCAGCCAAAGAACTTGCATGTACATTCGCATAATCCATGGAACTTGCATGCATATATGCATATTCCAGACAAGAGGGTACTGAAGGCCTGGGGCAGGGGATGGGGGCGGGCCAGAAGGGGTTCAGTGGGGGGAAAAGGAGACTTATGTAATACTTTCAGCAATAAAGATTTATTTTTTTTTTAAAAAAAGAGTATAAGGTCCTATTTTGGGGCAGTGACCTGTCATCTGGCCCAGGGACAGATCATACAGGATGTAGTCTAGGGAGTGGCATTCAAAGACATGGTGCTCATTCATCTCAGGAATCTTAAAACCCAGAGAACTTCATACTTTTTGTTGCACTGTTTGATTTATTTATTTTTTAATTTAATAACCTTCAATTAACCAACTGAGTTTGCGTCTACCCCAAATTCATAAGTTAAATCTTACTGCCCACTGTGATGGTCTTAGGACACGAGGGCTTGGAAGGTAATTTGATGATTAGAGTGAAACCCTCATGAATAGGGTTAGTGCCCTTATGAAGGAGAGTCTAGGGAGCTCCCTTGTCCCTTCCATCATGGAAGGACACAGCCAGAAGATGGTCATCTGTCAATCAGACGGTCATCCATGAACCAGGAACAGGCCTTCACCAGACGCGGAATCTGCTGGTGCCTTAATCGTGTGCTTCTCCGCTTTCAAAACTGAGAAATCAGTTTCGGCTGTTTATAAGCCACCCAGTCTTCGATAGCTGGTTATTACAGCCCCAAATGGACTAAGATATGGGCTGAAGGCTCCTATCAACCATGCGAGCTTAGTATCTAAATAAAAGGAAACTGTCACTAAAATGATGGTAATGCACACTCAAGTTTAGGTGCAATGCTAAAATGATATACTAGCCATATTTACACATCAGTCATAATTAATAATTATTTTCCATTGGTAGTGTTATATCACAATTCTCATCTACCTCCTCCTCTTATCTGGTATTTTCAGTTACAGTCTCTTAAATGAAGAGAATGTTTAAAGGTTGAAAAATGGACTGCAGACAGTTATGCCAGGCACACAGACACGTTGCCAGCAGTATTATTAGCAAAGAGAATGCAACATTTCAATCAAATTGACTTTTTTGAAATGACGAGTTATTCATTGGAAAATGAAGAAGGAAGACAACCAGAATTTTTACTAGTATCCTTTATTGCAGTAGGTAGCATTATTATTTTTTTTGAAATGGTTTGTTTGAAGATAAAAACCCCATAGTGGTTTAAAAGCTATCTATTGGTTAGACAAACAGGTGGTAAAATCTTGATTATTGTTATCTTAGTAAAAGTATTATTTGCAAAAAAGGCGAATACTTTTTCTCCTTTGTTACTGCTTTCTTTGCTTACACTTATATAACACTTAGTGCTTTTCAAATACTTCCACTATAGTATTTTTGTCAATCCAAAGGGATGTTTTCCAGCTCTCACAGGAACAGCAACAACAACAAAACCTTTCATAATGAAGAGAGAAATAGATAGGACACTGGAAATGAAAACATTACTAACTGTAGCTGAAATTATTGAGGACTAAGGACTGCAGGCGCCCTGTCCTACGTGATAGGATGGTTCTGGAGGTCAGTGCTGTGATAATTTACAGTAGCTCTGTTTTTAGGCACTGATTAAGTACTGATTTAAGTCATATCATCATCAGAACAATCCTGGGTTTTAAATCATTTCACGATCAAAACGATCCTAAGCAGCATGCTTTATTTTACAGGTGAAGAAACTAAGGCACAGAGACATGAAGCAATTTGTTCAGGTTGCACAGCTAGTAAGCTAGAATTTGAATCCAAGGAATCTGGCTCTAGAGGCAGCATTTTCATGCTAGTTTATCAAAAGAATTTGATTTGGAGTAGAGGAAAGGTCCATCCTTGAAAAACTCAACTCAAATTCTGAAAATATACTAGTTCTCATCTAACTTGAATCCTTCCTTCCTGTCCTCTCTTCTCTAAGCAGCACTGTTGCATGTCAGTGAGTCTATATTATAATTCAACTTCAGCCATCCATTGGGGGTAATTAATCTGAGTTTTACAGTCTTTCTTTTAATAAGTGAACTTTGAGCAATGCATGCTTCCACCACTGAGTATTTGCCTCTACTTGTGGAGGCAAATGAACAACATATATTTGGTTTCTGTTTTGCTGTCCTTGTTATGCATTCAACAGTAAAGACAAATGGCAACATAGTTAATCAGAATGTAACCATTGGTTTTAGCAATGGATTGTGGGAATTCTGACACACACACAAATGGCTAAACTCATTAACAAAAGACAAACAGAGCTTGTGATTTGTACAGTGAACATAGATGAATATCATTCTGTGACACAGTCAGTATTCAAGTAGATATGTGTCAGTAAGCTATGTTTGCTCTTTCAGGAATGGACAGCATAAGTATTGAATAAAAAATAAGAATTAGGATGCTTTCCCCACCTTCATTGATTTTGCTCCCCTTCTTTCTTTTACCATGCTTGAGGATTTGGGGTACCATGAATTTTGTCTCATAACATAGCTGGTTGTAGTTCCCCAAAATTCTGCAGGTCCCTGGGAGAGACGTAAAATCCTTCAAGAACTTTAAATGAGATGAATGTAGGAGCAATGCACCAATTCAGAGTATGGGTCCTAAGAGGAGCTTGGAGCAAACGATTCCCTAAAGGTCCCCCGTAGCCCATGCTTAAGGAAGAGATGGGGTAAGCCTTTGACTAAGCCTTTAGGGAAAAGCCTTTAGTGGAGGGCTCCGTGTCCCACCCCCCCTTTTGTGATATACTGTGTTTTGAGTCCGGGTGAGCACACAATACAGATGATGTATTAGAGAATTGTACACCTGAAGCCTGTGTAATTTTTTTAGCCAGTACTCTAGAGATTATATGTATATATGTGTGTGTTGTGTGTGCAGTCAGCTTTGCCTCCAGCTTTCCATCTTCAGTCTGTCATTGGGGAGGGCTCCGGAAGGGATGTGGGGGTAGCACAGAGAGAGGGGAGAGGCAGAGGTATAGGACTTTTATACTCTTGTAATCTTGGAATATTGCAAATACAGGAATGCAACATGTTAGAAAGAAAAATGGCAAAGCTTTAGGGCCAGAGAGCCAAGAGCTTCAACCACAGCTCAGCCCTTTATTCCTTGTCTGTCATTGGCAAGCTCTTCTTTCTAAGTCTCAATTTACTCTTTCGTGAAATGGGAATGGCACTATCTAACTTGCTATACTGTTGTGGGGATTTAATATGATTGTGTATTTAAAGGGCCTAATGAGTGAAAATACATACTAGAAATTTTAAACTATACCTATTAAGCAGAAATTTTACCAAATTGACCGCTTTGACAAGATTGATTTTATAATTAAGTCATAAGATTGAACCTTATTGATTTTTAACCGAATTTAACTAATTTCCCTCACCACAGATTTAAATTGTTTATTTGACTGGTGGTGATTTCTCTGGTTCCTTATTGATTCAGCCTTAATCAAGTGCAAATATTCCGATAGCCACCTAGTGACAGGAATATAGCAACATGCAAACATCTGATTTAAAAAATATTGGCTAAAAGGGTTCATTTCTTCATATGTTTTTATAAATGGTATTTGATAAGAAACCTTTAAAATAAGATAGGGGAACAATAACTAAAGTCAGGATCAATTCTTTGCCTCCCCATCTTTTCTCTCTCCCACAGCAACCCAAGGTAGGAGAATTGGCAAAAATGATGGAATAAAATGATTAGAAAAAGATGACATGGGCTTTTCTCCCCCGGGATTATTTGGAAATATAAAATATGCTCTCACCTGCAGTATGCATGTGTTTTTTTAATTACAAAGTAAAGATGGAAGCATGGGAAACACTCTGAAGAGCTGGTTTTCGAGTCATTCAAAAGGATCAGACAGGGTAGTGTATGTCTTATATGTAATTCACTGCACATGTGATGATTGCACTTGGTGTCAGCCCATTAAGAAACATCTGCCTTCTCAACTGCCACCAGGCTAAATTATGTCTGTGCCTCAGAGGACATCTTCAGTGTAGATAAATTATATATGTTTAGAGGTTTTTATGGATTAACTTAAAATGTGTTATTTTCTTCAATTCTGTTGGAAACACACTCATTGCTCTAGAGGATCTGATTCAATTTCAGTTTATTATGGTCATCCTGTTTCTGACTTTAAATTCCCTTTCACAAAATCAGTGAAGACCATTTTTATCAGCATGTCCTAAAAATAATTATTTAAAAAAATTAATATTCAGCTTCCTCTAACTACATTTTCTCAGAACCTTTAATAGTCTCTACCAAAGGTCTTTGGGAACCATTTTTTAATCCAAATTTAGTGTCACTTATCAAAATTTGTCACCCAGCCAGTGTGGCTCAGTGGTTTAGCATTGATCTATGAACCAAGAGGTCACAGTTTGATTCCAGGTCAGGGCACATGCCTGAGTTGCAGGATCAATCCCCAGTAGGGGGTGTGCAGGAGGCAGCCTATCAATGATTTTCTCTCATCATTGATCTTTCTATTTTTCTCTTTCTCTCTCTGAAATCAATAAAAAAAAATATTTTTTAAAAATGTGTAAAATGCCTAGAAAAAGGATCACCAAACCCTTCTATTTTATTGTTTGTGACTAGTGGGTGTTTTATGAACCAGACAAAATATTTTCCTGTATTCTGTTTTCCAAAAACTAATAAATTAGTAAATGAAGGAGAGTATTTTAACCTCACTACATTTGTCTATAACAGCGATTTTCAACTGGTGTGCCAAAGCAGGCACACTCTGTGCTGCAAGAATTTTTAAAAAGTTCAATACCTGACTATTTAATCAGGGGCACTGACCTCTTTTTCCTTTAATGGTCAAATAAAAAATGACAGCAGCTAACACAACAATAGCCATCTAGTGTGAATAAATAAAAATTATACCTTTTTCCCCCCATCAGATTGGCAAAAAATATGTTTTTTGGTGTACCACAGAATTTTAGGACTTAGTTTAAGTGTGCCATGAGATGAAGAAGGATGAAAATGGCTGGTCTATAACTTTGTTACTACTGGTTCAAGCCATACAGAAACAGATGGATTTATTAAAAGCACATGGATATATGTGGTATCATATATTATTTAATAGCTAACGTTATTTCAGTTAGAGAAGGAAAAAAATGCATATTTTGGAGAAATTCCCAAATAGAAATTTTATAAAGAAATAGTATAAAACAGACAGAGAGAGCTTGTGGGAGGAGTCAAGGTGAATGCTAAGAAGACTTGGGAAGAACTGGTTTTAAGTATGGGCTCTGTCTCTGATTAGTTGTGTGGTCATGGGCAAGTAATGTAGCTTTACTGGCTTTAAGTTCATTTATAAATAAAGAAGACTTGACATAGTGATCTTCAACATCCTTTCCTGCACTATAATTTGTATGATATTATTCCAGCATCCATGACTAAGCCATACTCTGTATCATTGTTCCTATGTTTCTGTTAGTACAAATCTGATATTATTTTTCTCAACACCCTCTTTTTCAGTTGCAGTTTGCACGTTGTTACTTGAATTATTTGTTTCATATTTCCATTGCTTTGCACAATTTATGAAGCATTGTTTTTGAGGACAATTTTAGTATTTAAATTACCTTATTTTCTAGAGAATATATTATCCAGATATTACCATTATCAAAATTATACAATCATGGAATATTAAATTGTAAATGGCCCTTAATAGAAACTGTTGTTTAGGGGGATTTTTTAAATTTTTGATCAAGACTTATTCACTGTAATAGAAATAGCTCAAAATAGAAATAGCTACATAAACAATCGCTGAGTTGAAAATGGAAGTGTCAATTTTGATACAATCTACTAATTAAACTGATCATTAGTGGAGCATAGTCAATCATAATTGTCAGCAGTTCTATTTTTAACATGAAACCTGTCCTACACAATTAGAGAATATGATTTAAGGAAACAGTTTCTCTATATGTTTAAGATTGACTTTATCAAAAGCAAACAGTCAAATTCATGTTTTTATATCCTCTTCAGCTTCATTATCATTGTCATCATCAAGGCTAATATTAATTGAGCCTTTTCTGTTATAGTGTCTTGGGTCAGCTTCCCCCAGAGCTAGATGCTAAGGTGGAGACTCCTGTGCTGGAAGCTTATTGGGAAATGGTCTTGTGATTAACACTGGTAAGAGAACAAGGAAAGCAGGCTTAGACAGGAAAAGTTGGGCTCCAGTGTAGTCAGAGGCAGATCTGGACTTGTGGCCTTTTAGACATTGCAGTGAACTAACACAAGGAGCCTGTGACTGTATACTATCTCATTGACCAAGCATCGTAGGTGGAGCCCCCTCCATGCATCCTGAACAACTGTCTGGCAGAGGGCAATTCCCAGAGAGCAACTAAACTGAGAGTCATCAACTTCCAATGTCAGTGGAGGGAAACTTCTGTGCCTCAGTTCAGAAGAGGGGATCCCCATAATCAGGCCCTGGAATATGCCCTTAACCTGGTATATCTTATTCTATAAACGTAATAATAACTCTCTAGTTAGCTATTGTGATTATCCCATTATTACTGTTGAGATAAGACCTACAGAATTAACTTGCTCAAGGTCACACAGCAGTTAAGGGCATGTGGCCAGATTCTTAGTACTCTCTGACCAAAGCCTGAGCTCTTCCTTTTATCTTTGAAGGATTTGTCATCCAGAGAGTGTATACTTGAAGTTATCATGTTATCTTGAACTAGGTAATGGCTTTGTAGTTTAGTTCCAAATTCATGACCATACCACAGCAGATTATACCAACATCAGATACAACTCCATCCTCTTAAACTACTTCTTTCTATCCATATTGGGGATCTGAAATAATGTGGCCTATTATTTACACTAAGTAGTGGTCTTATCCTGTAAGGTAAACTATTCCACATCTGACACTTGGTTTGTGTACACATTTTGCTAAACTATTCTTCTATTGAACTCCATAACCCCTGATTATCATTGTCTGCAGATATAGAATTTGGGAAGTGGTGCTTGGGTGAAAGAGGGGGTGGGAGTTTGATGTGGAGTGTACGTAATATCCTTCTCCCATTTAAAAAAAATGAATCTTAACCAAAAATAATACATATACAATATCTTGATAAACCCTAAGTGTCTATGAGATGCAATATATTATTACAAAGCAAAAAAAGAATTAGGAGAGAGCCAGTGTTCAAAAAGTTGACACTAGCCCAACTCTTCTTTTGATGATGGGTAAAATCTTTAAGTAAAGTAACATTTTTTAAAGTTGTAATTTTCCTCTAAAAATGTGTTTATATAGTCTGTGTTGATGTCATTTGCACACAATTTGTTTTTATAACTTACACATGTATGTCTAAGTGACACCAAATAAATTAGTTTGCCTTTTAAATAAGTAATTAAAAGACCTTTGGCTTACAGAGATAAAATTGTAAAAAAATAAATAATATTCAAATGTAATTATAATATTTTTCCTTGTTCTCTACACATTGGTAATTGTGGATTTTTGTCTAGGTTTTGTACATTCTGGGGAGGATTATATTTCTTGTGTATTCTCAATCTCTCCATTCTAGCCTCATTTAACATACTGCATTAACTAGCATTCCTCCCGACTGTATGTGGCCAAAAACCCAGCTCAAGCTGGCTTAAGCAAAAATGGAGTTTATTGATCCAGGTAATTAAAAAATCAGCAGCCAGGAGCTCAGGCAACTCTCAAACTCCCTCTCCACCTTTTACTTTTACTTTCTCTGTCTTGGTTGAATTTTCAGACTTGCCTTTCCCCCTGAGGGCAAGCAAGGTGGCTGAAGCAGTTCTAGCTTATAGGATATCATCTCATGTTCAAGATCAGGGAAGAACACCTGCTTCCTTGTAGTCCAGCAGAAATTTCATATTTTTTTCTCAGTGGTTCTGGACTAATCAAAGCCTGAACCAAATATAGTTGGGAGAAGAGGGAACAGCAGCCAGGCTCCAAAGATGTCTCCATGGATGGAGTTAGAGGCAGTCCTTTCTAGAGTCTAACTGGAATTTCTCCCTCAAAACAATAGGAGAAAGTGAAAGCTGGATAGTTAAAATGGGTGAATATTTATCACTGCTACTTATATCTATAAAGTTTACTTCTCAGGAAGAATTTGCCAACAAATGTATAGCCTAGATTGTATTTTGTGTTCCCTGAGGGTCTGGAATAAAAATAAAGGAAGCAAAAAACTAAGAAATAAACTTTCTAACATTATAAGGAAGCTTCATGAGAGAGAAAAAATATGCACAGAAGTCCTACGTGCAAGTGTGAGTTATATGCAAAGCACTTTTAACTATTCATGAATGTCGAGTTTCCGTGAACCCTAAGAGATACATGTTTTGTTAGGATGAGAAACTTCCCTTCAAGTTCACCGTGAGTTGATAATTTTGCAAACTGTCTTTTAATGTTGCAGGAAAGATGTGAAATGCCCCCAACAGTTTAAAAAGCCTTGATGGGGGGCGGCTTGTCAAGGTTACTCCTGTCAAGTAGATGAGTCATGTTTAAACATGAGTGCATTATTCTCAATGTTTGATTTTGTCAGTGATTTTAATAGCTTTTGTGATTGTTCCTGGGGGATGCAAAATCCACATATATAGCAGATGATTCTTTGTATTAACCTTGCCAAAATGTAATCTTGTAATCTAACTACAAGTTACAGAGCTGATCGGTCTTTTTCCTAGTAATTTTTCCTAATTTATACATCTAGCTCACCAAAAGTTACAAGGGTGATTATAATTGGTGGGTTAGGTAAAATAATCCTAAACTTTGTTCTAGAGTTCTGCATAAACTAGTTTATGTCAGTTTCATGTTCACACATTAAAGATGGCCTTCAAATAAGGCATCAGCTTAAGAATAAACACATTACTGGATGTAGTATACCTTTGATGGGGTTAAGTCTTCCTTCTCTTCCCATATTGAATTTACTTCTCTTACCACAGTTAGGTGTGAAAGCACTAGAAAGTGTTGGTGGGGAGGATATGGGTGTGAAACTCACCACGGAGGTTGAGAAACACCGAAGAGACAAATCCAGACACAGGCTATTGGATGATGTTCCAAGGGCAGGTCCACACTGTGCCAAGAGACAGTCAATGCTGCTCCAAGGAAGCATTTGGGGCCCAGGTCCACAGAAGAGATGGGCAGGTAGGGATAACAAAGCAATCAGAGGCAACACTGTAACTCGATTCAGAAGCAGGAATTTCCCAGGGATCCACAAAGGAAATCAGAATCTGGGGCCTTGCTGCCGGAGAGAGAACTTCCATTCCTAAGCTTAGGACTGAGATTTCAGACTCTGTGAGTAACTGTGAGCATATATCCAGGGCCCTCAGTCTTGGAAGGATTAGAATTCTGGGGGAATTGTCTAGTCAGGGACTCAGAGCAGGAGAATAAGACAGAAATCCAATAATCAGAAGAGGGTCCAATGGAAACGTAGTCGGAGAAATAAAGCAGAGGTCAGGGCTTGCTTCACAAAGTGTGACCTGTGGCCCAGCAGCTTTACCTGGAGATTGTTAGACATGTGGCAGTTTGGCCTCCTCAAGAGCAACTGAATTAGAATTTGCATTTTAACAAGGTCTCCAGGTGTTTGATGTGCTCTTTCAGGTCAGAGGAGTTCTGGAACCTAAAGCTAAGGTTAGAGGATTAAAAGGTTGGTCTTGATGCTGGGTCATCTTTAAACGTCGAACTGTAGGGACACTGATGTCCACAGAGCTCCCTCCTTAGAACGGATCCCAGTTACTTTCCTCTACCCTGTCATTTAATCTTTACATCCACTCTGTGAGGTGGGCTTTCCCTCACTTATAAATTAAGGAACTGGGATTCAGAACAGTTAAAGAATTTATCCAAGACTAAACTTCTCATAAGTGATGGCACTGGATTTCTAAAAACCTTTTTATTTTGGAATTTTTCAAGGATGTACAAAAGTAAAGAGAATAATATAAAAACCCTAGGTGCTCATCACTCAGCTTCAATAAATACTAACATTTTGCCATTTTTGTTTCACCTTCCCCCACCACAACACTTACACTTTCTTGCTCTCTCAGAGCCCGGATTGTATATGGGTCTGGTTGAGTTCACAGACTGTGATATCTGCCATACCAATCACCTTCTTGAGTCTCTCTGATTATTAGAAGGATTGTCCCAGATACTGACATGGAACAGAGCACAGGGCCATTATAAATGGGGCAAATGGGAAACAACTTACTGAGTTTGTGAATCAGACAAACCCAAAGCTAGTTACAGAAAAGGAGTTCTTTAGCCAGTGCATCCCTATATGAGTAATAGGTTTCTTGCTTCCAGAAGTAGTTTTTTCTTCAACCAATACACATTTGTGAGCATCTACAGTATGTTAGTTAGGCACTATGCCAAGTGACCTGGTTTACAAGGCCTGGGTGACATGCTGGCCTCTCCAGCTCACCTCCCACCTCTTACTATGTCCCATTCATACTTGTACTCAGTTACTTGAAGGTCATTTGAAGCTTAAAGTAATTATATATGTCTAGTGGCCCAGTGCATGAAATTTGTGCACGGGGGGTGGGGGGGGGGGCGGGTGGTGTCCCTCAGCCCAGCATGCATCCTCTCCAATCTCAGACATCCTTCTCACAATCCAGGACCACTGGACCCCCGGCCAGGCGGCCTCCGGGCTGGGTGGCACCATGGGCCTGCACGCGCCTCCGCCAGTGGCCACTTCCACCAGGGCCGCTCCCGAGCTGCGCCTGACCGGTTGTGACTATTACAGTGTCCGGGCTAATTAGCATATCCCTCCATTATTATATAGGATGTTTCCTCTATCTGGCATAGTTTGCACCTCACCATCCCATTTGAACTCTTTCTCAGATCCCAACATAAATCTTATTCAGAACAGCTTTCCTTCAGCACCATTCCCCATATCCTCCCACCACCACATTCAAACATGGGTTAAGTTCTATTTCATGCTATGAAGTCACCATACTCAGGAGTTATCACAGCCTGCAATCTAAGCTGTGATAGATAGTGGCTGGGTTTGTCTTGATTGTACCAGTCTTCATGGCTTACATAAGACCAGCCTTCACAGGGATAGGACAGATAAAATGTATAAGAGCTTGGGTACTCCCATTCTTTCCTTCATCCATCTGCAAAAGAGGACTCTGGCATTGTCGGCTCTCTTTCTTCTCCCTCACTCTCTAAGGAGGGCTCTGTCCCTGCCAGACCAACTCCTTGGGCTTTTGTGATATAGCATTTTGTGACAAATGGTGGGTTCCCTAGGAAAATGGAAGGAACTTTTACAGGAAAATTTTGGAGGAGCTATGGAGAGTGAGGAAAACTAATTGTTGCTACAAGGAGTTGATTGGTTATTAATCATCTAACTCCATGTTAGATGCTCATGTGCTATATTATTTCATTTAATTCACATTGATTCTGTAAGCTAAGTATGGTTGACCATAGTTCCATGCACCAAGAGGTCAATGGTTTGATTCCCCGTGAGGCCACATATCTGGGTTTTGGGCTAGATCCCCACTAGGGGGCATGCAGGAAGCAGCAATGGATGTTTCTCTCTCCCTCTCTCTCTATATATCTCCCTTCCTCTCTCGCTAAAAATAATCAGTAAAAACATCTTTTTAAAAAGCTGTGGTACATTTACACAATGGAATACTACTCAGCCATGATAAAGAAGGAAATCTTACCTTTTGTGCCAGCATGAATGGACCTGGAGAGAATTATGCTAAGTGAAATAAGCCAGTTAGAGAAAGACACGTACCATATGACTTCACTTATATTTGGAATCTTATGAACAAAATAAACTAACAAACAAAATAGAAATGAACTCAGATACAGAGAACAGACTGACAGCTGTCAGATTGAAGGGAGTTACAGGGCTGGGTGATAAAGGTAAAAGGATTAAGCAAAGAAAAAAACCTCAGAGACACAGACAACAGTATGGTGATTACCAGAGGGAAGGGGGGCGAGGGAGATAGGAAAGGGTTATCAGTGAGCCATCAATGGTGATGGAAGGAGTCTTGACTTGGGTTGGTGAACGCACAATACAATGTACAGATGATATATTACAGAATCATACACCTGAAACCTATCTAATTTTATTAACTAATTTCATCCCAATAAACTCAATAAAAATTAAAAAATAAAATAAATATAAAAATAATGCAATCTACAAAAAAATGAGATAAGGCATGAGTTCTATTAGAATTGTTTAATTCACATACCAAATATTTACATAAAATATTTACAAAATTGCAAAACATATTTGTTTTATCCTCTCAATCATCATCTGTAGAAAATTGCTTATTGGAATAATTATAAGACAAATTTCCCAATTCTGAATGTTAATAAGGAAACACTTATAGGAGCATTATGAGAAAGTTAATCTGCCCCTCTGAGAACCAGTGGAGTAGCATAGCTGGCCCCTGGGGGTTGTCATAGCTGTCCTAGAACTCCTAGGGAGTAGGTACTTTTGTAAAATAGTGAGAACCAAAATGCCCCCCTTCACCAGCACACATGACTGTGAGTAGCTTTCTTTTCCAAACTTATGGATGCTCAGAACTATCAACTGCAGGCTGGTGAACTGTTTTCAAGTGTTCCCATCCTCCATTTTCCAAAAAAGTCAGTGATGTTTTACATTCTTTTAAGGCATCTAGTCTTCTGATAACTAGTATTTACTCCATCTTAAGTTCCATCAAGCTCGCTTATGTATTAAATGCTCATTTCTTCTCTTTAAATTTATAAAACAAATTTCATTTCAGTTTTTTAGGTGAGAAAAAAAGTAGTGAATTTTTTTTTTTTGCCTTTGGAGCTGGTATTATTATTGAAATATTTTTCCTAACTTTTCTTTATCCAAGCCCGTTCCTTTGCTTCTTTAGTTTAAAAAAATATGTAATTGATGTATCAATTATATATTGTCCATTTTCCTGCCAGGCTTGGCTCTACCTTAAGGAACCTGGAACCAAGCCCCAGCCCGGTGTGTTTGTCTCTTCCCCCAGTGCAGCCTCAACAAATGGGGATTGATTTCCTATCACTTACAGTTGGTTCTGATTAGCTCTTGTCCTTCACCAAAGATTTTAAACAGAATTAAACAGAATTGGTATGATTGTGGCATGTCTTTAACTGAAGGAAACATTGTCAGAGGACGGAGTTAGAGGGATGATCTTTGTTCCTTGCCATTTATGGAAATGGGTTCTTTATCTCATCATATGCTCTCCTTTAAAAATGATTCAGAGAAACCAAGATGGCGGCATAAGGTAAACACCTATACTGCGGCCTCGCACAACAATTTTTTTATTTTTTAAATTAATAAAAAATATATATTTTATTGACTTTTTACAGAGAGGAAGGGAGAAGGATAGAGAGTTAGAAACATCGATGAGAGAGAAACATCGATCAGCTGCCTCCTGCACACCCCCTACTGGGGATGTGCCCTCAACCAAGGTACATGCCCTTGACGGGAATTGAACCTGGGATCCTTGAGTCTGCAGGCCGACGCTCTATCCACTGAGCCACACAGGTCAGGGCGACAATTTTAAAACTGCAACTGGAAGACAGAGCAGATATCATCCAGAACCACTGGAAAGCTGGCTGAGTGGAAATTCTACAACTAGAAGGAAAGAGAAAAGGACACAGACTCAGAGGAACTGTGGAGGTGCAGAGACCCGTGGAAAGGGCGGGCGGCTGAATACACAGCTGGCTTACTCGCAGCATGTGGAGAGGGCGGGCCGCTAATGCGCGGCTAGCTTTCTCGTTTGGGAGGAAAACAAAACCTCCTGACTTAACTAAAATCCAACTCCGGACGAAACTTTGGGTACCAGACTCATTCGGAGAGAAACTGGACTGTCTAGCAGTGGGCAAAACTCGAGAGCAGCCTTCTCTCAGAGGTGCGTGCAGCCATTGCCGCGGGACATGGAGACACAGGGCCCTCATATGGCGGGGCTGATGGGAAACCAAGGCTGTTGGCTCCACCCTGAGACTCTGCCCCATCCAAACTGAGCACAGAAGCCCTCCCAGCAGAGACACTGCTGATACTCACAGCCAATTGGCCTGGAGGTCAACTCCCCCCAGTGTTACCAACAACAATCAAGGCTTAACTACAACAAGACTACACACACAGCCCACAAAGCCTGCACCAAGAGTGTCCACCTCAAGTAACTGGGGAGGCTGAGCTATTGGGCCCTGCTAGGACACCTAGCACATAAAGCAACTCCATCAACTCAGAGAAGCAGCTAAAATGCAGAGACAAAGAGGGAGGCCACAAATGAAGGAAATGGAGGAAAGCAAAAGACTGGATAGAGAGTTCAAAACCACGGTTATAAGGTTTTTCAAGAATTTCCTAGAAAAGGCTGATAAATTTAACGAGACCCTCGAGGATATGAAAAAGGATCAACTAGAAATTAAGCATACACTGACTGAAATAAAAAATATTATACAGAGACCTAAAAGCAGACCAGAGGATTGCAAGAATCAAGTCAAAGATTTGGAATACCAAGAAGCAAAAAACACTCCTCCAGAAAAGCAAAAAGAAAAAGGAATCCTGTAAGTTGAAGATAGTGTAAGAAGCCTCTGGGACAACCTCAAGCATACCAACATCAGAATTATGGGGGGTCCCAGAAGAAGAGAGAGAGCAAGATACTGAAAACCTATTTGAAGAAATAGTGACAGAAAACTTCCCCCACCTGGTGAAAGAAATAGACTTACAAGTCCAGGAAGCACACAGAACCCAAAACAAAAGGAATCCAAAGAGGACCACAACAAGACACATCATAATTAAAATGCCAAGAGCAAAAGACAAAGAGAATATTAAAAGCAGCAAGAGAAAAACAGTTAGTTACCTACAAGGGAGCACCCATACGATTGTCAGCTGATTTCTCAACAGAAACTATGCAGGCCAGAAGGGAATGGCAAGAAATATTCAAAGTGATGAACAGCAAGAAACTACAAGCAAGATTACTCTACCCAGCAAAGCTATCATTCAGAATTGAAGGTCAGATAAAGAGCTTCACAGATAAAATAAAGCTAAAGGAGTTCATCACCACTAAACCAGTATTATATGAAATGCTGAAAGGTATTCTTTAAGAAGAGGAAGAAGAAGAAAAATATAAAGATAAAAATTATGAACAACAAATACAAATCTATCAACAAGTGAATCTAAAAACCAAGGGAATAAAAAATCTGATAAACAGTATTAACTGGTGAATATAATAGAATCAGGGCATAGAAAGGGAGTGGACTGACAATTCTTGGGGGAAAAGGGAAGTGGGGGGTGCGGGAAGAGACTGAACAAAAAGCATACACCTATGGATGAGGACAGTGTGTGTGGGGGGGTAAGGGCAGAGGGTGGGATAGGAACCTGGTGGAGGGGAGACATGGGGGGAAAAAAGAGGAACAATTGTAATCTGAACAATAAAGATTTATTAAATTAAAAAAAATAAAAACGATTCAGAGCTGACGACTCAGAAGACACGCTCTGATCGGTGCTATCCCAGTCTTTGCCAGACGACTTTCTACTTAAAAATGCTTGATCCCCAAGCCATCAGCACAATCACACCTCATGCTTTAAAATTAGTCATTTAAAATGAATGGTGAAGACTCTGCTTCAATCCGGATTCATTACATGATGCTTTGGTCACAATCAACTCCAAGATCTCAGTGGCCAAACACCCAAAGAAACCTTATTTGTCACTCATGTGGTATGTGTGATGGAGCCTTGCTTACTGTTAATGCACAGGAACCGAGGAGGGTGGGATTTCCATGTCACCTGTGCCTCCAGATCACGGTGAGAAGTAAAGGGAGCAGGATGATTCTATGCTGGCTTTTAAAACTTCTCAGAAGTGACATGTGTTACTTTCACTTATATTCCATTGACCAAAAGTCCCATGGCCATGCCTCACTTAAAGGAGGTCAAAAAAATACATGACCCCCATGGATCTGGAAAGAAGATGAACCAGAAAAATATAGGAAGAGCCCTCTTAGGAGGCATGATACCAAACAGAATTAAACAAAAATACAGATAGATCATCAGCTTAAAATATTAGCCTCATGTAATTATATATGTTTACTTGAGAATCCTGATATTTTAAAAATATAATAAAAATTATAGCTTTACTTCTGGACAAGAAATATAATTTTAAAATGATGACATGTCCTATAGTGATTTTTTTTCTCGTCACCTATTTTTACTTAGCCGAGACTTTTTCTTGCCCTGTCCACGTTGTTTCCTTTTAATTGCATGATGATGAAGCTCCTTGTGTCCTAAGTTTTAGTTCATTATTGGACATGTTACACAGCTGTGCCTAGACCCAACAGTGACAAACTGTTATTAACTTCCATAGCATGTCCTTATTTTCTGATAAACTCACCAGCAGCAGTGAGCCAGTACTAGCGATTGCAATGGTAAGGACCATGGAGGTCCATGTGGAAGCAGTAGACACATACAAACCCCCAAATCACAAAGTAGCATCTGGGATGCAGGGAAAGAAGAAACTCTGGGCTAGTGTAGGAGAGAGAGAGAGAGAGAGAGAGAGAGAGAGAGAGAGAGAGAGAGAGAGAGAGAGAGAGAGAGACTGAATGAGAGAATGAGAGAATGAGAGACAACAGTTATACAGGGAACAATATTTCATTGTCCATTAATTTCTACTTTATTTGAAAATAATTGTCCATTAACTTCTACTTTATTTGAAAATATTACAATGAGCAAAACCAGCTCCAAGGTTTATACAAACCTTTTCCTCTCCAATAACTTCACTAGGTTAGTGCCCTGTGGTATCCTGGCACCTAGCCTTGGTTTAAGGAAAAGCTTTGGCTAGAACCATTCATCACTTTACATTTCCTTTTGTTGAAAAGTTACAGGGCAAGTTTATATCCACACATTGCAGCAAAGGAACCCCTTTTAAAGTCTTATCTTAGAAACTTCTTTAAAGAGTCACTGTCATCCCAGAGAAGACTAGCAGACTATCAATGTCTAATCCTCTTTTATCTGCAGAGAACAAACTTCAGCTATTTATCAGGAAAATACTTTCCAGTCAAATCCATTACAGCCACAATCTTTACTGACTCATTTTGGGAGACATTTATTGAGCATCTACCTTCCATAATCGAATTTTAATACCTTAATTCATTTTATCAGTTTGTTAAATATTTATTAGAAAGTTCTCCTTTTACTGATGTAAGAAATCTGAAGCCCAGATTTTGGGCTAGAATGTATAAGCCTGCTATCTTATTAATTCAGGATTCCTATTGCTAGGCTCTGTTCTCAGGAACTCTGTGGATCTACAAGAGGAGGAAAAGGCAGGGAGACAAATAAATATAAGTGCAGAATACAATATTATTTATTTATTTAGCTCTTACCATAGCTAGGCATTATGTTAGGTACCATTTTAAAATTTTCTTCTAACTGATCACGAAACCCATAAAATACTGATGGAAACTAAGGGTTGGAGATGTCAAACTACTTGCCCAGTTTATTAGTTCACAGCTAATAAATATTGGGCCAAGGATTGGATCTTAGGCTTGACTTCAAAGGCAGGTGCTTAACTGCTTTGCGAAATTACCTCAATAAAATTTTTATAGAAAAAAATAAGAACTAGGTACAAATAGGAGCTGCAGGGTGCCATGGGTTCAAAGAAAAGATGGATCTCTATGATCCATAATAGATGGTCTTTTAGCATTCTTCTCCACTCTTTGCACCCTCCTGGTTATTCTTGTAATATACTGCATTATTTATCATTTCTACTAATTACAGTTTTCCTCCATTGTCTTCCCTCTTGAATAGACTATAAGGTCCATGCTGGCAGGGGTCTTTGTTTTAATCATTGCGAATACAAGCTGTCTAGAATGATGCCTGGCACACAGTAAGAGCTCCATCAATATTTGTCAAGTTTAATACATTAAGAACCTTAATTGGGAGACTGCCTTCTAGAGGCATGTCAGGATTTTCAGATGATTGTAGGATTTTAGGTTCAAAATGGGACAATAGTATTAAAAGTATGAGGACTCTGTTCAAGATAAATAATCTTCAAATTGGGCATGGCCAAGAATGTCTTAAAAATATATGTTACTTGTTGCTGGTGTTGAGATAGCTGGCGGAGGTATCCTTATGTGATGGAAGAGAACAGCTGTTCAGCTTATGTTTTCTTTTAAATAACTTAGATTTTGAATAACATTTTCTTTTTTAGGGAAAGCTGAAAGGCAATTTGAGGAGCTTTTGCTCTGCGCTTGCCTTCCTAATCTGTCCTTTGAGCCACCTGGATCTGTTGACATGTCATTGCCTCTGTCTTTCCTTCCTCTTGATGGCAGAGTCCCCGGCGTCACTGCTGGTGACTGGATACTGGCAGTGGACTTCCTTTGCTGAATGAGTATGGGCAAGGTATTGTGGCTTTTCACCTGGGTTTCTGTGCATATCTGTAAAGAAACCACCAATTGGCCATAGCCTTGCTTAGGTTTCAGCATCAGAGAACCATATAGGGCAATGGAGTTATAAGAGAAACTAGTCATCTATATATATAAAAGCCTAAGTGACCATCGCAACCAAACAGACAACCGAACAGGCTGCGTGGGGTGAAGAGGCCGGTAGGGGGGTCAGTGAGGGGCGACCAAACGACGGAGCAGCAGGCTGCATGGGGTGACTAGGTCAGCAGGGAGGTTAGTGAGGGGTGACCAAACGACGAAGCAGCAGGCTGTGTGGGGTGACCAGGCTGGCAGGGGGGAGGGAAGTTGGGAGAGACCAGGCAGGCAGGGAGAGGGCAGTGAAGGGCGACCAGGCTGGCAGAGGGGAGCAGTGAGGGGCGACCAGGATGGCAGGGGCGGGGTAGTTGGGGGCGACCAGGTCGGCATATGGGGCAGTAAGGGGCGACCAGGTCAGTGTGTGGGGGGGGAAGTTAAGGGTGATGAGGCTGGCAGGGGGGGCAGTAAGGGATGACCAGGCTGGTGAGGGGACATTGGGGGTGACCAGGCCAGCAGGGGGTGCAGTTAGGGGCGATCAGGCAAGCAGGCAGGTGAGCAGTTAGGAGCCAGTGGTCCTGGATTGTGAGAGGGATATCCAACTCCTCAGGATCGGGCCTAAACTGGCAGTTGGACATCCTCCGAAGGGTCCTGGATTGGAGAGGGTACAGGTTGGGCTGAGGGGGAACCCCCCGCCCCCCGTGCACAAATTTCGTGCACCTGGACCTCTAGTTTGAGTATAGAAAATAGCTAGGTCTACTGGTAACAGATAAAACCTGCCATGTTTTTCCTTTGTATTGGAAATGGAAGTGTGGGGAGCCTCCTAGGCTTATGTGGCAATGGTGTTGAATCTCATGACACTGTCAAAAGTCTCTATTCTTTGTCTCTTATTTGTTTAGGCTACTAAGAGTGAGGTTTATTTTTCCCTTTTTTATTAAAATGTATGGGGTGACATTGGTTAAGAAAATTATACAAGTTTCAGGTGCACAATTCTACAACATATCATCTGTACACTATATTGTGTGTTCACCACTTCAAGTCCAGTCTCTGTCCATCACAATTTATCCTCCCTAAACCCTCCTCTGCTCTCAGCTTTCCCTCAGTAATCACCACACTGTAGTCTGTGTCCATAACTTCCTTCTCTCTCTCTCTCTCTTTTTTTTTTCTTTGTTTGCCCAATCCCTTCCCATTATCCCCTAGCCTTCCCCAATCCCCAGGAGTGAGGTGTAGTTGCTTACTTTTTAGCTTAGGTTTTGGAACCTTGGTGCTTTGAGCTGTGAGAGAACATCAGAAATAACGTCCTGCAGGATGACAGTTGAAGCCAGTACAGACAGTCCAAAACCAGATCACAATATCCAAGAGCTAGACAAGAAGTGGCAACCTAAGCACAGAGCCAACCATCGAGACAGGGTTGGGCAAGCACCTGGGCCAGGGGAGGAATGGCTGACTGTGGAGTTTTGATGCAAAAGCAAAATACACTTGTGTGTGTTTCCTATACAACCTGTGTGTACATACCAGGTGCATATAAATTGACCTAAACAGAAAAAATAGTACCTTGAGTAACAGAAAAAAAATGTATTGTCATTCTCACTGAAATGTCAGCCTAGATAAACATCCTTGTTGCCACTTCTCCTTGGAAACCCCAGGATGTTCTATTTGAACAGAACCCTAACTTTTCATTCACCCTATTCCCATTTCTTTCCACTGTTGAGGGTAACGTTTGCACGGATGGGCTTGTGAGTTCAGACATGTAGGAAAAGCAATCCCAGCTCCTTTCCATCAAAGCTACATGTCTTGGTATCAGTAATTCCCCCCTAAATGCCAAAGAATCTGCTATGAGGCTTTTCCCAGGATGATTTGGACAATAAACACCTTCACGGAACCTAAAGAGTCTGCAATATTTAGGTTTTTGTACAAAATGCTCTACCTTGAGAAGAGGCCCTGTTTCCTGTTGCCCAGTGGGCATTAGACAGTTCAACCTTGAGGTAGCATACACTGATAGCTGGACAGCACTGCACCCTGGGTAGCACAGGTGGGACTTCTGAGGAAGTGAAGTCACTCTTCACTGGATTCCTGAGATAGAGGGTGTAACATTGGGCTCCTCCAGTATCTTCTCCTAGGTCACGACACGGAGGGTAGGAGAGTTGACATAGTAGTCAGGTTCACATTCCTACATGTGCCCTGGCATAATCTTTGCTTTTAACACTAAGCACCACACTTGGCAAAGTGTGTCCACAGTCCAAGGATAGCCATCTGCTGCTTCTTGAATGCTTGATCAACCTTTTGTAGTCTGAGAGCTCTGTTCAGGCTCAGGGAGAATGCGCTGTGAGGAGGGGCCCCTGACTCATTGCCTACCCTGGTGAGTCATTTCCTGATAATTCACCCCAGAAAGGTAGAATCAAGCCCCCACCTGTGAGAGACTGTACACATATGTTCACATTTCAGTAACCTTAATAAGTGGAAATTCTGAGCTGTAGAACAAAAAACTAGGGCTTACTAGTAATCATCCACTTTGTGAAAAATCATGTTTGCCTAAAAGGCAACATTTTCCTCCCTCCCTCTTTCCTTCATTCCTTCTTTCCTTCTTTCCTTCTTTCCTTCTTTCCTTCTTTCCTTCTTTCCTTCTTTCCTTCCTTCCTTCCTTCCTTCCTTCCTTCCTTCCTTCCTTCCTTCCTTCCTTCCTCCCTTCCTCCCTTCCTCCCTTCCTCCCTTCCTCCCTTCCTCTCTTCCTCCCTTCCTCCCTTCCTTCTTCCCTCCCTCCCTCCTTCCCTCCCTTCTTCCCTCCCTCTCGCCCTTTCTCCCTCTTCTTTTTCTCCCAAGGGGGTATGTATGTGGAGGAGAAATTGTTCAAAAGTTAAAGAACCACTGCAAAACACTCTCCTGAGCCTTGAACAGAGCCTTTTTGGGGTCTATCATTAATGAGGTTAAAAAACATTTATTGGAAAAAAAAAAGAAGATGCAGAATTATGAATTCTACAACTACAGCATTGAATACAGCTTTACTCATTGATCTTTAACATTTTTCTCTTACTCAGTATTTAAAAGTGGTGTGTAACCAAACTAATCTTTTCACTTCATGTTGCAGCATCCAGCAAGTTTGCTCCCTATTTTAGAGGAAGTCTTTTTGTTGCTATTGTTTAGTGAAACTTCCTTTGAGTGTCAAGAGGGCACACACTTATTTATAATGCAATGAAATAAAATAACTAAGCCCATGTATCCTTACCCTTTCTCTCCAGAATCATGGAATATATATATATATATATCATGTGGCCTGTTGGCCTCACAAAGCCTTGGCTGGAGTTAGGGCCACATGGACAACTAGACTACTATCCTCACAGGGCAAACCTGGAAGTGGCACCTCTCAGCCTTTGGACCCTCAGTCTTGAAGTACAGTTCAGATTGTTGACCCAAATCTCAGATCAGCCTAAGAGCCAAATTGTGCCCACTGCCTGAGTTTTTCTGGCCAACATGACAGGAAACACTATATTTGGATACAAACAAACTGATATTGCATCTTGGCGCACAAAGCCTAAAATATTTATCATCTGGCCCTTTACAGAAAAAGTTTACAACTCTTCATTTAAATGCATGGCTTATTAAATAATAAAAATACATTTAAAAAAATTAAAGCACACCTTATCACTGTTTTTATTCCCCATATAGCTGGCTCATGAGACTTACAGCATATGAGAGGTGTTTTTTTTTAATGAATTAAGTCAAGGAATATCAAAGTCAAAAGCAGGTTGGCTAATTAACTGGCAAAGTAGTTCTAAGAATTTCATACACAAAAAGTCATTTTTGTTGTGCATTATATCTGAGAGATTAATTCATCAGTACAAATAGCACAGTTAAAACAACCTGGGATCCAGGTTGGGAGGACCATTCTCAAGGTCCACCGGAAGGACTTTGATCTGTTGGAATATATTGCACACTTGGGGAAAACCTTTCTAGCAGGCTTTTCAAAATGTTAAAGTCCACCCTGAACCCGTGGGAATGGCTAACGTGCTGATTCTGATGCGGCAGGTGTGAGGCTCGGCCTGAGATTCCGCATTTGTAGCAGGGCTGCGGGGCTGCTGCTCTGTGCTCCAGGAGTTGAGAGGACTCTGGCCCCTCTCCACTGAAGCTTCACCACTTTTCCCTTGATCTGTCATGAAGCCTGGTTGCCAAGGTAGTACTTTGCCCTTGAGAGTTAAAATCACAAAAATCAGGAAATGCCTGGACCAAGTTTTTTTGTTTTACGGACATTTTACAGCGTTGGCATTCCATCTATCAAAGTTGGTATGGAAATTTTAAAGAACAGTTGCCTCAAACTGTGTATGTCTACCTGGAGGCAAGAGTGACAGGCTGGTGGCTGTACCTTAGAAACGCAATGCCCTGTATTAATCAGGCCAAGCAAGCAGCAGACAAATGCTGATGAAGAGAAAAAAAGCAATTCATAATAACCATAGAGAACTCCATTTCATAGGTAAGCTAATTGTTATTGGGGTTATACTAAAGTTCACCCCATCTGTGCCTCATAAGTACTTCAGTGCACCGACTTGGAGATTATGCAAAATCATAAGGCTTTGAGCACTAGTATTATTCTGACTTCTGAAGTTTGCATTACCAATAAAGAAGTGGTTGGTAAATAGACTAGCAGATTGAATTAACATATTGAATTAGCAACTTCCTGTTTCTGAGAATTGAGCAAGTCTTTTAATGTACTTGCTTCTAATGCTTTTTTGTACAGGCTTAGAATTTTTTTTTTCTAGAGGGTCTTTCTCCTTCCTTCCTGTCCTCCATCCCTCCCTCCATCCCTTCCACTTTTTTTTTTTTTTACTCTTATTTTTTGAAGAGATTTTCTGGTATTTAAGGCAAAGGGACCTTGCTATATATTTCATTTATGTAATTCAAAGTGACAGAGGTTAAAAAAAATCAGTCTCTTCAGTCATCTTATTTTTTTTTAGATCCATAGTCACATAAAGAAATGATTTGTGGAACTGAGAAGGATATGTCTATAAAGTAAACCAAGAAAAAAGAACCTGATGTTATTATTAATGAAGCAGGTGACTCATCTTTTCAAATTCCCATTTTGGCTGGGCAGGGATTTACAAGGGAAGCTGACCTATTCATTTTTTTGCCAGGCTAACAAACACAAGGTCTATTGAAAGTGAAAAAAAAAAAAGGGAAAAATTCTCTTTAATAGGCCTAAGTTCTTGTTGCTGAATTTTTGTGGCTTCCCTTTTGAAAGATAATTTTTGTTACTGTTTGTTGCCACGAGCTTGCTAGTATGATGGAGATAACACAGACTACAGTTATTTGTAAGAATCTCTCTACAACTAATGGATAATTGCTAATTCAAGCATAGGAAAGTTTGAGGCATGCTCCTCTCTATGCTTATTCTGTAAGACATTTTTTAAAAGGCAAAATGTAATTGCTTGGGGTAATCTGTATTCAAGATTTCTGAGTGGAGCTGTAAAATATTTAGCTGTCATAAATATGATGAACATATTTAGTCAATTAATTATAAGTGTCCCATCACACGGTCTCTCTACTTTGATTAAATCGGGTGACTAATCCAGGCAAAAGAGGAGGTAACTGACCTTTAAAGGTAGTTTTACAGTGGATCTGTCTGGGCTATAATTCTTTCTCATTTTAACAGAACAGATTTTAAGGCTTATGAATATTTTAGAGTTCTACTTAGATTTTTTTCCCCCTCCTTCAGTGCAAGAGCTATTATGAGAGTGAATTTCTTTCTTCTTTTGTATCAAGTGTGGTCCATGCGACTGCTGGAAACGGTTTTCTTGCTGGAGTCAGTTCACACAGTAGCTAATCCTAACTCACCTGTAGGCTGGAACGTTTTATAGCATTAGATTCAGCAAGAGCATCTGAGTAACAAGGATGTGTATCTGATTTTGGGCTGAGTTGCTGAAGCCTGTTGGATAGAACAATTGCTTCAAATAGTGCCTGAAGGTGAGGATGATATCGAAGTAATATTCTGGTTTCCAGAAGAAATGCCTGGTTTCAGAAAAATGAAACAACATTCTAGACCCTTATCATGGTCTTTTAAATATGTTTTCAAAAATTGAGTGCTGGAAAATAACAAACACAGGAGTGTTAGCCTCAGTTTACCCTGTAGAATGTGATTCACTCAAATAAAAGGGTGCTACCGAAATGAGCCAGTAAAATCATTCTAGGAGTTGCTTTCTTAGGGAAAGATCATCAGGGGGTTGTTAGGTCAGCATGTTTGCTCCCATTTATATCTTTATTTATCTTTCTGGGTGCTCAGAAGAAAGAGTAGAAAACCCAGATGGGCACATGGATCTTTCCCATGATAAGTTCTAATTTGGTCTCAAATGTAGAAGAGGAAGGTGACGGGAAGTCTGCAATAGATAAGAGAGAGGGAAGGTTTTCAACTCTCAGCTGTCCAGGAGCTTGGAAGACACAATCAAGTCCCAAATGCCAAAATGAAAGTGTAGGGTGAATAAGAGGTATACTCTATTCTACTCACAGTAGGCAAAACCAGGGTTAGGTTAAAGTTGGAGAAGCATAGCAGGCCACTCCGAGGTACCCAAGTCTACCTGGTTATATTTGTTTCAAATACTTATAGACACCAAACTACAGTCATTAGTAGTCTCGCTTTAAAAGGGAACATGTAATTAAGAATTCATGTGGGGCGGAGGAGGGGGGGCAGATAGAGGTGGAAGAGGATATGAGGGGACTAAATGGTGATGGAAAAATAAAATAAAATTTAAATTTAAAAAATGAGAAAGGGGAAAAGCTCATAAATTAAACTTCCTACTAGTGTGCATTTTTCTTGGGGCAGACCTCCACACACCTAAAGGAGCGTCACTCAATCCTGTGGCTTTGTGGACAAGTTTCTCCCCACTTGCCTGGTGCTCGGAATAATGACAACAGCTCCGTTTGAATAGTATCACTAGTGCTTAAGCTGCTATTAAATTGCAGGCATGTTGTCAATTGCAACTGAATGAAGATAGCGTCTAACTAAAGAACTAAAGGTGAAGTGTATTAGCAGTATTAAGCACCCAAACCCTGATGTTACAGAAACGAAGTAGTTGTTTGAAAAACAAAGTAGTCTGCACAAAATGTGAACACCAGCCATTTTAAAACTAGGCTCCAAAATGATGTAAAATATAAGCTCTGATACAAATGACTGTTTCTCGGGACAATTCTCAAAGAAGGAACATAAAAGAACAATTATAAGTAGATAATGAATTGGATAACTTGTGATCAATGAGTTTGCTTATCCTAATTAGAAAATACAATTCCCATTTTTTTGCATTTGTGTAGGAAAACATTTTTTTTTTCCACCAAGGGAGGGTCTAAAATCTATGCTACATGACATTTGCGTTAGGATTCATGGTGCATTGCTTTGTCCGCTAGCTTGCTCTGAGGATAATGGACTCTTGTTTCAATGGACTGGTTTTGAATATCTCCAGGACTTTGCAACATCAAGAATCATTATAATAGTGCCAAGCAGCCACGCCTTGCTTTGTCTTCCCTCCTCACCCAGTGTCCTCTTTCAGACAAGTGATCTTCTGCATGTAGCCTTGCAATGCCACATGTGGTTGTTAGAAAGAATTATGGTAAAATGTCAACATTGTAATTTTTTTTTTCTGTATAATTTCTGAAACCTCTTTCTATGCTTAGAGAAGCTCCAGTTATCTGAACTATGGTGGGAAGCAGAACCCAACCTCCCACTACTAAAGACCAAAAAACAAAACAAAACAAAACAAAAAAAACCACCAAAAAAAGGCCAGATGCCTGCTCTTCATGACCTCTGACTTCTAGAGCTCAGCCAAACAGATGTTCTTGCCCGGAATTTAATTCAAGAATGAGAACATAAGTAGGGGTGGTCTAGAGCAGCAGTGTTGTCCAGAAACCCCTGTGTGTCCCTATAACCCTATCAGAGGGTCCACAATGTCTGATCTAATTTCTTAATCGCACTAGCACATTATTTCCTGTTTCACACTCGTTTGAGTGTGCAGTGGAGTTTTCTAGAGGCGACGTGACATGATGTTGCGGCAGATTGAATGCTGCTGAAGCTAGGAGAATCCAGCTGTCTTCAGGAAGTCAGATTTTGCAGAAATGTAAAATAATATCATTCTCACTTTTGTCAGCGTAAGCTCTCTTGGCTCTTACTCATTTTTTAATTTTTTAAATATATTTTTTATTGATTTTTAGAGAGAGAGAAAGAGGAAGGGAGAAGGAGAGAGATAGAAACATCAATGAAATAGAAACATCATTGATTGGCTGCCTTCGGCATGCCCCCTAGTGGAGATGGAGCCCACAACCCGGGCATGTGCCCTGACTGGGATTGGAACTGTGACCCCCTGGTTCATGGGTTGATGCTTAACCACTGAGCAACACCGGCTAGCTCATTTCATTTTTTAATGCTGTTTCCTATTCTTCACAGTTACATATACACATAGTTTAAAATGTCAGAGTCTACAAAACTTAAGCAAAGCAGTGCTCTCTTGCTTCTCCCCTGCTTTTCAGAGGCAGTGTTTCTAATCTCTTAGCTTTGGATAGATCACAATTTGTTTATCCATTCCCCTGTTGAAGGAAATCTTGGTTTCTTTTAAAGTTTTTGAAATTATGAATTAAGCTATTTTAAACATTAACGTGCAGACTTTTGTATGGACATACGTTTTCAATTCCTAGTGTAGGGATACTAAGGAGCATGATTGCTGGATTGTATGGTGAAAGTATGCTTAGTTTCCTAAGAAAACTCCAAACTGTCTTCCAAAGTGATTGCTATTTTGCATTTCCACTAGTAATAAATGAGAGTCCCTGTGCTCACATCCTTGTTAGCATTGGGTATTGTCAGTGTTCTGGACTTTGGCTTTTCTAGTAGATGTGTGGTATGTTATTGTTAATTCTCATTTGCATTTTCTCTTTTTCCATGAATTGTTTTTTTTATGAAAGTCAGTGGTTTCATTCACATATCAGTAAAGTGGTGTCATGTAAAAGTCATGCTTAAAGAGGCACCAGCCACATACAGACATTTTTTAAAAATATATATTTTATTGATTTTTTTACAGAGAGGAAGGGAGAGGGATAGAGAGTCAGAAACAGCGAAGAGAGAGAAACATCGATGAGCTGCCTCCTGCACACCCCCTACTGGGGATGTGCCCGCAACCAAGGTACATGCCCTTGACCGGAATCGAACCCGGGACCCTTCAGTCCACAGGCCGACGCTCTATCCACTAAGCCAAACTGGTTAGGGCTCACAGACATTTTTTTTAGGGCAATATTAGTAGAGGGAAGTCATAAAAACAAACTTGATTTTTTAAGTATAAAAACTAGTATAAAAATATAATCAATATTGTAATAACTATGCATAGTGTCAGTTGGGTACTAGACTTATTGGGGTGAATCACTTTTTAAGTTATATAAGTATCTAATCACTATGCTATACACCTGAAACTAATGGTGAATGTCTACTATAGTTGAAAAAAATTAAAAACTAGGAAAGGAAATGATTTTATTTCAAAGAGGCTCGGTTCAAGATGAAAAGAATTTTTAAAATTGTTGTTTTCTTTGAGAGTCATTCATGTTTAGCATCAAAGTTGGAATAGCTTTGTGATGTTAACACCTGGTTCACTTTAAATTTCTCATGGTCCTAATGTCATTATCTTTTCATCAGCGTGTGTCTTGGGAATGGAGATTAGATTTGAACAGACAAGTAGGAGAGAATAGCCAAATGATTAAACTGAGTAAACAGCAAAGCAAAGCATCCAATAACTGTTTAGAATTTTAATACCCAACAAATAAATTACAGAATAACAGGAAAACTCAAATCCTGCCTTCAACTGAGAGCTGCTTGGATCTGGAGTGTTCAAAGCAGGCAGCCTGGCTGTGGGTTTAAATGTTGGTAGGATCTGACTGGATTCTCAGGCAGAACCAGGAATTCAGGCACATCTTGACCTGTGGATCACCGATAGGAAAAAACAAAACCCACTGAAGTTAAGGCTCACTTCCAGAACTTCTTTAGGGTAGAAGTTTAGAAATGACGACATAAGTAGCTTTAATTTGACCATCAGAGTAGCATTTGCAAGGCCCTTTCACATTAGTCTTTCAAGTTTCCTTCTTAGTTTTCTCTGCAAATATTTGCTGGACAATATCACCCTGTATCTGCTGGGCAATATCATCCACTGGAGGTTCAAGCATCAGGCACAGCCTGTATGGTGACGGTCTTTTCTACTGAGTTCCAGACATGTCTTTCATTCATTCAGCAACCTGTAGATTGACCAATTGAGAAACTCATTCATAAACATCTCCATAAATGGGCTAGATAGAACAATGTATCAACCATGAGGCCTTGAACAACTTATTATTGTCTCTATGAACCAATTTTATCTACTCTGTAGGTATGATAGTACATACTGCTCAGAGTCATAAAGAGGATTAAATAAAACAATATTTGTAATTTTGTGTCCGGATTCCTACTGCTCCTTACTTAGTACAGAATATCTTAATTTCTTTACTGGACTAGTACAATAGATTTCTGAATCGTTTCTTTGCCTTTGGTCTGTTTTCTCACCTACATAAATTCTCAGCCTATTGCTATGTCGTGTTCACACTTCCATTGGAAGTAGTTGGAGTTGGGTTGGGGAAGCAGACTCCAAGAGGAAAAGGTAGAGCTCACCTGCGGAAGGTGAGAGACACTAGAAAGAACCCAGATGAAACGTACAGATCTAGAATCTGCTCCAGAAACGTGTAAGAAGCTCCCCCCACCCCTGTATCTACAGACGCCTGTAAGAAAAAGATAATAGAGTGGGGGACCTTTGAAAATTGACAGCATTTTTTCTGAAAGGAAATTTTTAAGCTAAAAGGAGACTATTTAAATGGAGTGAGATAGAAATATCATTAATCAGCAGGCTTAGGTTTGCCTACTAGTTCGTAGTTTAGAAGAAGATAAAATTAGTTAAATATAAAGATAGACACTTTATCTTCACTTTTGGTATAATATATAAATTTGCAACCCTGAAACCCAGACTTGAAGTGGTATCGCCTGGAATTACGGTTCTGCTACTTTCCAGACAGTGGAACTTTGCTAAAAATCTCTTCTGACTGATGATTGTTTTTTGGAAATCCTAACCTTTTACTCACTGCCCTATTAAAAATACATTATTTATAAATTTGGAGTATAAACATATGACATGATACTTGCTGTAAATTTTTTAAAAACAGTCATATTAGACAATATAAATCTCTCTGGCCTTTGGCTTCTCCATGCAAGAAGATAATGATAAAAGGCTTTCCAATCCTTAGGGAAATGAAACATGACATGTTCTAGAGTTTGTAATTAACCAAATGGACATTCAGTTTTGATCATGCAAAACCATCTCAGAGAAACTACCATATATTAAACTTTACTTAGCACAAAGATGAATGAAGAAACTGTGACTAAATGACTTATGGCTCGCGAATCAACTTAATTAATGGTTGAAGATTAAATACAATGTGGAAGTTATGGAAGGAGACAAGAATTGTAAATGTTGTAAACCTGGCCCTACCTTTAGCTCTCTTTCCTGTCTCTTTCTCATCACACTCCAGGCTCTTTTCATACTAACATTCTTGAAATCAGTTGTAATGCTCTTACCATGGAGCCTTGACACAAATTCTTCACTCTGCCTGGGACAGGCTGTCCCGATGCCCATCACTTATCCAGACATTCACTTTTCTCCTGCCCAGTATCTATTCATCCTCAGGACTCAGTTTCTTATCACTTTCTTCAAGAAAGTTTTCCCTTCACCTTCCTCTTTTGTGCTTCTATACTCTGTCACTCACCACACTTAACCCAACTGCACTAGGGACTGCCTCATTCTAACCCTTCCTCCCAGTCCTTGCATTCTAAAGGACTGCCCTTTTTTTGTTTCCAGAAACAGGATCAGTTATGCTCATTTGTTTTTAAATCCCCAGCATCTTCCACGTTGCCTAATAGATGGTCGATACTCAGTAAATTAATGCACATCAAGATGTGGATATGTTTTTAAGTTTTTCTTTTTGCTTCTCCTTATAATTACACACACACATATGATGAATATATTCTGGAAAATATTTTAATTTAAAAAAACCTAGATGTATTTTTTTTAATGTAAGTAACACGACTCTCAATCTGTCTTGACTTGCCGGGTCCAAGGTTTTAGGTAAAACTAATAAATACTTTTGGTCATTAAACCATGTCATTTCAAGTGATAGTTTTATACCATTGAAAGATTAATTTTAACACATTTGCAAAGCAAACCATTAACTTGATTTATTATGAAACAGCAAACTTACTTAATTTGACCAGACACCATGCTGTCAGTAATTTGACAGTAATGATATTGTTTTTCCCCCAGTGAGTGAGATTAACAATACCAATTTGCTAAGTTAATGCTTGTGTGGATATTGTCAATAAATAATTGAGTGAGTAACTTGAATAAATTAAAAAGCAGGTTCTGATATCAGGACTGCTGTACTGAAGAGTTCAGTTTGGTCAAATAAGTTACATTTTCAAACTACATGTGTGTGAAATGTAATTATTTATTATTTTATCAAAATATATTTTATTAAATATTGAAAAAATTACATATAACAAAACTATCAGAATATAAGATGAAATCAAATTATAAAATATCATTATTCAAGTGACTCAGGAAGCAGTAATTCTCTTTCTGTAACTGTTGTCGCTAAAGTTTTCACCTTAAGAAACTTTTGGCATTAATATAATATCCTGATTTACTAAAATTGACTTTAATGAGTTCTTTCCCAGACATGCAATGATGGAATTAAAAAATCTTATTATCTTTTGAAGCCTAGAAACATGATACAAATATGAGAAGACTAACATGTCTTTCAGGGGCATTTAATTATCATTTACTTCCTTTAAAATTAGAGCTAAATTTAGAAATATAACTTATTTTTTTTCTACTTTTCCTCTTCAGTCTATCTATCTATCTATCATCCATCCATCCATCCATCCATCCATCCGTATAAAATAGCTTAAATGACATGTGTTAAAACCAAATAGGTAGCAATTCATATTGGAAGTATGATTTTCAGCCCAATGCTGTTGTATACACCAACTGCCATCAAATTTTGGACAAGAGCTTGTCCTTCTCCTTGAGGTTATTTATTTGTTGTATTTAGAAGGGGCCATTAGACAATCAGGAGTATTAGTCACCTAGTCAATATTTAAATAAAAACAATATGTCCTTAATTTAGTTTAATTTTGAGGAAAGTATACTGTTTGTTTTTTCACTTCTCAGGGATCTCCATCCTTTGTTGGGAGCAGAAGCCCACTTTTGAATCTTATATTTCAGACCCTTTATAGGTGTAGAAATAGTCTACAAAATAGACCTCACAAAATTGCTCAGATGACATGGGGTCTCCTTACGTTAATGTGAGCTAAGGTTATAATTGGTTGGCTTACTAATCATGAAAATCTGCACTCTCCCTCTGAAATCACTCTTAGATTGATTTATACCCAAACCCTCCTGAGATTACACAGGACTTGGTTTGCTGATACCTCTAAGGGATTACAATGGAAAGTTCTCTTTCTTACTCTGTGGTTTTGAGAAGGTAGTTTAACCCCGTTAGTTCTTCCTCGGTAAATCATTAGATACAATGCATTTTAATAGTACTTCATAATCTATAATAATAAAAAGGGTAATATGCTAATTAGACTGGACGTCTTCCCGACTAAGCCAGGGTTGGAGGGAAGCCAGCCAGGTCCCGGGTGCCTGTGGGCGGCCCGAGGGAAGCAGCTTGGGCCCCGGGTGCCTGCTGGCAGCTGGAGGAGGGAAGCCCGGGTCCCGGGTGCCGGAGGGAAGCCGGTGCTGGCAGCCTGGGGAAGGAAGGCCTACTCTTGCATGAATTTTCGTGCATCAGGCCTCTAGTATAAAATAAAGAATCTTGCATAGATCAAATACATGTAAGGCTGGATGGCTTCTCCTCTCAGTTCTATTCATTCATCTTTCACGTAGCTTGGCTTTTTATGTAAGCCCTTGCCCCCTAGACTTAACTGAGATGGTCCCATTCTAAGTATCCAGCCTTCAGTCATTAATCACACAAGTAACAGGAATTTGTTAAGTCCTCTACCTAAAATCAATGCCCTGATCTGCTCTGTTCCCGGTTTTGCTCTTCACCATTAAAAAACAGCAAATAGCACAAATTTTAAGCTTTCATATTTGTGTTCCTTTGTAGCCAATTTCCAGCCATGGTATTTTCCTGGTTATTCCCGTTTCAACAGCATTCTTCCACTCCCACTGAAAACATGTACATGCTTAGAAAGCACGGCCACTTCCAATATCCTGTATCACCTGGCTCTCTACTGTCCCAATAAACCAATTTGAGAGGACTTTCTACTTTTAAAATATGAAAGCTTTGCAATTCTAAGATATGACATGTTTTAAACTTAATTTCATGAATATTTTAATTTTCACTTTTTCCTAGTAGTAACTTAGGCTGCAGAAGATTTTATTTCTTAGAGTTTGAACTATTTGTGTGTACATTTTACCTGTGCAAAGAAGTTGTTTGCACAGGTTTAAATTACATTTTCTCTTCCATCTATCTAATATAACAAACCCCAAAAGTTTATGCCACATTCAATAACCATGTTAGCTTTACTCTTAAAACGTATTTCATATTTTCATTGCTTTTCCGTGTGTTCTATTTGCCTATCAGTCTTATTCAGAAGAAATTGTGATTAAGGGAAGTATGTGCACAATTTTTTTTTCTATAAATATTAGTCAGTTTAAGAATGGGTTTATCATTGAGATTTTAATATAGTTACAAATTTTATATCAACAACAGATACCTAAAAACATCTGTTCTTTATATTTTATCCAAATCATCTCTCCTTTAGAGCTTTTTATCTTTCCCCACAAAATCAAGAACCCAGGAAGACTACCAAAAACTTTTTAATGAGAGTTAAGATTCAGAAATTCTCAAGAGGGCGATGTAAAGCAGTTTTAGCTACTAAAAGATAATATCAAAGACAGTATAAGTGCAGAGCCTTGAAAATGGATCAATTAGGAATCTATTGTATCCTTGGGAGAGGGAGTACTTCAATTAAAAATTTGAGACCATGGCTATTAGTATTATTAAATGAAGACAACAAAAGCTGTGATACGTTTTCATTTACTATTGTATTGACCAAGGGCCAATTGTAGCTGGTATATAAGGTTAAATTATTCATTTTTTTCAAGACTACATGAATTCTCTAAAAGTAGGCTTGGTCACAAAAAAGCTTCACTCTTTTAAAAGTTTTCTTGATCTGCTTAAACTCTGACCTCCCTCCTGCATGGTATAGAGTATTGATTGACTATTTACTGGAGGAGAACAGAGTAATCACTTCTAAATATTATAATCAGGATGTGGTATCAGTATATCTATATGAACATATGTATGTATGATATATGTGTATATGTGCATTTATACTTTATCCAAGAATTCATTAGCTTACAATGAGACATTGTTGATCCTTGACATCAGAACATTCTGTTTTCCATCAGACAATTCTGTTAATAATCTGACCACTTGTCATCATCTCTAATATCACCATCATATCTAATATCCTATCTAATATTACCACACAAGTCACAGACATCACCATCTCTCCCCTGGATTACCCAAATAGCATTCTAGCTGGTCTCTTTGCTTTGTGTCCTGCCCCTTCACAGTCTATTCTCAATAAATAAACTGGAATGATCCTTTTAAAGGTATATTCAGTAATGTTCCTCTCTGCTGAAACCCACAATAGTGCTCATTTCACCCCAAGTAAAAGCAAGAGTTACTTATGCCTTATAAGGCTTTAAATTGATCTGGCCTTCTGTTTTCCTTCTGGCTTGTTCTAAACCCTCTTTCTCACACTCGTTTGGCACCAGCCATACTGCTTTCCTTGCGCTTCTTTAACAGACCAGTCATGCTCCCATCTTCAGGCCTGTGCACTGATTTTTCCTTCTTCCTGGGATACTATTTTCCCAAAGATTCTCATGACTACCACCCTCACCTTTTACATTTAAATCTTCACTCAAATATCAACCTTCAAAACTAGATTTTCCTTTGTCACCTTATTTAAAATCCCCTCCCCCTCCCAGAACTTTAAATTATGTCACCTTCACTACCTTTTTTAAAATATACCATAGCAAATAATAGGTACTTAATTCATATTTGTTAAAGGAATGAAGTAAATTACACTATTTATATCAGTGACACTTGAAATCAGTGCTTATTATATGGGAGAAGAACAAATATTTCCTCTGTAGTTATAGGATAGATATTTTTTTCTGTAAATCTAATATACATAGAGACATTCTTTTATTTGCTTCATTAACATCATTTGAACCAATTAAATTTATAAATAATGAACACTTGGTTGTGCATCTTAGCTTAGATTGTGCATACACAGTATTTGTCCTGTGTAAGTGGTTTATTGAATTAACTGAGGTAGACGTGGAATAAGTGAGAAAAAAGTATATTTCCACAGCTTGCAAGCTGGTTCTAATACTTATCTGTCCTGGATCAAGGTGTGTGCTCCATTTCAGGACACCTGAGTGATCTGTTCTTCCAGTTCAGATGAGTCATACACATGCTTAATATCATTAAGCATCAATAGCTAGTGCATTTGGGTAGGAATGTTGGATACAATAGTTCTAAAAAAATAGATATTATATAGAGTTTAGTGCTAACATGTCTCTTTAACTTAACATGTCCATGTTTTTTTTTTGTTTTTTTTAAATATCTTTATTGATTTCAGAGAGGAAGGGAAAGGGAGAGAGAGAGAGAGAGATAGAAACATCAATGATGAGCCCTAGCCGGCTTGGCTCAGTGGATAGAGCATCAGCCTGTGGACTGAAGGGTCCCAGGTTCAATTCCAGCCAAGGGCACATGCCTGGGTTGCGTGCTTGATCCCCAGTAGGGGTTGTGCAGGAGGCAGCTGATCAATGATTCTCTCTCATCATTGATGTTTCTATCTCTCTCTCCTTCTCCCTTCCTCTCTGAAATCAATAAAGAAATATATTTTTTTTAAAGAAAGAAAAGAAACATCAGTGATGAGAGAGAATCACCTATCGGCTGCCTCCTGCACGCCCCCCGACTGGGGATCGAGCCCACAACCCAGACATGTGCCCTTGACCAGAACTGAACCCGGGACCCTTCAGTCCACAGGCCGATGCTCTATCCACTGCGCCAAACCAGCCAGAGCAACATGTCCATGTTTTAATTGCACTGACCATCAGTATTAGGAATGCATCTAAAGCTTTGTCTGAATATTATTTACTCGAATTGATTTTTGTTGCTGGGAAGGAATTATTCCTAAAAATCCTCTTTGATGTGTAATGAAGCCAATGACTACATTTCCTTAAAACAATTTTAGGTCTGGTGCTAGTTTCTTTGCATAAAATAATTTTTAAAACAGAATACTGTTTTAGAATAGAACACTGATGATATTGATCTAACCTGAATGTTAGAAACATTTCCCACTTGTAAAGGTATTCATTGACATTGAAGGTAAGTACATTCTTAAAGTTTGTCTTTAAGATTATTCATACACATGTTTATCTTTCATTGCCCGTATTTGGGAAGGAGACTTGGAGGAGCTGCAAGCCATTTCCAAGATGCTCTTGAAGCCTATGCTGGAATTGCTTTATTTTTTCTCCGTTACAAAATGTAATGGTGATTGCAGTATGCAGTCATACACAATAAGAAAGTTATACATACAAGCAATTAAAAAACCCAAGTTTAGAGGCATCTAATTCTACTTATGGAAATGCAACTGTGTGTGAACAAATACAATTTTGCTCTACTGTCATCATTATTGTTGCTAGAACATCTGGATGTCATTACAGATGTAGTTGGAGCACTCCAGGCTCATACTTTCAGGGTCACCTTATCAGTAACACTTCGATGCCTCACACTTTTTTGTTCTCATTTGTTTGAACAGTGGGAATTCTAGTATTTTTGATGCTTTCTCCTCTTTCATTAATTCAATAATTATTTACTTAACACATACTCAATTTAGGTATCACTTAAAACTCTTACATATTTAATGCAGGAGTCCTCTAGGAAGTAGTTTTTTTTGTTTGTTTTTGGTCATAAGTAAGGTCACTTCTGGATCAGTGCTGCTCAATAGAATTTTTTTTGTGATGATGGGACTGTTCCATATGGTATCAGCCACTAACCACATGGGGTTATTGAGTATTTGATATGTGGCTAGTGTGACTGAGGAATGGAACTTTTAATTTCATTTAAATTTAAATAGCCACATATAGCTAGTGGCTAACATATTGGACCTCTCAGTCCAAGATATTATTTCTACAGGGTTAGTAGACCCTACAAAGAATTTGGACAAGAATGGCTGTGTTCGCTCTCCTTCAACTCTCGACCTCTGTGGGATTTGGGCCATATTTTCTCCTTTTAAGCTTTTGTGCAACTAATCATTGTGCTTTGGACCATTTTTACCCCCTTGTCAATCAGCTCCTGAATCTCCAGGATTGCACACACATTGTTGCTAAATGTCCCTTTGACCACTGGGGAAACCTTGGAGAATTTCAAGTCTGACCTCCCCCTTTCCATGACTTAGTATTTATTGCTACCTCCTGTCTTCCCAGAACTATGGGTTGTTTTGGTCCTCCTTGGGTATTCAGTCTCCTACCACTGAGGCAGACTATGTGGACATGTTTTTAAGGTATCTGCCATTCTACCCCTGTGTCCATAAAACCAATCAGGAAACCAGTTGGATGAGTTACATGCTGGTTTCCTTTTAAAAATATTCTTACAAATTTTTTTTTGAAAAGATTCAGAGTGTTGCCTGAAGCTTGTTGCCTTCCATGCTAATTCCTGAACACTGGCCCCTCGCCCCTTGTTTTACTTCCTTGCTGCAGGAGTGTGTAAGTGTCTTCATCCAACTGGAGTTGGGTCTGGATGGGAGACTTGTCTTGACACCACATTTGAAGACCCCTTGTTTACTTCCCCCTTTCCTATATCATGCTAGCAGGATAACAGCTATTTGTAGGAAAAGAACACGTATACATAGGTTTTTGTGAGGGGCACACTCCCTGGACTTGATGGTCTTGTGGGCCTTACCTGTCTAGATAAACTTGAGCTGTCATACCAGAACCTTCCAGGAGAGAATCTTTTTGTGAAGCTTACGTGTTTACTCCTTTTTTTTTTAGCCAATAAGAAAAAAAATTAACAACAAACGAAGATGCTTTTAAAAAATCTTTCTCTTGCCGAAACCGGTTTGGCTCAGTGGATAGAGCGTCGGCCTGTGGACTGAAAGGTCCTGGGTTCGATTCCGGTCAAGGGCATGTACCTTGGTTGCGGGCACATCCCCAGTAGGGGGTGTGCAAGAGACAGCTGATCGATGTTTCTCTATCATCGATGTTTCTAACCCTCTATCCCTCTCTCTTCCTCTCTGTAAAAAATCAATAAAAATATATTAAAAAAAAAATCTTGTGTCAAAGTTCATGGCAGGGTGATGCTACTGTGCTCCTTTGTCATTTACAGCACAGTTCTCTTCTTTGCAAGGGTGCACAGGCATGTTGCTCGGAAAAGCTTGTTTTATTTTATTTTTTAAAAATATATTTGTATTGATTTCAGAGAGGGAGGGAGAAGGAGAGATAGAAACATCAATGATGAGAGAGAATCATTGACGGGCGAGATCGAACCTACAATTTGGGATGTGCCCTGACTGGGATTCAAACTGGTTCATAGGTTGGCACTCGACCACTGAGCCACATCAGCCAGCTGGGAAAGCTAGCTGTAGGCTGGGTTACACATACCCTCACATTGGAATCACTTCCCTCAGAAACCAACAGAGTCCAGTCCATTCTGTCAGATTTATTCCATCCTTACAAAGGGATTTTCCTCTTCAAGGCCCCTTTGTTGCTCTCAGTGGCTGCCTTTGGTAATTAAACCTCCCAAATCTACTTATGTATTTCTGAATTTACATTGTGGACGAAGTTCAAGATCTTTCCCACATGACTTGTGGGCCCCATATATGTCATTGTGTATTAATGGGGGCTTAAATATCCCTGAATTGGTACAGAGTCCTGTCTGCCTAAAGTACCCAAAGACCTCTGACTGAAGTGTACTCAACTCTGCATGCTGAGTGACAGGCTCATCTGAGTCTCACATTTGACTGAGCCAAGGTAGTCTACCCTAAAAAATTTGACATAAGAGATGGAAGTTACACCAATAACTTGGAAGTAAACCAGAAAAGCCCATACATCACTGTGATAATGTAAATGTTCTATGAGGAAAGAATATGAGGGGCCCGGATCATACGACTGCATACATAATATATTTGCGCTCTTCTCTTGAAGAGGCAGTAGAGTGAAAAATAATGCATGCATATTTATAAGCGCTTTTACATACCTGGGCTTAGTTATTCTAATGAAAACTTATTGAGATATACAGAAATGAGATTGGGATCCAAAGAGGTCAAGTAACTTGATCAGTTAAATTATGTTAAAAAATAAGTCATCCTAATGCACGATATTAAACAATTATTTAAATCAAAGAATACAAGTATAGATTTGGGGGAACCTTATTCACTTTTTATCCTGAGCTTAAACTACCTAGTTGGATTTCTTTGCTATGTTATTGTTTAATGTGTTCCTTCATTTGCTTCTAAGACCCCATAAGGAAATTTCTGATAATTTAGCTGGAAGTTTATTTTTCTTATAATAAAGTATTTTACTTCATTTTTTGAGAATTTAAAATAAAAGTAACAAGACCTGACCAGTGTTGCTAAGTGGTTAGAGCACCGGTCTGAGCACCGGTCAGTGGTTTGATTCCTGGTCAAGTGTGCATACCTGGGTTGCAGGTTCCATCCCAACTCTCAATGGGGCATGTGCAGGAGGCAACCAATCGATGAGTAGCTCTCACATTGGTGTTTCTCTCTTCCTCCCTTTCTCTCTCCCTCTAAAAATCAATGGAAAAAAAATCTCAGGTGAGGATTAATAAAATATATAGTTATATATAAAGGTAACAAAAAAGGTACCCAATTGAATGATGTCGCCTCTCAAATTATTAGTCAAAACAGCTAACAGTCCTTACCTCTATGGCCTCAGAATGTAATTGTCACATTTTTTTTCTGCCACTTATTTTTCATTTCATTGGGAGATTTGGTCTGAAAGGACTGCAAGAAGCAAATTTAAATTTAGTTCTGTTCAATTGTCTTTGTTCATTTCCCTTTATAATTATTGTTAACATGAATATAACATGAGCCTGTGACAGAGGCAGAGCTTTGCTCACCATTCTTGTCCACCTGAGTCTTCACCCTTACACTCCTGGAGGACAATGACCCCTTCTCCTCTGCTCATTTACACGCCTGTGGCTGATGTGTGCTGTGCTGATTTGTTTTCTCAGCCCTGAGGTGTATGTAATGGAGTGGAGAGAAGAGGTAATGAAGAGTGTCCTTACAACTGGCACGAGAGTTCCTTTGCCTCCTCCCACTATCTCCATCACCCTGTCCAGCTGGGCATCATTAAATTCATACCCACCTTGGGAAAGTTACTGATGCAGTAGAAGAAATATGTGCAATAGAGGCAGGTGGTTTCTCTTGTCATGAAAAGAGAGTTTGAGAACAATGATATTTGGTTAATCTATGACTAAACTATGTGTGGGTGTGTAGGCTAGTATGGAGTATATAAAATCACAAAAAATATTAATGGGAGAAAGGTATAGTGGGATGTTGGAAATGGCACTGGGATAGAGGCCAGTTTTGCCTCTGATTAAATCTCTTGATTCCTCCAAGTCACTATTTCTACAGTGTTGGGAAAAGTAAAAAAAAAAAAAAAAAAAAAAAAAAAAAGCTGAGTTTGCTTGGCTCATAGGACCTGTATGTAGAGCAAGTGTGGAACTCCTTTAAAAACTCTAAAACACTGCAGAAAAATATGGAGCTAATTAAGCCACATTTGGTGTGTCTCCTCTGAAGAACAAAGATATTGAGTGTGCCACAACCTTTATTTTAAAAGTCTTTTAATTTGAAAGGACATAAACTTAATAAGCTATATTATTCTAGGGAATAAACTACATCCTGAGAATTAATTGGGAATTTTGGAGGCAACACACTAGTAAATTTGAACAGTTATTTTCTAGATGAGGTTCTGTTGTCCTACTCCAATTGCTGCAGCTCATGAATTGGTCAACTTACCATCAAGTCGTAATTTATGGATGAGAAAGTCTGCTCTAACGATTCAGACTCATAGTCAGCCAGCCAGCCAAACAAATGCAGTGCTCTTTAGGTTCTGAAGACTGTATTAGGCAGCAATGGGGCACAAAAGGATAGAGTTTATATCGAATGAAAAACACATTCTCCCAAGGAAAAGGCTTAAGTCATTAAAAAGATACAGATGAGAGAAAGTTAACTAATGTTGAAGATATAGGAAAATACAGTAAAAATCAAGGTGAGCTGAGGCTTGTCCAAGAAAGCCTATGAAATGTGACTTTTAGAAAATATTATATTCTTTGATCTGTACTATTATTGAAAAGCAAGTTTACTTCTACATGAGAGATTTTTATAATTTATGTAATTTGGGACCTCTATTTATCCATTTTCTAAATATAAAATTGTAAAAAAATATCTAAGTCCAAACCATCTACACACGTAAAAGCCTAAGCGACCATTAACGACCAAATGACCGGAACGACTGGTCGACCAGTTGCTATGACACACACTGACCACCAGGGGGCAGATGCTCAATGCAGGAGCTGCCCCCTGGTGGTCAGTGCACTCCCACAGCGAACCTTCCGTGGCCAGCCAGCGTCATAGGCTTCCAGCGTCCATTCCTTCCACGCCTGGCCTGGTGACTATCGCCTCCTCTCCCAACCACACTGGGGCCTTCGGGCTCCGGGCTGGGATGGGGAACCGGAGGTGGGTGGCAGCAGATGCAGCCCCTTTCCCAGGGGGCCGAGGGCCGGCTCCCTCCTTGGGGCCTCCCACACCTTGTCTCTCCCCCCGCCAGCAGGCCCCAATCTGCCTGCAGTCCCTCCCCGCTCCATCCCTCCCCCTGGCCAGCAGGCCCTGATTGGCCCTGATTGCCAGTAAGGCTTAGGGACTCCACCTGTGCACGTATTCGTGCACCGGGCCTCTGGTATTAATAATAAATTCCTTAGTTAATTTTTTGACTCTATTTTTTCCTGCTTCTATTAAAGGAGGATATGAATGGGTAACTTTTAAGATGTACAAACTCCTTTCACAACAAAACCTGGAGGTAATATACATATCACAAGGAGTGAGGTAGAAAAATAAAACAGTCCCTGCATGAAGTCACTTCCTAAAAGTAAGTTATTCATTTGGAGCTTTAGTATACTTTTGTATGCATACTGTACAGGCAGCTTTTGCCTAAACCCTAAACTAAAATATCATTTTGTTGGAATTACCAAGGGCAATGAGGCAGTCTGACTGTCTTCAGGCCTTCCTTGGAGAGTGTCCAGAAAGCTTAATGTACCCCCTCCCCCATTTCTTGATATTTTTTAAAATAAAAAGGCTCTTCCCTACAAAATGAACTTTCCATTTTTACTTTTGCCTGGAGATAATTACTTTAGAACAGGCATCCTCAAACTACGGCCCGCAGGCCACATGCGGGTGTTTTTGCCATTTTGTTTTTTTACTTCAAAATAAGATATGTGCAGTGTGCATAGGAATTTGTTCATCGTGTTTTTTAAACTATAGTCTGGCCCTCCAACGGTCTGAGAAACAGTGAACTGGCCCCCTGTTTAAAAAGTTTGAGGACCCCTGCTTTAGAATATCTGTTATTAAAGTGACTACCCACCAAAGTCTCTGAAAGATGAGAGGACTCTGTGTATAATGTGGGTGAGAAGTTAAAAAAAATATATATATAAGCAAGCATGTTATAAATAATTTTGTTTTGGTATAAAATTTATAAAAAGATTTAGCTTTGTAAGAGTTATATCAGAAATATCAATATAAATTTATCTCCTTTAAAATATTTTTAGCTCTATTACTAAACAGATCTATAAAATGTGTCACTTTTTTAGAAAATACCATTAATCTTATGGAACAAACTATTTGTACTCAGGTGTTTGTCCCTAATGCTGTCCTTTACCCAAAAGAAACCAGAGGGGTATTTTTATGTGGCAGGAATCTCACAATGATCCAGGACCTCCTTATTGCTCTCAGAGAGCAACTATTTTTTTTTTTTTTTAAAGAAAAAAAAATGTGGCATTTGGGGGCAGGGGGATGTTGTTGAATCGATGAAGCTCAGTTAAAGTGGCTTCCACAGGTATAGATCTTATATTTTTAGCACCATAAAGAAAATAACAATTCCTCAAAGCTATGGGTGAATAATATGGGGTATTTTAAAGGGGAGGCAGCCACAATTTCCAATAAGTTATCATGAAAAGGGTTTATGTTAAGCAACTTGAACTATATGCATACTACTTTCAATTATTGCTAAATATCTGAACGTAAAATCTCTTTGCACCTTTCCATGGCTTTCCATTATATCTCATTGTTAATAGCAAAACAAACAACAAACAAAAAAACACTATCTCATGTGAAAGACCATCCAGAGATAGGGTAAGCTGCAATTCCCATGTTGCCAAGGGCTCCATGTCATTTGGTCATGCAGTGATTGCTTCTCTACAGGGATGGTTGTCTAGTTATCAGTAAACGAGAGGCCCGGTGCACAGATTCATGCACATTGAAAGGAAATTAATTAGAAGGTGGCCGGCAGGGTGGGACTGGGCAACATGGACCAGATACACCCTGAAGCCAATGTCCCTCGGTCCCTCCCCAGCCAGCCACACCTGGGGCAGCTCCAGGGTTCGAAGGCATCTGTGGAGTGAGCGGGGGTCCCTTCAGCAGGTGGGGTCCCTTGGCTTGGCCTGTAGCGATTGGGCCAAAACCGGCAGTCTGACATCCCCGAGGGGTCCTGAAGTGCGAGAGGGCACTCTGCAAAGTTGCTGTTGCTCAGCAGCTCCTGCATTGAGTGTCTTCCTCCTGGTGGTCAGTGCGCATCATATCTACCGGTCAGATGGTCGAATGGTCGGATGGTCACTTAGGCCTTTCAGCCATTTCTTTCTTTCAATCTGCTCAGGACAACTTTAGCCCTGTGCTTACTTCTAGGTGTCTGCCATTGCTTTAAATGACTTAGATTCATTAGGAAACACCCTTGAGTCTAAGGAAGGAGTCAGGATCCTCTGATTACATGGAATGAATTCCTGAACAAAATCAAATTCTGTTAGGAATGAGGATGGGTATAATGGATAGTTGATAGGCAATTAACTGTGCCCACTACCAGCTGTAAAATGTAATCCAGGTTTGGAGTATAAAAAGGTCTGGGAAGTCAGAATAAGTACCCTTAGTTTGATAGAGGCTGAACAATAAAGTTATAAAATGTATTGTCAAAGATAAAGTAATAATTATATAAAATGAAGAACTAAGAACATGCATGATGTGTGATATGGAGGGAAAAAAACATGGTGTTGCAAAACCAATTATAAGCGCACTAGCTCTTATATGCCATTTCTACTCAAATTATCCTGGGAAGTACCCAGGTTTCTCTGTCCCACTTAGAGCTCTCCAATTTATAGCCCAAATTTGTAGTTGTTCCCTGGTCTTAAATTGTCTACTGATAAGACTTGGTTAAATTCAGTTCTGTTAATGCCATTCTTGATGAGTATTAAATAATTTTATGATCTCAGGGAAAGTATGAAAGTAAGGATAAAGATGATCAATAAATGAGCCAAAGTAATTCAATTCAATTATAATTATACTAATAATATTTGTAAACATTTTATAATCTGCATAGATTTTTTTTTCTTATTCTTAAGGTGTTTTTAATCCTTAGAAAAAACATGATTTAAATTGTAGGTATTTTAATTACTTAAGAAAACATGCTTAGCATTTAAATTATTTAATGGAATCTAATAAACTAAACATGATAATTGTTACAAATGTTTAGGGAACATAAAACTGTCAGATTTATAGACTAACCAAAGAAAAAAGTGAAAATGAATATTTTTAATTTTAATTAACCCAAATCACCAGAGTTATAAATAAAATAGCAAGATTTATAAATTGAATTTAGGGGATTTAAGAAAAACATAATCTTAATAGAAATTAAGCATAGTAATTAAAAGGTCACTATTTTCTACACACAAATTTCCCCTTTAGATAGTACTGAGGATCAGCTTTGCTATGCTATGAGCAAGGATATGATCAGGAGAAGGTGAAGAATGTATGCTTCCCCCAGACAGTAGGTATAATGCCATCTATGTAACTTAGGACTTTAAATTTATTACCTGAGGTGATAAGGATTCTGGCTATGACTCCTTGGTGATATAAATTATGGAAATCAAAAGGACATGATAAGGCCCCTGAGTAAGATAAATATCTGAAACATCACTTCATCCTTCTTTATTATGCAAGTGGTGATAAGGTCAGAAAGAGGAAACTGGGAGAGGGTTGAACACTATTTTGCAAAAATGGAGTTATAAGATCCATTTAGTCTTTTGTCCCACTTTGGACCAGGGTTCATAGCATTGATAGATACTGTGTGGTTGAGAAATGAGTCAAGTGTCTGTGAGTCACCTGACCTCTCTTTTATCTAAATTGCCTCTGAATCCTAAAGGGCTCCAAGTTTGGATTAGTGAGTACTGAGGGCTCCAATAATGAGTCCTAATATCAATTCTTGATGGCTTGGCTCTTACTATAAGCACTTTTGTTCATTGGAGGTTATGGATTTTTCTTGTGGCATTTAAAACTTACTTGTAGCAGATGTTGTTAGTTAAGAGATTACCTAGAATTTCACAGGTCTCTAAATATCTTGTTTCTAAGTGAAAGATGGATGGCAAATATGTTTTGCTGTTGATATGATGGACAGACATTTGAAGGTTCTGCTCTAACAAAAGATGATCCTCTAAACAACTCCTGTGAACTTGGAGTGGGCCAAAGACCTTGAAGTGGTACATAAAGGGGTCCTATTATAGAGTTTGGGAAGACTTTGTACCAGCCCCACCGCCCTTTAGTTTAAATAGGATCCTTGCTCATTTGATGTAGATGTGGATCATACCTCTAACCAGATTAACATGGCTTGTTCAAGCTTTCATCAAAACAGTGCTTTTTTTACTGTAACACCACCCTAGAATTAATTCCTCCCCCTGCCCCCAGCCTCGACAACCATGACAACAGACAGTTTTCCTTATTGAAAGAAAATGAGGAATTATCTCTAGAAATGACAAAAACTCAGAAAGGTTTGATATGAGGCACTTTGGTTCTTGCATAAATCTGTCAGTGAGAAGAATCAAGGATGCTAAAAGCACGTAGAAGGAGAATTTGAGGAGTAGATTAGTGAGAGCAATGTTTCTCAAACTTGAATGCCTGAACACAGCACCCGAGGATTCCTCTTTAAATGCAGGTACTGATTCAGTAGTTCTGGAAATCTGCATTTCTAACAAGCTCCCAAGTGATGCTAATATACAGTGTCTAACGGATGCTTTGAATTAGGCCATAAAAGACACGATTAGATATTACCCGGTGAGTGAGTCATTATAGCAGGAAGCTATAGGTATTGACATCAAATGGGAGAATGTGGAGTGACAGCTGGTTCAAGACATGGAATATGGTCTCACAATGGAGTGGGCAGGTATGGGTTAGACAAGACCCTGGGAATCACCTTTGGACTCTAGACCAGAGGAGAAGAAGACAAGTTTGATTAACACACCTTATTTTAGACTTAACTATGGGTATGTGGAAGGACCCTAATGTCATCCTCTACAAGTCTAATTTTGCTTATATGTTTCTAAATCCCTTCTCTAAATTCAAGAATTCAAGACCAGTCATTTTTGTATCTTTCCTGATAAGTGCAGAGAATATTTCTTTATCTATTATTCATTTATCCATCTATGTATCTATCCAGTCATCTGTCAGGAATTTTATACATGCTGCTTTCTTTGGTTAGAATGCTATTTCCTTTAACAGCAGGTTTCTGTAGTATTTACTTTTCACTTTAGGTTTCTCTGTTGTTGTTTCTCATAACGTCCTGTTAGTCTTCTCAGTCCTTTGATCCTTTTTGTGTTCCATATCATTCAGTCAATAAATATTTATTGCAATACTACAAAATGATAGACTATCAGTGCAATGAACCAAACAGAAAGATGTTTTTGATTCTAATAATTTTTGTCTTCATAGGTTTAAAGTTTACAACCATTTATTTTGATTTGTTAGATTGTAAACAAAAGCAAATTCTGTCAAGGTTACTGGATATTTACATGCAAAAAAACACCACAAAGCTGGATGCCTTCCTCACATCATTTACAAAAATTAACTAAAAATAAACTAGAGATAGATGTAAGAGCTAAAACTGTAAAATGCTTTGAAGAAAGCATAGGTATAAGTCTTTGTGGCCTTGGATTAAATAATAGTTTCTTTATATGGCACCCAAGTCACAAACAACAAAGCAAAAAAAGAAAAAGATAAATTGGAATTTATCCAAATTTGTGCCTCAAAGGGCACCATTAAGAAAATGAAAAGACAACCAACAGAATGAGAGAAAATATTGCATATTATATATTAGATAAATTACTTATATCAAAATATGTAAAGAACCATGACAACTCAATAACATAAAGACAACCCTATTTAAAAGTGGGAATAGAGTTTTCTGAATAGACATTTCTCTGAAGATGCTCATATAACCATCAAGCACATGAAAAGATTATTCATCAGGAAAATGCAAATGACCAGCAACCACACCTGTTGGTGAGAATGTGGATAAATTGCAACCCTCATACACTACTGATGCAAATGTTTAATTGTTCGGCCATTATAAAAACAGTTTTGCAAAAGGTTAAACATAGAGTTGCAATGTGAAATGCAATTCCATTTGTAGGCATATATCCAAGGCAAATGAAATATATCTACACAACAAACTATATGAATATTCATAGCAAAATTATTCATAATAGTCCCCAAATGGGGAATAAGACAAATTGTCATCAATTTGTGAGTGAATAAATAAGATGTGGTATATCCACACAATGGAAGACTATTCAACAATAAAAAGGAATGGAGTGTTAATACATGAAACAAGATATGTGAACTTTGATATCATTATGCAAAGTGAAAGTATTCCTCACAAAAGACTACATAGCAGATGGTTCTATTTGAATGAAATGCTCAGAATAGGCAAATATAGAGAGGTACAAAGTAGATTAGTGGTCGCCTAGGGCTGAGTGTATTGGAGGACAATAGGAAGGGGCTGGTAGCAGAGTGTGGGGTTTTTTAGGGGAGTGAAAAAAATGTTCCAGAATTGGCTGTGATGATAGTTGCACAAATCAGTGACTATAGTAAAAATCATTGGACTGTACACTTTAAATGAGTAAATAGTATGGTATATTAATTATATTGCAATAAAAACTGTTAAATTAAAAATTAGAAAAAGCTGCTGGTGGCCTGGTCTACCATATTCATGGTAATGTGAATAAATTCAGATAATATTTAAGATAAGGAGAAGAGAGTTTGTAAGTCCAGATGCTCCAAGGAGCAGAAGCAAGCATGGGATTAAACATGAAAGAGTTTCATTAGAGGAAGTATCTGTGTAAGAGAAAACTGGGAGGGAGCTGAGTAAGGTTGGGAGAGCCAGCAGACCATGATATAATCTGACACCAAGTGAAGGAGAGAGAGAAAGTTGGACGGAGGTAGCCTAGATTACTGTACAGTCTAACAGACTTTCTGCAAAGTTGTTAGGGCGTCCTCAAGCTAAAGGTTGCCATCTGCACAGCCTCTTGTCTCCAGCAATGGTTCTAACATGGTATCTCTGATGCCCTCAATCGCCAGGCTTGGGAGGGTCTAGTTACATTCCAGGGGAGATACTTGGGAACATAAGAAACTCATGCTTGTCTATGGCTGAGGAACATTCAAGCAGACAAATTATAACTATGAACATAGAAGTTGCAAATATGGAAATGGCACCTAAATGATAAGTAAATGAGCAATTTGGGTTGCAGATAAAAATTTGAGCAATTTGAGCAAAATAATCAGGCAGGTGGATAATTGTAGGTGATATGAGTACTATGGCATAGACAAGCACAGGACTAGGATCATGCAAGGATTCCTAGGGCAGATGGTTCCTGGGATTGAAGAATGTGAAGAAGTTTGTTAGGCAAAGATGGTAAAGCAAAGGATATATTATTCACATTCATTTTGTATTCCAGGGCATTAAATATGATGAATGTTGGGTCCTTTCTTAAAACCCTTTTTATTAGATTTTTAAAATGCAAAATATGCCCATTAAGATATTATCTTGAATATATCATTATACACTTTTAATGATGAACTAGTATTCAATTTTAGTAATACTTTAGGGAAATACTAGTATCATTTTTTTTTATAATTGCAACTTGAATTGTCAAGTTTTGCTTTAAGCTATTGATAAGCCAAGATAGGTGAACAATTATAATGTTCTTTTTCAAAGAGTATTTAAATGTTTGCAGTCAGTTCTCAGAGACGGATGCAGGTGAAATTCTGAACTTTAACCTTATCATCCACATTATTTTAATTCCTAGGGGAATCAAAAGAAATGTTTCCACAGACTCCCATACAGTGAGCAACATTTTACTTTATGTCTACCAGTAAATTGTCCTACTGAATTGAATCTGTGGGCATATTGGTTAGAGATTAAACTTCTCCAGCAATGTTTACCCTGAAAATCTGCTTTCTTTTCAAGTAGAAAATATCAGGATAATGATGCTATCATTAAAAAACAAAGAAAAAAACCCAAGCCTTGGCTGATTGGCTCAGTTGATTGGAGCATTGTCCCATACACCAAAATGTTGCAGGTTTGATTCCTGGTCAGGGGGACATACAGGAGGCAAACGATTGATGTTTCTGTCTCACATTGATGTTTCCCTCTCTACCTCTCCTTCCCCACCCCTTACTCCCGCTCTCTCCCTTCTTTTCTCTCTAAAAATCAGTAAAAGAAGATCATTGGGTGAAGATTAAAAAACAAAACAGCCTGGCTGGTGTGATTCTGTGGTTGAGCAGCAACCCATGAACCAAGAGGTTACCAGTTCAATTACTGGTCAGAGAACATGCCTGGGTTGCTGGCCTCATCAACAGTAGGGGGCTTGCAGGAGGCAGCCAATTGCTGTTTCTCATTGATGTCTCCATCTCTCTCTCCCTCTACCTTTCTCTCTAAAAAAACAATAAAAACATATTAAAAACAAAACTATGCAAAAAGTTGTACAGGTAACACTAAGACTATTGTTATTTGTTTTATAAAAAATACACCAGCATACAAGAGGAAAAAAAAAATTAAGTCCTTTCCCAGGGGTGAGTTATATAACAGTAGTTACTGTTAATTTGGGGGAAAAAGTTATTTTCTGACCAGAAAACTTGTTAACCAATCATACAGTCATTTTCTGGAACAGTCATTTTCTTCAATTATTATCATACTATAATTTTGTACTTTCTCTGAATATGCCACATGATGCTTGGATTTTCATATGCAAAGTACAATTTGGGATAATTTTGGATATTTCAGTTCTAAGAAACAATCTTCTGAAATAGAGCTTATTGCTGCAATTTTTGGAACATATGTTTGTTCTCTAGATTGACACCTACCAAAATATACTATGTACCATGTAAGAAATAAGGCTGAAATGAGAAAATATATGTTAAAGAATTTGTAACCTTTTGAGAAAAGATATGGTTATCACTGCTGTAACAGCCTTAGGACTATGGTCTGCCTAGGGTCACGCAGACTTAGCATCCAGTCCTTAGAAGTATTTTCTATGAAACACATTAATTTTACTTTTATAAAATGCATGTTTAATTGATAAAGAAATAATGTATATCACAAAGGCTTTTAATGTATCCAGTGCCTTCCTTTTCTGGTTAATAATTGCCTGCTTCAGAATGAGGATAATGCATGTTCTAAGCAATGATAAATTTTTCTATGTGAACTGGACCACTGAAAACTGTTTTCCCTATGTTGATATTTGAATGAGTTGACCATTTGTCTGATAAATGTACCGGAGAGTTTTAGGGTTTTACAAATATATTTATTCGCTTACATCTCCAACTGGGGTTTTTGATTGTTAAAAATATCAAAAATTCATGGGAGAATATGCATGTGTGTCAAGCTTTAACAAGTTGATTACTAATAGGCTCTTGAATCAACTGTTCCAATCTGAAAAAGACGGGAAGGTAAGAAGATTAATTTTTACAAATAAGATAATATGCAGGCAGGCAGAACTTGATTGGAGATAAAGGTCAGTAGCCATCTGTTCCCCAGTCTTATTTGGAAGAGCAGAAGGTGTGGTATGTCATGCCCAAGCTGTTTTCAAATGCATAATAACAAAAGATGTGAAATCGTTTGGAAGGTAAATTTTACAAAATTTCACCTTGAAACAAATTGCTCTCTAAAAATAAACAGAATAATACAATTAGTTTCTGCTAAGAATGTTCTCTACAGAATGTGAAGTTATGCAGCTCCCTAACCTGGGTGAATGTACCCTAGACTTTGGCTTGTGAAACAAATTCTAGCAAACACAAGTATTTGGTAATCGCGGTATGGACTCTGTACAGTTAACATTACACAGATGTTTCAATATTGGCTAGTTCTTTAAATGTCTTAATCATGTCATCATTATTATTGCTATTATTTAATTATTATTACTTATTCACTTACTGTAAGTATACATGCATCTTTATGGAATTTTTGTGAGAATCCCTGTGGACAATACTTTTGAGCTCTGATCCCAGCAGAGATGCAACTATATTAAAGGTTCTGGATCAGCATGGGCCCCAAACCAATAAAATATGTAAACATGACCATTCTTTTTAGCCGCATCAACTCTTTTTTGGTATTCCCACAGCCTATCTCAATTTTCTCTTTTTATAACAGCTCAGTAAGGGGTTTTACCAGAGCAGACAAGCATGAAATTAATTTTCCATAGAAGTTTACCGACGCTGGGAAACTTGCTGGTCAGTAATATTGGTGTCAGTCCTGATGCCGTCTTGGCTGTTTCATTTTCTTCTCTTTAATTGCGGTGAATTTTATCAGCATCAGCTCTACGAAGTGTTTAATATGCAAAAGCTTTAAGGGAAGGAATATGGGTTTTCTCATATTTAATCTCTTTAACTTTCAGCAAGATTTATAGTAGCACAACACTCTGGCTTTTCTTGTTAATAGCAAAATAACTTAATGCTTTGTCTTCACACTCGCTACACCTGACATATAGAATGTTGGAAGGAAAAAGATGCCCCAGTGATCCCCAGAGGAACTGAGGAGCTGGGACTCGTCTTATGCTTCAGAGATGTTCAGATTCTTCCTTAGAACTAGCAAAACCTGGATTTGTTAACTCTGACTTGAGTCATTTCTTACCTTGGTGCTGTAAAGCCGAAAACACCTATGGTATCTTGGCAAATGAATATATATTTCTGTCATAGTTGTTGCTGTAAATCCTTTAGGAATTACGTCATATCTAACTTAAGGTTAGAGATTTTTGTTTCGTAGGAGTGATCATGCCTAATTTTATGGAACTAAGATTTTTCAGTTATTAGCTTTCCTCTATTCTAAAAAGAAAGGTTACATAATCTGGGGTTTTAGACTGTGAGAAGGTTGCTCATCACCAGACCTGGTGTGAGCAGAAGCTTATAAACACCGGTCATCTGGACTGCTCTTGCTGTGACTTGCTTTCCAGGTGACTGACCTTCCTTCTATAACCTTTGCTAAATGCATCACTTTCTTGTCTTGAAAGGCTCAGCTCGGTTCTTCCCTTGGCACTGGGCTCCCCACCAGAGATACAAGCTTCTGCTGAGTTTCTCACTCCCTGCTGATAACGTTTCAGGTGGGGAGGGAATCCTCCCTGAGTTTCTGAAACTAGTGTGTGTTTTGTCAATGGTATTCCTTTGTGTATTCTGGAGAGTGAAGGTTTTGCAGACATAGTGAAATTCCCGCTTGTCCATTCCCCCAGAGAGGTAAAGGGGATGTATCAGTAGATTTTTTTTTTTTTTTGCTATTTAAATGTATTTGGGAGCTGAGAGACTTGATGTATAAAAAAGGAAAGGCAAACTCTCTGAAAGGATGTAACAATTGGAAGATGAGGAGAGGAGGGAATGCTTCCTGACCTCCAACCTTCCTGCTTTATCCTGCCCGAGGGTTGGAATAGATCTTTTTAACAAAGCCTTAGAGAACGTTTATTAAATGCAAGGCAAAGCATTAAGTTAAAGGGCTGCTAAACAAAACAAGGAAAACAACAAAACAATACAATAAAAAAGGCTGTGGTCCCTATCGTCAAGGAGCTCAAGGACATACTCATAAAAATGTGCAGAGGGGTTCAAGCCAAAAATGTGAGTCAATATGAAGTTATACCAATAGAGAGCTTTTTATTATCGAATGCTTCATGTGTCTTAACTCATTAAATACTGACAACCATGAGGTAGGATGAAGTTCAGGGAGATTGAGTAACTTGCCCAAGGCTGTATAGCTCTTAGCAGAAAAGGTGGTTTGGAACCACTGAAAAACTAACTGGCTCAAGCATCAGTGTTGTGCTGTAATTCCCCCACCTCCCTGTGTAATGTAGAGCAGAAGCTCTGATGTGTTCTTAAATAAGATGCATTGAATTCTGTCTGATTGAGGTGTAGAAATGGACTCACAGTACAGTGAGCAGAATTTTGAAGAGGGAATAGTTTTCCCAAGAAGACGAGACAGACAAAGCTGGGGTGGTGGAACTGATGGTGGTGGTGGTGGTGGTTCTGGTGCCGGTGCCAGTGCTGGTAGTACTGGTGCTGATGGTGGTGTCATCTTCCAGGCAGAGAAGCCAAGGAATTTTTTTAAAAAGCAAATAAAGCTTGGCTTTTCTATATCACAAACTTTAAGGAAGAATCAGGGGATAAAATTGAAGGGGAAACAGGGCTGAATTCTAAAGGGTCTTGTAAGCAATGTGAGAAGATTAGAATGTAGATTATGAGAGAGCATCAGTTGGAGTTGAAACCAAGAAAACAAAATAGACTTCCAAGTATTGCTAACAGGAGAAACTTAATCTGGGAACTGGCCACACTGATCATGGAGGAGTTGAAAGTCCAACAAGTGATAATGAGGTAACCAAGATGGTAATCACAGGAGCCTTGAGGCTCCTAGGTCAGAGGCACAAAGGAAGGCAGTGGTGATACTGGACCTCAAGACCCAGATTAACTAATGGAAGTTGGATCCATTTGAGCCTGACCTGTTGTGGGGTGTGTGGCTGCTGCCAGAGATGCCACTGAGACATTAGGACAATGGTTTAGGGGTGAGAAACAGTCCTTCTCGCTCTGGTCCATTGTCTCCGAGTGGAAAACCAGCAGAGCCTGGGAAATGCTTACAAGGAGTCAGCCCACACCCCTTACTGTGGGGAGCCAGCACAGCCATGGCATACTCAGCCCCAGGGTGCCTTATGTGCCGTGCCAGCTCAGCCAGGTTCAGTGACCCTGAGTGGGGGCGGTGAAGGATTGAGAAAAGACAGACAAGAGAATGAAAGCTGGGTCTTGGTGGGACACTGCTTCCTGAGAGACAGCACCACAGACTACAAGCCGGGTCTTTATTTTATAGCCAGATGCCACAAGGCAATGTAAGGGCGTGGGCAAGATGTTTACAACATTCTCGTGGGTTTCCATCCTACTCAACTACATGCACCTGATCAAGCTTTGTTTACTTGCAGCCTATATTACATAGACACATGGGGCCACATGTTAGGACCATAGGTTTAAGCTTACAACTATAGCTGTTGGCTATAATTGTGCGGGGAGGGCTCTGCCCTCCAAGCTGGGACTTGCACGTGGCCACGAGAGGACTGTGCCCTCTCGTCAGTCCAAAGCTTGAACCTGTCCAAACACTGTAGCCACGCCCAACACCTTACCAAGTAGATCAAGCAGGGAAGGGAAGGTATGAATCTGAGGGGGCAAAAGGTCTAGTACCAGCAAGGTGGGAGGGATTGCACTGCAGAATTGCCCCATGTTAGACATGCAGTTGGCTAGAATTTAGAGTATAGATTTAGGTCATTTGGAATGCTGTGCTATGAGAACAAATAGTGTTGTTTTGTTTTTACCAAACATGTCAAAATGGTCTGCCATTATTTCTAGGTTAGTGTACAGCATGAGAAAAATGATCTGGAGACTTATACGTGTGATACTATATATTGTTTCAAAAAAGCTGTTGTGATTTAAATGTATAATTTTATTCCTTCATTTAACAAAGTTTCAGTTAATATCTTCTGAGCATTTGAAACTGAGAGTAGGAATAGACATGTTGTCGATATTATTCTCAGATTAGCCTAAGAGCTAGAAATAAACATGCATTTTTCTCTGAAAGTATTTCAGAAGTTAGGATTTTTGCTCCAAGATCAGTACACAGAAATGGGGAGGAACAGTCATTTCTACAGGATAGTTTCTGAAAGAAAAAATATTGAGAAGTCAAGTTAGTTCACCAAGGCAGATTTTCTAATTGTTTGAACTGGGTTCTAGAAGAGTGATAATGTGAGAGCTTTGAAAATAAAGATAGGGGAATGCTAGCATGCCAGAATGGGGTTTTCAAAGACTTGACTTTATTTTGAGTAACTAGAGGGGAGTGAGGTACAAAATTGCACTTATAGCTAGATGAGGAATTTGCATTTGATTTGAATTCTCCAAATTGTGGGATTACTTTGTATCCAGGAGATGCTTGCAAAAATAACGAGTATGACTTCTGAAGTCATATCATCTGGGCTCACACATCAGCTCCAAGCTCTTGAGCAAAATATATTACTTCTCTATGACTCAGTGTTTTAAAATGGGAGAAATAATAGTGCTTATCTCATGAGATTTTTATGTCAGAAAATTAAATAATGCATGTAAAACACTTAGTATAGCATCAAGAATAGAGTAAATATGCACCAAGTGTTAGTAATTATTATTATCATAACATACTTCAGTTTTAGTCATTTAAAATAATCTTAGATTTGGAAGAGAGCATTGCAGGAATTTTCTCCAATATACTTTTGAGAAATTGTTACAGAGTAATAGGTTGTTCACTACTCCATAAGCATCCTATTTCCTCTTGAATTGTTCTAATCATTAGAAAATTCATTTTTGTTGAGCCAACATCTGTGATCTCTAACTTCCATCTATTGTTTCTGGCTCATGGAGCTTCACATAATGTTGAATTTTCTTCTGCATGGCAGCCTTTCAAATACAGTATTCAAAGACAGATATCTCATTTTCCATGCTTTTCCATTTCTAGGCTAAATCTTCTAGAGTATTTATATTTGGTTTATGTTATAAGCCTCTAGTTGAGGTCACTGTTGACTGTCTAACTAAACACCTACTCTCAACTCCCTTCTTCCTTACCTGCCTCCAAAGTGAAGTTTGAAAATCAGCTAAGGGTAATGATGAGACTCAGTTCTAGCCAATGCAATGTAAAAGCTTAGCCAGAAATTTTCTGGGAAAGCAATTTGTGTCCTAGTAAAGGTGATCTTTCCAATGGGCATTTTCCCGTCTCCTTTTATCTCTTTTCTTCCCCTCGTAAGTGAGAGAACATGATTACTAGGATACAGCAGCCATATTGCAACCAGGAGAGGATGAATTTGAGGGCAAAAAGTCAGCGAGCTAAGGCCACAGTAGTGAAATAATCAAAAAGAGCCCCAAGACTTGTTGGCCACATTCAGCAGCTGAACCAGTGCTTGCAACCAATTCCCTCAATCTTTTTGTAGATCAGATAACTTCGTATCATAGAAGCCAGTGATTCTTAACTTTAGCATGCATCTGAATTACCGTAGGGATTATTAAAACTCAGATTCCTGGGCCTTAATTCTAGTTTTTGATTCTATTGGTCTGGAAAGGGGCTTGAGAATTTGTCTTTTGAACAAATTCCCAGTTGACACTGATGTGGTGGTAGTAGTGGGCGCATACTTTGAGAACTCCTGGATTAAGCCATTGTTAATCTGATTTTTTCATTGCAGTTTATAACCTTCTTTAATTAATAGAAGCAAATATCACTTTATTTTATTTTGAATTGCTCTCTCCAAGTGTTCCATCAACTTCTAAAAAAGGATTTCTAAACCTCTTCTTTACTCGAAATCCTTTATCAGACTATCTATACTTCCATACCAGCTACCTTAGTTATCTGAGTTGCTCTTTAGCCAATAATTCATCAGTCTATGGGATATTTAGTGAAATTTTATTATGTGAAGAGAATTGTGAGGATTTAAGAAAGGGTGAGATATTGCCACTGCCTCCCCGCCCCCCCCCCCCCGAAGTTTACAATTGAGGTAGAAGGTGGAGTGTGAGGATAGAAGAGAGACTTCTTTCTATTTATATCAGACATTATCATTACCAAAGAGTTTTCTAATATATTACCATAGTCAATACTTAAGATAATGTGAAGTTGACACATTATTACCTGTTTTGCAGAAAAACTATGGTGCAGTTATTTAAATAATAAACCTAAAGGAAGTCAAAACTAACACCCATGAAAATCAGATCTAGGAATTTCAACTCCTAGCTCAGTGCACAATGCACCAGACAAGTGCTTGTTTAACATTTATCATTTCCATCTGCACCCTTTTCAAAACAATATCAAAATAAAATTAGCTTCACTGTCTCATAGTACTTTATGGTCATAAATTGCCTCTCAACGAGCCTGAACAGCCACTGGCTGTTTGAAAATGATCTCTAATAACCTCTTCTTAAAAGTAATTTTTTAGCTGATGAGAGATATTTAGGACTGCTTTGTACCATTGTAAATTTGTATATGAAAGGTTTGCGACGCAGGAAACAAGACACAGAGTCCAGGCCATGGAAAAGGGGGGAGGTTTTAATCTTGCGCTCCCGGGCGAAACTCACTGGTCCGAGAGTGGGCCAGGGGAGTTCGCGCCAAAACAGGGGCTTAGGTACTTCCTTTATACAGCCGTTTGGTGAGGGGAGGGTGGAGAGCATGAGAGATGTGGAATTCCTGCCTCAGGCAGGGGCCTGGGAAGGCTGGCAAGGGTCTGGGAAGGCGCCAGTTATCTTCGTCACCATCTACCTTGCGGATGCTTGCATGGCTGTGGTCTTTCCCCCATGCCTCAACCTAACAGTATACAGGTGGCCAGCTTAGGAGACAGTGGAGACGGAAATCCTAGCCAGGCACCCTGGGATGGTGCTACCTCCCTATAGGAGGACATTTTTCATCAACTTCAAGGCAGAGAGACTCACTACCCACTAGCTACTCATCTGCCACAGAGCCATAAAAATACCAAACTTTTCCTGGGAGGCAGATGTTATTTTGGAAGGAATATGGAGCAGGGAGAAATTTTCAGAGAGGAAAATCCTTTAAAAAAAAAAAATTGAACGTTGAGTTGACTGAGTATTTACTCAGAAGAGATTATTTGAAACCAAAAGAGTCTGAGTTAACTTGGATTATAAATGTAAATCTTCCATCTTCTTCTCTTCTGCCTGTCTTCCTCAACATCTTACCAGTAGGGATGGGGAGGCAATAGGAAGTTGCTGGATTTTAGAGAAGTGGATGAGCTGTTTTGTTCTGTTTATTTTTCACAATCTTAATTGTGTAATGAATTCTACAATGATTGTGTAATGAATTTCAACCTCACTATATGTGTAAGATTTGTCCCTGTTTTAAAAGGTAAGAATTCATCCCAATAGGAATTTATACATGGTACCACAAAACATGTATATAATAAAGTGCAAGTTCTTGCCCTGGAATTGCTTACAGTCTAAAATAGAGAAAACTGACAGTGTTAGTAACATTTCTGAGTATAAGTAGAGCACTTCTGAGTTCATTATACAATTAGTGAATATTGTTCATTGGTGCAATTACATTGTATGCGATCTTTTCCTTAATTATCATTCTCTATTTTAGACATTTTAAAATTCATGAGCTGTAACCATAAATACAATAAAAACTTTCTGTTGGCAGTGAGAATGGCACCAGGTATTACACTGGTGGGGTTAGACCTGACCTCATTCAGCAACCTCAGTACTTGAGTTCTGGCTAAGAAAGAATTCAGAGCCAAGACTCAAACTGTAAGAGAACTTTAATTTAGAAAGCCACAGAGGTAAAAGAAATGATCTCAGAAAACAAGTTACAGAAGTTACAAAAGAAATGCCCTTTGAGCTTAGGGGAAAGAGAGAGACAAGGAAAACATGCCTGGGGGGAGGGGTGGGGAAAGATCCAGGTGTGCTCCTTAGAGAGAGAGCCAAACTGGGTATTCAGTCTTGAGGGTATTTATCTGTAGGTCTCACGGGAGACCTACAGATAAAATATTCATCAGCATTCACAATAGAATATTCATCAGCTTTCCAGGTGTGTCCTTCCAGGTTCCTGGTCTCCAGTGATTGGTGGGCGCCAGATCTCCTTTTAACCCCTCCATGTGAGTTAACTACTTTCTTTTTCCAGCTGACCTATCAGGGCCTGTCCTGTCCTCTCCCGTCTTTGGATGGAAGTCAGATAGGACTTTTCTCCATCCCCTTATTCTTCTCTAAAGGAGGGAGATCTACATGCCAGGGAAGAAAAGGTCAGGGGGATATTCTGACCCCCATGAACAGAGAGATCTAGGGGTGAAAAAGGGTGCCTCAGGGGCAAGGTCCTAATTAACAAAACTTATTTCTAATACTTGCTCTACCAGTTCTGCCAGTTGCTAGGTATCCCTTGCTAGAGGCCCGGACCCTATTGCTCTGCTCTGCACATGCCTGTCTGACTGTCTACCGTATTTCCAATATTAAAGAATTTTATCTAGTATACTATAAAAAAGTGTGAATTAAGAACCATGCAGGAAAAAAAGAAACCTGCAGAGAAAGAGATGTAAATAGAAAATCTGCCCTTTTTGTAGTATTTATTTTAGAAAAATAATTAAAATGTAAACTTAATTTCTGTTCAAGGCTGGGATTCTAATTAAAGTAGGCTATTGCTGTATGGTATAATTTGCATAGTAATATTTTTTCTCTATCTGATTATTGAATGTCAACCATTAGTGATTCATTCTCTAGGTGCAAGCAAAGTGGTCTTTCTATAGGCCTTTTAAAATGCAAATGAACATGAAAGAGTGCAACCAAATTAAGTCCTTTACAATTTAGAGTGGTTGCAAATATCAGATGGAGTCTTTTCTTAGCATAGCAACATAAATGTTTTTAAATGTTTGGAATGAAATACACAAAGTATGACATTAAAATTGGAGGAGATAGGCAAACTTTCAGAAAAGGGAGAAGAGAGATTTGCTGAAATATCTTGTTATTTCACAATTATGCCTACAGCCACTCATTTTATTATTCTATGTAATGACCACATCACCTCATGAATTTAACATAAAAGAGCACAACATCTACAGGATGTTGACTCGGTCGGACCCTTGGAACTTGGAGTCCTCCATTGTTCCTCTGATTCAAATCTATCGATGACAAGGGGAGAGAGAATGAGTGAGCAGGTGTTTGAACAAAAATCCCAGGAGATGTGAGGGGCTGAGACTTGGGGCCAATGTTTTCTGTTGACATTTCCTTGGTCACAACTAATCATAATGATTCTCCTGCCAGAAGGGTGGGGGAAGTTTTCCCTGGTTCCCAGGAAGGAAAGTAGATGGTTTGGTGAACCCACAGCATTTTTTCTTGCCACTATTAGCTTTCCAGGTGATTAATAGGAATAATCATCCTAAAAGCCAAAGTCCTTTTAACATTTGAAGAACAGACATTTGCTTGGCCTGATGTTTGTTGAAAGATGAAACAGAGGGCCGGAGACCATGGGATACCAGGACACAGGCTTTATTGGAGAGAAGACCCCTGCTGGCTCCCTTCCAGAGGGAAAAAGAAGAGGGTGTGCCTGGGGTGAAAGCCCCTTTTGAGGGGAGGAAAGGAGGGGACGGGGCTTAGGGCACTCGGCACACGCTGATTGGTGGTTTCATGAAAGGTACATGATTAGGGACCTAGGGACTTAGGAATCGGGGGTTTAGGGTATTTGGCAGGTGCTGATTGGTGGTTCAATGTACAGTCCATATAAGGTGTTCAGGAATGTCCGACTGCAGGTGGAGTTTATATCATACTCCATCCATCAGTTGGGGGAAGGGAGGATCTATCATTTGTAACCTGGTTAAGGTGGGAAAGAGAATTAAACTTCCCAGGCAGCAGGAACAGGTTTCCAAAGCATACCTGGGTCACCATGAGATTTGGCTATTGGCAGTAGGGGGGAGGGGGGGTTGGGGGTGAGGGGGAGGGGGCAGTGGCACTGGGGAGTGGAAGGACAGAATTGGCCTGTTGTAATGAGAATAATGGGAGCCTCAGGTGCTGAGCTGAGCTCTGGTTCCAACTACAAGCTGAAGGCAGTGGTGAGGCAGGCGATATGGAGAACTGAGTGCAACACCTTGGAAAGAGTGATTGGGGCAGAGTTAGCTGGCACTGATCTACTTCAGCTAGAGGAAGATCTAGAGTTCAGGCTGGGACCTCAGGCAGGAAAGACTTACACGTGAATCCAAAGGGAAGCCTGAATCACGGTACTGGCATTCTGACTAGGAGGGAGAAGTGGAAAGGAATCTTGAGACCTATTGAGAGGTGGAAATCCACTTAGCTGGGGGATAAGGCGGCAGAGAAAAAGTGATTAAACGTGGCTTTGAGATTTGAAGTGTGACAGAATGGGGATGCCACTGTCAGCAAAGAGGAGTCAGTGGGAGGAGATGTTGCTGAAGGAGACACACACACACACACAGTTTGAGTGAGGTGGGACTCATGGGTTACCATATTATTCCCTCCAGACATCCAAAATAGCACTGTTCCGCTATTTTGCAAATTTTCATCAATTTCCCTGGGAATACAACTAGATGGGCAAGCTGAAATATGTATAATTTATGCTTACAGTATAAAACAAACTTCAGTCTCTGCTAACTCACATGACTACAAAGTAATTAATACATTAGTTTTGGGAGAGATTCGTGTTTGAATAGGAAAATTAAAATGTTTTGAAACATGAATGGATTATACACATTCATGAATGATTTTGTGAGTGTGTGTCTGCAACATATGCTGCTTATTGTGAATTTATTGTGGCCACACCCCTGCATGAGGTTGCTCTGTGTAGTTCAAAGCATCGCTCCCATCTAGGCTGGATACACCAAGTACTAAGTTGTTTGTTCACAACCTTGGGACTTCCCTGGGGTGAAATCTGAAACTGGCTCCCATATACAGAGGACAAGGAGAGACCAAAGAAAGAGTCAGAACACCCCAAAATGGTAGGTGGCAATTAAAACTAGCAAGGGAACTTAGAAGGTTTGTCTTAGGCAGCTGCAAACAGGTTGATCACTGCACCCACCCACTAGAATGTTAACAGTGTATTCAGCTGCCTTAACCAGGTTAGTCACAGATGTCATCCAGATGGCCTTAGCAACACATCATTCGTTCAAGGCTGTGCCCTTAAAGTGGCTCCAAATGCAGGGAAAGTGGGCAGCATATACATTCTAAGGACAGAGCAGCCTCCAATTGCCAGGGTCCAGCTCGGGGGGGCAACAAGTGGTCATGACCCCCTCCAACATTATTTCCTCCTTGTCAGTCCATTCTCTTCCTTTCACCTTCTCATTCATTGATCCAAAAAGATCCAGGATCCCCAGAGACTCACATATATGTTCAGTATTTAGCCATTATTGATCTTTTTTATTTAACATGTACTCAGAACCATTTTCTATTGACCCTTGTACCCTCCTCAATACCCAAGTTCTAATTATTTTGAACTATTTTTTGGCTGTAGTTTTAAATATATTTTCATTATCCATGTCAGAGTTTTAGTAGTAATGGGAAAGAACTTTTGATTTTCTCTTTTCATGAAAAAAAAAAATTAATCAGTGGCTGGCCTCTTTCTGACATTTTTGTTACCCTTGAGATCCCACCCCACTTCGGGATTTTTTTCTGGTGTCTGACTTTGATTAGAGTAGACACACTTTGTATGAAAGATTTATCCTGAAAAACTGTTGGAAAACCATCTGACCCATGTATTAGCATAGCATAGTTCCGTGCTGAGTCATTTGGTCAGAGACAGTCCGGGAAGATGTTAGTGAGACAGCAACCATACTCTCTAGAGAGTTAGGAGAGGAGAAAATTGCTTCAGGATATTCCAGGAGGTATATGCTCCAGGAGAAAAATGTATTATAGAAACACTACAGCCGTGACTCTCAGACTTGAGCGAGTGTCAGAACCACCTGGAAGGCTTGTTAATGTTAAAACAGAGACTGCTGGGACCCACACCCACGATTCTGATTCCGTAGGTGAAGGATGGAGCTTGAGAATCTGCATTTCTAATGCATCCCCGGGCGATGCTGATGCTGCTGGTCCAGTGACCCCACTTTGAGAACCTCTGCCTCAGCAACCACATCCTCCGGAAGGAAAGGCTAGTGTTAGGCAGGAAAAAGAAACAGAACTTCTTTTGCTTCGGATTTCTTTCAGTTTTAATTGTGCACAGGGCGTTTTCATCTAACACCACTTTGTTGTTCATACTTCTAATTTTCCCGAAGTTTCCACTCTTCACTTCTTTTAAATAAAACCATAATAATTCACCGGAAATTGAAAGTCATGAGCATTATCCGAGACACTTCACCTGTATTCTTGACAAGCTGGTCTGTTTGCGGGCCCTCAAAAAAATTCTAAGCCTTCATGCCCTATATATTCATCCATTCTATTTCTTCTCCCCAGAATGCTGTCTTATTCTCACCATTGTGCTTGTCTTTCAAAGTCCAACCCATTCTTAAAGACTCAACTACATTTCTTCTTCTTTGTTAAAATTTCTCAGATAAAGGGAGAATTTCTTACCCTGAATTTATTACATACTTGTGTGTCCTTTATATTTTTATTATGCAAGAACTTTCATTTCAACCTCTTGTAGTTAGAAAAAAAAATACTTCTATAGTATTTATTTTGTGGTAGTTTTTTTAATCCTCAGATATACAATATGAGGTAGATGCTATTCTTGAACCCATTTTATAGACAATTTATTTCTCTATACTTCATTTTACTTCTAAATTTGCGTGACAATAAACCTGTGATTTAAATACACTTGTGTTTCCCCAAATTAGCCATCACAGTGCCTTGCAAATAATAGTGTTTATTAAAATAATTGCTGCATTCAAGGTAGTTGTCATTTGAATGCTATAAAGCAGTGATTATAAAATATTTGATTAGGTTCATTCTACAGACTTCTCAAGAACTAAACTCTGATTATTCAGAATGACAGGTTGAGACAAGGAGACCATGTCCTGGTTCTCTGTCCTTAGTCCAGGATAACTCTGAGGGGTTTATTCAGCCCAGAGCTCTGGTGGGATTGGCTGAGGCCTATTTGAGACCTCACTGAAGGTCAGCCTCTCCCTTACCCAGTGCCCACTCCTTCACTTGCTCACAGGTCTCAATCTCAAGGGCTCTCCCAGTAAACTTCCTGCACACAGATTTCCATGTCTCCAGAGTCTGCTTCCTGAAGAACCCAATCTAAGATAAAAGGAGTATGAACTGACCTCATTTATTAACTTTGTTTTACTTTTTTAGAGAGAACTTTAGAATGGAAATGTATTATCTTACCTAATAATAGACAAACATGTAAATTGACCGTACCTCCAATACACCTGTAGCCAATCAGAGTGAGTATGCAAATTATAAGGCCACCCAGGTGCTCCAGGAGTGGAGTGGCCAGGCAGGGCAGGACACCTGCTATGAGAGGGAGGGCAGGGCAGGTGAAGGGATCTACAGGCACGGAGTGTCGCAGTGAAGACGAAGATGGCAGACTTCAGCCAGAGTCAGCAGCAAAGATGAAGACGGCAGTCTACAACGAAGATGGCAGACTCCGGCCAGAGTCTGCAGCAAAGACGAAGAAGGCAGACACTGGCCGGAGCGAAGGCCTGGGTCCCGGCTGCCAGAGGAAAACCAGTGCTGGAAGCCAAGGGAAGGAAGGCCTATTGCACAAATCTCTTCGTGCAACGGGCCTCTAGTGTTTTATAATCAGATATTGGACCTTATTAGGTATGATTGCAGGGAAGCTAATCTCTCTGAGCCTGTTTTCTCATCTTGGAAGAATGATCTTATTAAGATGAAAGATAGTCCACATAAAAGCACCTGCCACAGCTTTTGACACAATACCGGTGCTCAGAACATGGAGGTTTGTAACTGGGTAAAGTTGAGTACTAGAAGGCTAACTATCTAGAGCATTTCTTCCTAACCCCTCCCAGATGCGCTTCTTCTACTTTATGTTGCAATACTATGCCTGATGTGTGTTGAAGCTTCCTACTTCAAGAAGCAACATGAATTCCAAATCATTTCATGCTCCAGGGGTGAGATTTTTCTCTGAATTTGAGAGTAGGGAATTTTTATTTTCCTGTAGGAGAGACTGAGGTTTACAAATCTTTGGTTCAGACAGTGACAGTTATGTAACATCACCTGACTCCTGCTTCTCAGTGGCTTCTAAGGCCGAGTCGGCTCTGTGCTCAGTCACAGCAATGGTGTTGAGCTTCTATTTGGACAGGTCACTGTCCTCCCTTGACCCAGTTTCCTGATTCTATGACCTGATTTTATTTTTATGGCCATGGTTTTTATTATAAACCACCCTTTTAGAAAGTGTTGGGCGAAACATAAATTGATCTCCAAGATTCTGAACTCTTTCTTGAATTCTCTTCCTGGCCAAGACCTCCTGATCTTTCCCATAACTTCCCTTATACGGAATTGGATATTCATTTTTATGACCTTTGAATTCCCAATCTCTGCCAAAAGTTTCTGTCCATCACCTTTATTTATAACCTTTTCAGCTTGAACTCTATGTTCAGCTCTCATACCATGAGTTGGCCACCAACCCTAAACACTAGCTACCATGTATTTATTATATACTATGTATCAGGCATTATGTTAATTTACTTACAATGAGGGGCAGGGGATGAGGGGTGTTTGCAAAGTGTGGTTCTCCAGAACAGAAGCATCTGAAACTTGTTAGAAACTCCCATTTCTGATACCAATTCAAGACCTAGTAAATTAGTAATTCTAGGGATAGGGCCCAGCACTCTGTTTCGACAAATCTTCTAGGTGATTCTGATGATGGCTCTAGTTTGAGAACCTCTGCTTTACCAATATTACTTATTCTAACATAAAACCTAAGCCTAGAGAGCAAATAGTCTTATCCCAGTTTTACAGATGAGGAAACTAAGACTCAGAGAAGTTAAATCAGTTATGTAAGATCTCACAAATCATGAAGGACAGCAGGGCAAACCAACTGCAGTTCTGAAAGATTTTTAAAAAATATTTTTAATATGTTTTTAATTTTTAAAAACTTTAAAAATTACAAAGAAGACCTATTTTCCCAGAGATGCAGGGGCAAGACACTCCACTTGAGCATCAAGTACATTTCCTTGTTACTATTCCTTTGTTTTTGCTTTGCTCAGTGACCCTTTTCTCTGCTCAGATTGATTACTTACCATCTTGGCCCACTAGTTCTGTTTCTCTTTTCCGATATTGCTCAATCAATTCTCCCCTTCTCACCTGGAGCTTCTCTCCTACGCTTTTGGCCCCTGAACTCTATCAATAAAGTATGTTTGCACTTTCTTTCCCTTTACTAAAGAGGAACAACCTTCCTCAACTCTGCTACCAGCTCTCTATCCCTAATCTTTGTTTTCTTCTTCAGTTCACTGTCTAACTTCTTTAAAGAAATAATCTGACATTCTTTGGTAAGTTCCTTTGCCACTCATAATAGTGATATATGTCTAGTGCAGCAGTTAATCAGTTAAATTTTCAACCAAATCTTTCTTCAAAACCAAACCAAAAGTGTTCCAAATGTATATTAATATTTCCCTTTTACTCTTCGTCCCATCTCTCACCAGTGTTCATCTCTATAACAAACGTTTCCTGACTTGCTTTCCATGGCATTGAAATAGCAGAACCCACTTAGCCATCTCTTGTCACCTTTGGTGTCTCTCCTTTTTCTAAAATTATTAATTTCATCCAGTGGACATTTTTAGAGCGTACTATGTGCGCAACACAAAGTTAGATGTTGGGGCTACAACAGTGAACACAATACATATGTTCCCATCCTCTCAGACATATCCTACAGGTTAGTGCAAAAAATATACATGAGAAAAAGAGTATGTTATCTCACTTCAGCCTCCCAACTAGTTTGTGCAGATGTTATTATTCATATTTTACAGATGATGATACTGACGGACCAGGGAGGTTACATAGCTCTCAGCTTCTGTCCAAAGCACTTTGTATTTCTTTTTCTGTTCTGCCTCATGTTCTCCCAACCATTCAACTCCCTATACATACCCAGGATTCTCAAACACAAGAGCAAACACAAGTTCTCATCCAGAACCCATTTCCTCAAAGCAACATCCCTACCTGAACATCTCCCTTAAACCTCTGAGTAAAAATGTCCAAAGAAAAATCATTATCTGGTAATCTTTCCCAAATAAACATAAAACCAACCAACTGTACATTCTTGACTTCTCAATTCTTAATGGTGTCAACATTTTTTTAGTCCTCCCGGCATAAAATCTTGGAGATACACTGAACAAATCCCTCTCCTCCACATAATACTCATTTCATTTCCCCCAACTATTAGTGTTCCCTCCTTTATGATCACATACAGTTTCCACTGCCTCCTAAGTGTTATACCTGTATTACTTTATGGTTCTAGGTCACCCTATTAATTTCATGTCAGATTAGTCTTCTTGCTACATTTCTGATCATGATGGTTCCTTGTTGAAGAAAAGTATGAACTGCTGAAGTGAAGGACAAACTGCTCAGGACAGCAATCACAGCCCCTGCCAATGTTTCAGGCCATTTATTCCACTTTCTTCCATACCCTGTATCTTCAGGGTAAAAGCGCCCACTACTCCCCACACTTTTCTGCCCTTACTCTTTCACCTTAAATGTCCATCCTTTTGTCTCGAATGATCCGCCTCCCATGAAGCCTTTCCAGACCTCACTGCCTTTGAACTCTTGGTGGTAAGGTGGTAATGTATTTGGTGCTCTCTTCTGCCACCAGAGGCTGCCTAATATGATGTTTATTGGTATCTTGTCAAATTGCTCTTGCAAAGCAGGAACTATACCAGATGCCGTTCACTCCCAGGCACGGCCTCTGCCATGGTAAAAGCTTATTAGCATTCGCTGAATTGAAACAGTGCAATGGGTGTTTAAGTCCAGATGAAAACATGCAAAGGGAGAATCAAATCAAGCGAACATAGTCATGTGAAGTGTAACGCAACATGTCTTTCGGTGTATTGGTTATATTTCCTTTTTATCTCTTTGTTCCTGGTATTTGCTTTTCTTGGTTTGCTTTACCTATTAGCCTGCTAAGCAATTCAACTACCTGATAATACACACTTAAACAGGGCTACATTATCAGCAAATGTCAACAACAGGCTCACAGGATGAATAGACTGCCCCTTAGAGGATGTCATGTAGCATTTTCTCTCTAAACAATGGTGTGTTTGTGAGGTGGCCACTGTGGATTGTGTTTTAGAACTTCCCTCGAGAACATATACAGTGGCAAATTATCAATCTCTCCCTACATTGTCATCAACAGTACTAATGACAATAATGATAGCCTTGTATCTACAA